>NW_020456198.1:6310291-6757002 GCF_003342845.1 Nothoprocta perdicaria | reverse complement strand
GCGCCCCGCGGGCCGCACCTTCCTGCCGGCAGTACGACATGGCGGCGCGCTCCGTGCTGTCCCCCGCGGCGCGCGCTGACCGTTCAACGGGCCGACTGTTTAACGGACAAACCGTTCCCGCTCCCAGCAACGGCGCGCGGCTCCACGCCGTGACCTCCCGCCCCGGAAGCGCCTTCCTTGCCCCCGGCAGCTCCACCCCCGCCGGCGAGGCGGGAAGGGAGCGCTGGCTGCTGACTACAGATCCCGGCGTGCCCCGCGCGCGCCGCTGGCAGGTTCCCGTGGGCTAGCGGTTGGGAACTACAAGTCCCGGCGTGCCCCGCGGCGGCGCTGAGGCGGGCAAGGAGCGGCGCTGAGGCGGGCAAGCGCGTAGGGGGCGGCGGCGCTGGGGCTGGTGCTGCGCGGAGCTTGTGGCGGTTCCCGGCGAGGGGAAGAGGCTGAAGATGTCGAGGAACGTGAGTGAGCGCTGCCTGCGTGGCGGTTTCCCTGCTGCGGGGCAGCCACGTTGTCCCCTTGGCCGCTCAGGGTGCGGCTCTTGTTCCCCGGTGAAAGAAAGTGTAACTTGTTATTTTTAGCTGTGCTGCAGCTGGGTGGGAATTCGCGAGTCTTAGTCAGTTTGTCACGGCCTGAGTGCAGGGTGTGGGCGACCTCGGAGCAGGCTGAGGAGGCTTTAAAAACCTTGAACGTGTATGCATGCATTTTTTTTTAATATATATAAAGCATACTTACTTCTGTTAAGTTTATTTTTTTGCGTTTCTAGTGTCTAAATTGTGACAAAAATTACAAGTGAGGAAAAGCTTACATCTGAGCCAAGAAGTGCTGCTCTACGGAGCAGTGGTTTTAACAAAGCTGAAAGACTTATTTTGAAACAGCGTCCTGCCCTTTCACAGCAATGCTGTGTTTTTGGTTTGCTTCCAGCAGTTCTCTGACACAGGCAGCAAAAAAGAACATGTTAAAATCACGAGCCAGGCCAAGCCAGGGTTCCTGGAGCGGCTCAGCGAGACATCTGGGGGCATGTTGGTGGGACTTGTGACGTTTCTTCTGTCTTTCTATCTTCTTTTTACCAACGAGGTAAGTGGAACGCTATTAATGCCTACACTGCTTTATAATGTCACAGCTTAACTTGTTTTATGTTAAAAAAAAAATTCAATAATTAAAGTACATAGGTAAGTTATATCCTCTGCAAACACATGCTTCCCAAGACACACAGACCTCCCATCATGAGAACGTCAATTGCAACCAGTGGAAGAAGTCCTGGTGGTGACAAAGTTACACCTGATGTAGATATTTGAAGGATTGCAGCTGTGGGAGGTGTCAGAGTTTGGATATTTGGCAGTATCGGAGAGGGGGAGCATAATTCTGAGCTTTCATTTATTACTTTCTTTCATACTTCTATGAAAGGAAAAAAAAGGACCACTCCCAACCTCAGTGTTTTTGCAGGAAAAAAAAACCCCACACTGTAACATGATGGTATGGACAGGAGAACTTCTGCCCAGCAGTTAAATAGGACCAAGAAAAAGAATGCTAACTGGTGCAATTAATGCACTTACTGAAGAGTAATGAGCAAGGTAAAAAATGACGAGCAGTGCTTATAGAGCCTCGTATGAGTAATCTGTGTTTGTGTTAGTAGCTTAGATAGCATTAATGGACCTGCTGCGTGGATAAGAAGTCCCCCTTTCTCAGACTACTTCAGACACAGAAAGAGACAGCTGAAAATCATTAAGGGCACTTTGAGAAAATGCTTTGAGGCTAAATACACAAGTGTTCCTTAGGGTCTGCTGATTGCCTTTCATTTCACAAAATGATGCTGTACAATTCATCTTCCACAACTCCATTTGCTTCCCTTGACTGCAGGGACGAGCTCTGAGGACAGCCAAATCTCTTGATGAGGGGCTTTCTCTGGTGGTTCCTCTTGATAATATCCAAGCTGTGTCACAAGAGAATGAGGGGAGACTGGTGCACCTAGCTGGCCCTCTGAGCACATCAAAGGTAAGTAAATTAGCATGTTGGACACAGGAGAGCTTGAAGCGCAGGGCAAGTCTTTATTTCTGATATTCAGGGAGCAGATATGTAACTTTTCTCCTTCCCTTTAAATTTGCCTGAAGTACAACATAAATACTGATTTGCATTTTCTTTTAAATTTCAATAGCCTTTGTTTGATCCCAGCTATGGGCTCTCCATCCATGCCGTCAAACTTAAGCGTAATGTGGAAATGTACCAGTGGGTAGAATATGAAGATTCCAAGTAAGTGAAAGAAAAGTTATGAGCTTCTTAATCAACTTTTTAAACAATTATTTTGAAAGATGTTGTATTATTGGGATCCCATTAAAAAAACTCTACAGCAGGAGAATTCTAGAGCTCTTGGGGCTTTTTTTACAGTTATTTTTACTTTATTACGGGTGTCAGATCTAATAAATGGTTTATGTTGTGGAATTTGTGTCTGATAAAATTTGGATGTCTGACTTTGTATAGCTTCCTATGGGACTTCTTGGCCTTCATGCTATTGCTATGGCTTACCTGATATCTCTTCCTTTCCTCCACAACAGTAATATATATATTTTTTTCTTTTAATCTTTCAAGTGGGGTTTATTTTTTTAGAAATCAACTGGATCTGATGATTGATGAAGTCTGTGCTAGATTAGCAGACAGTGAGGTATGTTGAAAATTGGCTAAACAGCAGAACTTAAGAAGTTGTGACCAGTGGTGCAGTTTAGTTGGAGGCTGGTAACTAGCAGTGTCTTCCCAGGGAACTATCTGTACATTTTATTTGTGGAGTGTGTTCTGACATGATCAGCTGTGTGCGTGCTCAATTTTGGTTCTCACCACACCCTTTTTATCTGCAGGGAATATGAAGAGAATGGTGAAATCAAGAAAGAGACAAAGTACACATACAGTAAGTTGATCAAGAGAAGGTATCTTGCATGACTCTGGCTCTTATGTAGGTGCGTATTGATTGGTGTTTCAAACCCTATAATTTCCTTGTTGGGAAGAGAAGGAAAGGAAAGGAATTTGAAGAAACAAAAGCGTTCTTTTTCCTAAACAAATATTGGGACCTCTCTTTCTGGAGGTAAACAATGTGAAAGGATGACTCTGTGCTGTTTTTACAGAACATTTAAGTGTTGTATTAGAAATCCCAGTTCAGAGCAGTGTTCAGTGTTCTAGAGACAGGTCCTCAGTGGCAGGAGGTGAGCAGAGCTGGGAGCGCAATGCATATCCTTAGATTCCTCTTTTAAAGTGGGATAGCTGGGCACGTGAGGCATGAGCTGAAGAGAACAAACAGGAAAGAACAGGGTAGCCCCCAGCCTGTAAAGCAATATATTGAGACTCCATTTAAGTGTTGATACCAGCTTGTGAAAACCGCCAGCACCTCCTGATGTGCACTGCAGCTTTTGCCAAATGGCTTTTTGGCAGGAGCAGAACAGAGAGGATTATTTTGATCTGCCCAGTGGCATAAAAATGCTCTGAGTCATTGTATCTCTGGAATCAGTCTCTTCCTCATTTATCCCCAGTTAAAGCACGTGGACGTGTAACGTGGGTGTGCAGCAGTTCTAGGCCAGCTCAGTGAAAGTGAGACTGTACAGCATGGAAACATTGCATCAGATGTAGTGGATGTAAGGGATGGAAAAGGATGGCTTTACAGTGGTAGGGGACAAAAAGAAAAGCCATGAAAAAAAAAAAAAAAAAGCAAACAAAAAAACTCCCTTCTCTCTCAAGACTGATAAGATTGTATCCAGTATTAGGATGTATGTTGCCAGAATACCCCTCATAATAATTCTTCCTCCATTGTTCAACCAAATTGCCTTTCCTCCTTCTCTGTTCCTTCGTGGAAGCATGTAGAGCTAAATGTAATATGGGAACTGCTCAAAAAAGGAGTCCTAGTTTTTCAGGTGTAAGAAATCTCCTGGAGCCTGGCTTGAGGGTGTTGGGAGATGGCCTTGGCTTGAATGGAAGCAGTATTGTAAATCTTTGCCTGTGAAATGTACAGGTACTGTCTCTATTTGCTGCTTTACTGTACTGAGTCTGCCAGTTCCAGCAGAGCTCACAGCATTTTCTTGCAGAACCAGATCACTCCCAGAGAGAGGAGGCAAAAAATCAAAGCTTGATAAGGAAAAATACCATTGAGCACAGTTGGGCCACCGTACTATCCCTGAAAGTTCTTTTTTTATATAAATCCTTCAATTCCTGTTAATATGTTAAAATACTAGATTTAAATATTTTGTTACAAACTATCACACATATACTTTGATGTAAAAAGCATTACTGTAAGTGCAACTTAGAACCAATTCTTTGCTTGAGAAAAGCCTTTCTTAAGTAACAGATCTTGGTGACAACTTTTCCTGTCTCTTTTTCTTTAGATACCGAATGGAAATCAGAAGTTGTGAACAGCAGAAACTTCGATAGAGAAGTTGGACATAAAAACCCTAGGTAACGTGCACGTAGACAGTCCCCCTAGATTATCTCACTATATCTGGTCAAAGATAAGTTCTGAATCACTAATCCTCATGGCACAGCAAGGTGGATGAAAACTGCTGGACTTCTTAGTTGGGAAAACTTAGACATGGAGGGATTAGATAACAGTTCAAAGCTGCCTGGTGCATCTGGAATTAAATTACGCATTAGTTGTGGCTGGATGTCAGGCTATTATGTTACCTTTGGACCATGTGGTCTCCCTCTGGTAGGAAAATTTAAGTGGGCTGGTTTTTTTAGACTTTTATTGTCTATTAGTGCAGCGCATTACTGTTTTTCTATTCTTTCTATTACAAAATAGACAATTACAAATTGAAATTACAAAGTTGGAATCACAGGCATTCCATGTGCTTGTCTATCTACTTGAACTCTGCTCTTCTGAGCTGGTATGTGTGAGTTCACAGGCTGGTTTGTGGCAATCAACTACGTGTAATTTTTCTTATTTCTCTCATCTGCAACATTTTGCTTATGCTACACTGTGTCAGTCCTTTAGCTCTTGGAATTCACCTGACGTTTGTGCCATATATTAAACACTGCAAATGAAGAGTTTGCCCCTAACTCTAGAACTAATCAGGGACTGTTTCTGTTCCACAGTGCCATGGCTGTGGAGTCTTTCACTGCTGTTTCTCCTAACGTCCAGGTTGGCAGCTTTGTTCTTTCTAAAGGTAAGAGTTGCTCTGTGCTGCTGCTGCTGTGGCTCCTTTTGCATCAGCAGTGGACTCTGGCTCTTCCCACAGGGACAGTTGTTTTGAGTAGTAACCAGGGAGCCAGTGTGCTGGTTGTTCCAAGTTAGAGTCCAGATCTGAGCTTCCTTCTGTATTCTGCTTAGGTCTAGTGGATAAGATTGATGACTTCAAGCAGCTGAGCTTGTCAAACCTTGAGGATCCACATGCTGATGTTACCAGGACAGGAGACTACTTTTACCACAGCGAGAACCCCAGGCGTCCAGAAGTAAGAAGAGATGTATAGATCAAAGCAACAATTATTATTGCGTGAGAAAGAAAGCTGGGGAAGGTCCCACTTCCATTGCAATATGTAGAAGTTGTAGTGCTGGGCACCATGTAGGATGAGACTCTTAATACAGTGCTTCAGCAAGAGAGCTTCTGATCCTGCTTGTATCTTTTTGTCTTCTTGAGTCTCTTCCTCTGCCATACTTTTAAATGAAAAGAGGGATGGTGCCACCTCTGCCTTGCTGTAGAGTTGAACACAGCGAAGTAGTTTGTTGTCTGCTGGTGCTGCCTGCCCTCCTCTGCCAAAAGGCGAAAATGGCAAGGGGTGTGAAGAAGGAGCTCATGAATGAGCTCCTGCAGCTGAATCGGGGAGAGTATTGCAAAGCAGCATTTGAGCATATCCTGTTTCTTTTATCCATGTGGCCTGGAAAAGTGCTATTTGGAAATTCTACTGACTTGACATAAATGTTCAGAAAAAATGTGATCCAATAAATGATGCTCTAATTCAGTTATCTTTCCTGGGATTCTCTTTTGGAAATACCTTTCTCTATTGATTTCCAATATTTTTGTGTTTGTAGGTGGGAGACCTTCGTGTCTCGTTCTTCTACGCGGGTCTGAGCGGATATAACCCCCATCTGGGCTCAGCCGATAAGGTCAGTCGTCAGCTTTTCCTGTGTCTTGCAAACTCTGGTGCCAACTTGGTAATCAGTAAAATTCCCTTTCTTCCAAGGTGACTGTGGTTGCTCGCCAGCGTGGGGATCAGCTGATTCCGTATCGCACCAAGTCTGGAGATGCCCTGCAGATTCTCTACCCTGGAGACCTCTCTGTGGAGGTGAGATGCCAAACCACACCAGGGAAGCCTGAAATTGGAGCTGGCAGCCAAGAAGCAGCAAGGAAATGCGAATACACTTGTTTTTCTTCAGGCCTGTCCTAGAGAAGCAATGATCTGGTCTAAACATTCCCTTTCTCTTTCCTGTATCTAGGAAGAGGCATGATAGCCTGTGCTTGCCTTCTAGGTTTCTGCATTTGTAGCAAAAAATGTGCACCTTCTGCCTGGCTATAAGAAAATGCCTTTTTTAAAATACGTTTTTCAGCATGGTTAGAAAGATGCATATTTCCTTGTGCTGCATTTTAGAATATGTCATAATGTACTGGGGTATTACTGCTAAAATTCAGACCCTACAGGTTGAGCTGCACTGTATTTTTTACAGCTGAAATACTGTCCCTCTGACTTGCTTGTAATGTACTGGACACAGATCCTGAAAGAAAATGCATGAGACTGCGTGTAACGGTGTTGCCTTTCAGGAGGTGTTTCAAAAAGAGCATGAGAGCAACACCATGAAGACCTGGGCTCTCCGTGGGGCCGGCTGGCTGGCAATGTTTGTGGGCATCAGCCTAATGACCCGAATCATCTACACTTTGGGTAAGTTTGTTATAGAAAGGTATCACAGTTTAGAAATAAAATTTGATTACAATGTGAATAAACGAGATTAATTTTGGGAGAAAAAAAAAACCTAAAAATTGAAACCCAGTTCACACTGGGCCCTGGATTTGAAAGTCACTGTAGGCAATTGCAGACAATAACCAGAACCACGTGGCTAAACATAAATATATATATTTACCTAGATATATATATATAGGTAAATAGCTCTTTGGTACTTGGAGGTTCACAGTGCTTACCAAAATCAGAAGCCAAAGCACAAGTCGTTTCAGTTCTTTCAAGTCTGACTCCAGGTGCTGCAATGTGGTCTTAGATCCACATACAAAAGGTTCCCTCAAAGGAGATCTTAATTATTTCTATTACAGTAGCATGTCTACACTATTGTAAGCACACAGCAAATAAGGTTTTGGCTTATTTTAACTCAGAAAAATACTGGAATAGAAACTTGAAGAGCTGTAGGGTGCCTCAAACTTGCATAAATTCCAAGCATCAAAGCTCTTACGTGCTTTGTTCTTAATTGCTAGAAATGTCTTTTGTAGCTGTGCACTCTCTTTCTTCCTCCTGTGCACATACATGCAACTGCAAGATTTACCCTTGTCCAAAATTACCTTTCTATGTTTGCTTATTGTGGGTTAGCCTTATAGCTGTGGAACAAGCCCAGGCATTGGTGGCACCTCTTAAGCTTTTTAACTTGTTTTTGGGTGACTTCCTCTCTGAAGCAATAGAGTTGCTCTCTTACCAAATGTCTTGAGATGCTCTCAGTGTCTGAGATATTCTCTCCAGGACCCCTTGATGGTAATTTGAGTTTTCTGACCACAACAGTTAGTGTGCAGATCCTAGGAATGAATTATTAGCAACATAGGGTGTTCATAGGGTGTTCTGGTTAACAGTTACCTTGTCAACAGCCTTACTCTGTACTTCTTTCTGCAGTGGACTGGTTTCCTCTAGTGAGAGACCTGGTTAACGTTGGATTAAAAGCTTTTGCCTTCTGCGTCGCCAGCTCGTTGTCGCTGCTCACCATCTCCGTTGGCTGGTTCTTCTACCGCCCTCTCTGGGCTTTGCTCCTGGGGCTGCTCTCTGTGCTGCCTATCGTGATCGCCAGGTCTCGCGTCCCGCCCAAGAAGCACCAGTGAATCGGGGTGCTCGGCCTTTGCCCCCAGTCCTGGTTAGTACCTCTTCAAGTGTCTTTCTGTTCCGATTACTGCTGCAGCCCAGCGCAGTTCGGCCCGTGACGGGGCTGGGATGCGACCCTTGGCGTGCTTGTCCATGAAGAGTAAGACTCTTGAGGGATGCTGCTTTGTAGGAAGCAAATGCTGATCTTGGGAACAAAGCATTTTGGAGCGTCTGTGTTCATTATGGATGAGTGAAGGAGCAGGTTTTTTCTTACCACTTCTTGATTCTCTTGATAATTGAGCATCGTGGACCTCACCTTGTCTGTAGGCTTAGCAAATACGTGTGTGATTCTGGACAATCCTTCCCTCTGCCTTGCTCTTACACATGCAGCCGTGTACACTTTTGTTGATGCATTTTGATGTGTATGGGTTCAAAAAACCACGATTTGTCTAAGAAGCATTATGCTCAAGTACTGTGTCTGTGCTTTTGGACTGAAGATAAAATGAAAAAATTGCAGTCAGGAGGGGTCAGGATAGTGTTCTAAGGCAGGGCACACTTGTCAGAAAGCTTTTTTGTCCTGTGTATACTGGGTTTTTTGTTTTTTAATTTCACTTGGCAAAGACAATGAAATGTTCCATGAAATCCATCATGAAAACATTTTTGCTTAATTTCATTAACTTTAGTAACCTAACTTTTGAGCTTTATACCATGTTAATGCAATGACTTAGGGCAGTATTGTGTATTATTCTGTTTACGTATTTCTGCTGTCACCAGTACTTGCAAGTGGAAATGATCTAGGGCTGTTTTCAGGTCAGTCTCCTCCTCACTACAGTCTAGCTTGGAGTTGCGCCCTGCCTACACTTCAGTATTGTTTCTCAAGTATACCTAAATCAGTACCCAAACAGGAAAGGTCTTCAGCGAGTATATTTATGAAGTCCAGTTAGGACTGTCCAGAGAAATACATTCTCCATAGCAAAAGAACTTACTTGAACATATATAGAAGCAAATGTTTGCTAAAAAAAGTACTAAAATGGGAAATTGATTTATGAAATGTGTCCTGTTTGGTTTTTAAGCCTTAATTCTTAGTTGGTGTTTTAAGTGTCAGTTCAGCTTCAAATTCTCCCACCTGTGTTGTGCTGGTGTAAGCAGGGGTAGTGAGGGCAGAGATATTTGAAGTGCAAGAACTGGTTTAATGCAGGGAATGTGTCAGGGAGAGTGAGCAGTCTCTTTCTGTCACACTAACGCCTCTTTTGTGCCATCAAATGAGCAATTGTACTTTGCTGGGGAGACAAGCAGAAGGGCTGGACTGCTGTTACACGAATGCTGCAGGAAACTACAACCAGCATTACCATATTAGAGATGGAGAAAAAAAATTCTACAGAGTGCTGAACTTTTGTATATTTAATAAAAATGATTTTCAAAAAAGTTGGTCTTGAGTTTCTTTTTTCCTTACCTTAATTGTGCATTTCATGTCTGTGCATTGTCCAAATAAATAAATACAATGCCTAGCTTTCAAACCAAATAGTTTATAGAGCCTGCAACTATTTTTCCGTCTTGGGAAGTTCCCTGGAAGCTTGCAGCTGCTCTCCACTCATGTACTTGATGATGGGCTGCTCCTCTCAAATTTATTTTTAAGGGGACTGGGGAGTTACTGATGTCAGCAGCTCAAAATATATATTTTTTTAATGCTAGTTCTTGTGCAGGAACGATGCAAATAAAACAGAGGCCTTCCCCAGAAAGAATGTAATGTTTCCTGAGCCGGGCACTGTGGAGAAGCTGGGCCTTGCTTTCACTGCACATACACAAAACACTGTTTCTGTAGAAACAGCTCAGACATCCTCATCTTACCTCCCTCCAAAAAGTGGACAACAGCCACTTGCTATGCAAAAAATTTTCCATTTCAGCTTTGCTTTCCTTTAAGGTATATTTCTTTTTGCAGCTTGAGGTAGGATTGGTTCCTTTTAGAGCTAAGGAAGGGCAAGTTCCTGTCCTTGCATGTTATTTTCTCTGAGTTTGGGTATCTATGTTAAAAGGCCCAGTTTAGGAAGTGCAAAGTGCTCTGCAGTAGCTGGTACCTGATCCCCTTTGAAGAAGGTGAAAAATTAGCACGGTTAACAAGAGCTGGACTTGACTCCTTACGTTCCAGGTGTTCATCAGAGGGTGGATCCTGTATATCTGGCACCAGGAGGAACAGAAGCCACGGCCTCAGCCTGCTGCAGTGGTACCTGCTTGTGAAAGGTCAGATTTTTTCTTTAAGTAAGGTCAGATTTTTTCTTTAAGTCCAAAGTTGAATACAAAAACTCAAAAAAAACCCCTACTTTCACCACTAAACAATTCACTGTCAGCCAATACTGGAAGCTTCTAGGACTTGATCTGTAACTTCCAGCAATAGCGTGGTGGAAAAATAAAACAACCAAACAGCTCAGCTGCCACGTGCGTATCCTTGGGTGAGAATCCCTCCCAGTCAACAAAGCTGCTGCTGGAGAAGGGAGCTGGCCAGAAGGGAGGGATAAGAGACAAGATTAATGTTTTTCAATACTTTATTTTGCCCCGCATATACAGTATAAAAATAGATTTTTTTTTTTCCTGAGCATACTTAAATTAAAACCATTTTCTTGTATTTCAATCTTTCCCCTGTGACAATGTCCAGCAGTGAATGGACTGTATCCTCCTCTATTTTTAAAAAGAGGGTGTCCTAAAAATCAACCTAAACCAAACCATAAGTACAAACAAACCAAAAGCACACACACAGTTGGTTAAATGACCTAAGATGCTCTGTTTAACCTGATGGTTGAAATGGGGACAGGACTGCTTCTTTTCTACAAGATTTCTGATCCTGGGCTGAAAAGCCAAATCTGAGTTTTCACAAAAAGCAGATATTCTTTAACAAATACATTTTCAGGTTCCTCTAAGTACTTGATAACGTTTCGTCACACGTTGCTGAAAATGCTTCCCCCTCTGCGATAAAAGAAGTAATTAGTGAGACTAGAACTCTACCTTGCTTTTGATACAATATGAATGGAAGCATCTGACTGAACTTAGCCAATTAGCCTATCCATCAACTCGGCTAGTTAACTAGTTTTAGTTTGGATAAGCAGGAAAAAATGAAAGGAAAAATGGAAAAAGACAGTTAAAAGGAAAGGAATGCCAAAGAAAACAGGTTTATTAGCACGCTGAGTGATACGTACAAAAGGTAGTAAAAAAGCCCAGCTATGCATATATAGTGATCTTCTCAGAAGATACAAGTGCACCTCTGCTCCTCACGACTCCGAGCATAAAAGGTTGAAAGTGGTTTTCTGTGATAACAAAAGAAACTCTGATGCTGAACTAGAAGTTTAGTCCCTGACGGTTCAGAAATGCAAGGAAGGCTAAAAGTCCTTAACTGGCAGAGCCTACTCCTATAGTAACAACAGCGTCCAGGCATCTGGAAACGGTGGAGAAAAGCTTGTGCTGGTCACAGCTTCTCAAAGGGAAACAACTGTGCTGCTTCTCCTTTCCTTTCCCGCCTGCTCTTCCTGGTTGTCTTCTCTTTCTTCTGCTTCTCTGCCTGGCGATTTTGAGGCCAAGAGGCAGCCAAGTCCCCTGCTGCAGTCTCTGAACTTGGACCTCCTTCTTCATCAGAAGAGAATCCGGCTCTTTTCTCTGCCTCAGGTGCTGGCAGCTCAGTTTGGAAGAAACAGGTGTGAAAACGGAGAGTTGTGGAAGTTGCTCTGAATTGGCCCTTTCTAAAAAGGCTCATCTTGTCACAATGACGCTTACAGACAGTACACAAGTTCACTGCTCTGCTCTGCGCGTGCTTCTATTTCTGGATATCGAGCATTCTTTCCACACAAACAAAATATTTTTGGTGGCAAAAAGAATAACGCAGCTTTAAAAAGATCACGTGTTTCACCTTACACAACATAGTAAAAATTATGAACTAAAACACATCACAGAGTACCCCATTCCGATCCTGTCAGCTACAGGCTTGGCTTGGAGGAAGAAATCAAGGAAGTGGGTGCGTAAAAACCCAACAGTCTCATAAAATAACGATGCTTTGGAAAAGACTCGTCTCTTGTTAAACAGTAACGAGCCTTCCATGCATGTAACTGAGAGGAAACTCTGACCTATTTCTTTTTTTTTTAAACTATGTGTTATTCACAAGTTAACAACAGGAAAGAAAGATTACTGAGTAAACACATTGCCCAAGTCTTGCACCCTACCAGAGGAAAGGTAACACACTAGAAGAGCTCCCTAACAGCCCATGCACAGAATACCTTGCTGCAGTAGCGCTGCTTCAGTCTCTCTCGGATGAGAAGTCCCTTTGTCAGCAATTTCCAGTTCCCCAGAGCTCTTTTCTCACGTTTCTATATGGGATTGTCATTGAAAAAAAGAAAATATTGCTATCATAAATTCCAATGTATTTAGGCCAATATATCTCCAGATTTGAAACTGCCATTTGAAAAATTCACACATTACTCCCACTTATACACCCAACCTGTGTTTAACTGTCCCTGGCAATTTGACCAGGGACAATTACATCAAATTGACCTAATAAAAGTAACAGTAAGGAAGCTGCAAAAGTAATTCCCACCTCCTTCTCCTTCTTCTCTATTTCTGCTTGTTCGTTCTCCCAGGCAGCAATAAGCACTTCTTTATATTCCTCACAAACGACGTAGCCATCAGTGCTAGGAAGGAGAACACAATCCTCTGTCAGCTACTAGAAGAAAAAAAGACAGGGAGCAAATGCCTGACCCAGGCTAACCAGAGGATGCTGAATATTAACAGAACAGGCTCTAAGGGCATAAATCACCACCCATCCTCCCACACCAGCGCAGAATCAGAGAGAATATAAAACCGCTGCTGAATGCCAGGGCCACCGACTCCCTTGCCACTGCCAGTACAAAAGAGCAGGATGTCTCCCACTTAATGCAACCTCAGCAGGACATCAGAACACCTGGGCTGCAGCAGAGCAGCGTAACGTACACGGGGTGTGAGTAGCCTCCATGAAAATCGAAGCCGGTGATGGCCTGGGCGCAGTCGATGTCCAGCTTCCGCGCCACTCGGTTGAGGTTGGGGAGCCTGAGCTGCACGCAGCCCACCGGCAACATGGACGGCAGGAAGAGATAGACGTTCCCGTACTCGTTCCGGGGAACCTGATGTTGCAGAATTAAAAGGAAATGGTGACACCTCCTACCCTCCACAGATAGGTGAAAATATGTGCTGCAAATGAGACGCTTTTCTTCATTTCTGATTGCACTGCACAGCTGGATTCTACTAGTGTCCACAGGGCAGTACACAGGGCTAGATTTTTAGCTTCACGGATATCCTGCTTCATGTTCTCTGTCCAGGCTTTGTAACTAAGACTGCAATGTAGAGAACTAGCAGAACAAACATGGAGCAGGCAAATTAACTGAACTAAATCAGACAGCAGCCCATACTGCTGGCACCCATCTATGAGTACTCAGGACAGGAAGATGTAACTGAAGTTCTGAGCATCCCTTCCTGGGCATGGTCACTCCAGAATGCTAAGTCTGGATCCAGATGCTATTGCCTGGTCTCTCCTCCGAAACATGCACATTCCTCTGGAAAAATAAAGCCCACAGTTCCATACAAAACACGTTCTTCAACCCCAGCCCACTGCCCTCCTGGCTACCTTTCCATCCACGGCCACAGGTGGTTGGAACTCCTCTGTCTGCCAGCGGCCGAAGAGGGCCAGGTCCTGCTTCTCGCGGTTGGCAGGCTCCATGAGGCGCGCCTTCCTCGCCTGGTTGGAAAAGCCCCTCACCATCTGTGGCAAAACAATGGCTAAAGTCAGCAAATGAACCAGACTCTCCTGGGACATCAAAGGAGAAGGCTCTGGGAGAGAATTGTCCATTTGCTGCCTTGAGTCTCTACTGCTTACACGTGAGAACCCACGGCACCTGAATGCAACAGGCAGCCAGATCCTCCAGATCATAGAAAAGTTCCAGGCTGCCTTTGAACAGGATCAAAAGGGTAAAGTTTTGTTGGAAGCTCTCGGGGCAGGAAAAACAGATAGCTGAGCACCACATAGACTACAGATCCCACAGGCAAAGCAGATGCACAGATCCACAGTGCAGCCAGGGACTACTACTAGCCATGCTGCAGTGAAAAATGTACATCTGCCAACGGAGGGAAGACAAAACTAAGAGAATCAAGCTAGGGGACACATGTATTGCACAGGAGGGACCCAAGCCCTCTTACCTTGTAGGGCACTTCTCCAATCCTCACCACCCGAGCCTGCTTCAGCCAAGTGTCCTTGGAGTGCAGTGTGTGCACACAGTCTCTAAAGGGGCCAGAGGAAGCAACCATTTCCATTAGGGACGCCCACACTGCTACCCACATCCCAGAATGGCAAGAAAGCTCTATCTAATGGGCGTGCAAATGCAAACACCGCTGCCACCATGGTAATCTTCAAGCAGATTAGCTCTTAAAATCCCTCATCTATTTTGCCCCAACTACAAAGCAATATTTACATTCTACAAAGGCCTGCTCATGTTCACAGTGCCCTTAACTGCTTGCTATAAAGATCACAGGCACACACGGCAAGATGTGCAGCACGTACCTGGAGTAGACAGCCTCTCCCCTGCAGTATCCCAGGATAGCTGCTGACTCGGGATAGAGGGCCTCGTATTTCAGGAGGTGCCTCTTGAGCGCATAAAGGGGGTGATTTTTGTACTCTCCAATTGCTGTTGGCAGAGGCTGGTCTTGAAGCTTAACTTGAAACTGTAGGAATTATGAAAAAAAAATCATTTCACAACTCTTTCACACTAGTCTTTTAAGAAAGGAAGAAAGATTATAGTCTGGATCCAAGGAAAAGAAACATAAACTTCACGAGGTGAGTCAAGGGACTGAAGCATTCCTGTTGCAGTTAGGTACTTAAATCTGTCTGGGCTAGATAGTATAGTGGGCACTGAAGTGGATTGAGAACTGGCTGACTGGCAGAGCTCAAAGGGTTGTCATCAGCTGCACAGAGATCTTACCAGGGCACACAAATATCTTGGGGGAGGGTGCCAAGAGGATGGGGCCAGACTATTTTCACTGGTTCCCAGTGACAAGACAAGAGGCAACACGTGCTGAAATACGGGGAGTTCCATCTCGATATAAAGAAAAACTTCTTTACCCTGAGGGTGACAGAGCACTGGAACAGCTTGCCCAAAGAGGTTGTAGAGTCTCCTTTTTGATACTGGTATTACTGAAATCTGTCATTGCACAATCCCTTTAAAGCATATGCACACTCAGCAGTTCAAGCTCAAAACCAAACCTCCTTATTCACAAAATGTTTCCTAATCATTTCTTTCTGCCTGAATGAGGACTCAAGGTTTGGACTCTTGAGAATAAATCAGGTTAAACTTATTTGTCTCTTGGTCTAAACAGCCAAGTATCCCTTACCTCCATTTCCTCCTTCTTGTCTCTTTCCACAAAGGGACTTTCATACGGCCTCAGGGTGTCTTTCCACCACTCAGAGCCCACACGGCTCTTCCTTGTCACAGTCATCCACACCGGGTCGTATCTTTGTGTCACATCCTTGATGCTCCCATCATTGTCAAACCCCACAATGTAGGAGAGCGGCTTTGTGGCGTTCTTGAAGCACAGCTGGGGCTGGCCAACACTGCCATGAACACAGTCTACACACACCCACTTGTCCTCACGTTCCAGGAAAACCTCCAGCCAGTGGTCTGTGCCCGTCGCTTTCCTCAGCTCCTGCTCTCCATCCTCGTCACTAGAAATTATTTTGTTTCTCTTTCTCTGTGCATTAGGCAAGGCAGTAGCTGTGTTTTTTGCTGGTCTAGGCTCAGCTTCTTGTGAATTTTTGGGTAGCCTCAATTCTGAAATCTTCGTTTTCGAGTTTTTATCAGCCTTTACCTTTGACTTCTGGGAGCCCAACGACCTCCTCTGCTTTTTAGGTAGAGTTTCAAAATCCTCATCGGAAAGACTGCTCTCCTCCTCTGAGACCTCGAAGTCAGAAACACTGTCCTCATCACTGCCACTCTCTTCTTTGTAACACACTTTGGAGGCCACCCGTCTCCGGCGGTCATTTTTGGGTCTGGCTGGCCTATCTTTTTCCCCTAAACTGCAGTCCTCATTATTAGTTTCCCTCTGCTCCTGGCTTTCCCTAGTCAGCTTTGACCTGCACGGCCTTTTTGTCCGAGCAGAACTTGGTTTCTTTGGCTCCCGATTGTCGTCTTCACTGCCAGAGGATTTCTCATTCCGCTTGGCTTTTCCACAGAAGCCCTTTTTTGCCGCAGCTTTGGGTGTTGTGGCCGAGCTCTCCTGCCCCTCAGAGGTGCTGCTGAGAGACTGCCTCTTGCAGGAGCCTTTCCCCTGCAAAGAGAGATGCAGAGGGTCACTTTTATCACGTAAGTGTGTCAGGAAAACTGGCTTCAATTAAATGTACAAAGTGCCTGCAGACCAAGGACTGGCCAGCACCGACCGCGCAGATCTCAGGGGATCTAAAGCTTGAGGCAAATGGAAGAAGAGATTTCTGACCACTTCCAACACCTGAGCTCAGTTTTCCCACTTTCAGTAAAGGCAGCAAGTGAGCAACAGCCACTAGCAAACTAGCAGACTTTGAAGTTAGTCAGCTTGTTATTTAGAGTCCAGGCAGAAGGAAGATGAAAGGGATGTAATGGATTCTTGAAAAAGAAGTTAAGGGCTCTTCTACACTTTCTTGTTAAAAGAATAAGACTTTTCAAAATTAATTCATATAAACATTTAAATATTTGTAATTCAAATCAATATTGTAACAATGTGGGACAAAGCTTAGATTTATCTTAACTCATTGGAATGGCATAAAAGAAATGCAGAAGTATTATTCAAGCTGCAAGTGCTTTGCTGTCAAAGATTTAAAGAAATTTAAAACTACTGAAGCATGAGAAATCTTTACCCAAGCCACAAAATGCCATTTTTTCTTAAAAAAAGGCAACCTAAAAATTAAGAGTTTGCATCTTCTGCATTATAGACAAAATATTGTCATCACTTTAGTTTCATTTAACAAGTGGTCCTCTTTGAGCTTTAACAGCCTGAAAGATTTTTTCACTCCTTTTCTATATCACCCACAGGGATATATTCCCTATTCCATCTACTAAATGCAAACTAACCTTTGCTCTGGTCTCCTTGAGAGGAATAGGCTGAAGAGACAGCACAAGACGACACAGCAGCTGTAGCGCTCGGAGAATAATTAAAAATATCTGCAAAAGAAATGAAGTGAAGGACTTTTATCCTCTTTTCTCCAAGGTACATACACACACACACACACATATATATATATATATATATATATATATATATATAAGAGTTCTTAAAACTATTTTAAGATCTGGGCTCTGTCACAAATCATTTTCATTCCTACCTCCAAAAGGTGGCCAAGGCCAGTCACATATAATTAGCTGAAGCAGCAAAAACACCAGCTGTTCAGAGAGCACCATTAGCCACAGCTGAGTGACGAAGAGCAATGACCTGCAACTGCCTTTCTGCATGGGACTCATGAGAGGCTGCTGTTAATAAATGCCTAAGCAGAACTTGTTAGGTCTTTTTCTCACATCCCAGCAAGTGGTGTTCCTGAATTTCCACAAGGTTACAAAGCCACCAGAGCTGGGACTGCTCAAGTGGTGACAGAAACCTGCAATGTTCCATTTCATCAGCAAAGGGAACAGATCTGCAAGCCAAGCATCTGTGATCAAACAGCTCATTTCTCCTCTTTCAAATGCTCCCTACCAATGTAGTCTCCTTCAAGACTTTTTCTCCATCTTCTAACTCAAAAGATCTGTAAAGAGATTCTCTGTCCATCTAACACAGAATTTCCTCACTCAATTTGTATTTCAGGAGAAACTTAGTTAGCTGGTTTTGTTCAATCTACACTGCTAAATCAATATAAACACACCAAAAAATACTCAGGAATAAGCTTCTTGATACGTGATGTGTAATGTCATCCACAGCAGAACGTGGACGCAGGGACTGCTAGAACTAGGAGCTCCAGTTAGAAACTTCAATTAAACTGAGGAATTTAATCACAGGACTTCCAGTAAAAACACAAGAGAAATAAAAAGCCAGGCAATCACCTAAATCACTGATGTTTTCTCCAAATCCATTCTTCAAACACCACCTGGTGTATAACCTGGCAGCTAACGATCTGGCATCCAAATTCACTTACGTGAACCAATTCTTCATTATCTCGTGCAGCATAGATGGCAAAGCGTCTCTCCAAGGTAGCCTGAAGGGGCTCTCCTTTTTCAACAGAAAGCTCATCATTGACAGTGAAGGTTCCCACAAACCTTAAAAATGAGACAATTGCTTATTTTCTAGCATCCTAAGTGCATTCTGGAACTTAGCTCCTTTCCTTCACTAAAGAGTTTCCTTCAATAACAGTTTCTCATCGTTGTTTTTAAAACCAGAGAAATCACTGAAAATTGATAAGTATGTTCATCCCCACCCCTTAACTGTGGCTTTAGATTCCATGGGATAGCATTATCAGGAGACAGAGCTTTACCATTTCACCAAGTTGGAGAGACGGGGAAGGTCCACTTGGCCTGCAGGCACTTTCGTGAAGTGTGTGGGGATGACGGATAGACCGATAGCAAGAAGATCTGGCTGGTTACAGATTCTGTTCCTATAGAAACCGTTTGCTAATAAACACAGCAGATGAACCTGAGAGAAACAAAAGTTTCTACAGTGAGTTCACATGAGATTTGCTTGGCTGGAACTGTTGCCCATGGTAAACACATGGAAGGCTTTACTACTCTTTTAAAACAGATATGCAATAATGAAGCCTCCCATGAGTACACAGTGTGGACCCGTGGCTGTCTTCAGATCATGACGAGAGGACAGTAAAACTTTTAAATCCCTGTCAGTATCTCCTGATCCAAGAGTGACAGTTTAAACTCAACAGAAACGAGCAAATACAATACAAGCTCAGTGGAGAAATACACACCTGTTTACATCTATTTCGCTTTATAAGTCTGCGAATGCAGTCACTGATGTTTCCCACTTACAATTTAAGAAAAATCCTATGACTATTTGTCTCATCTACAGCCTTTTCTTTTTTCCTCACTTCTAACCAGGGCCCGCAATTATTTTGATCAGAATTAGTTTCTTCTTCATTACATATCAGTTCAGAGATCTTATGCCCAATCTGCTCTCTACCTGTTTCTTTTTGTGACCAATACCTTATGCGTGTCCTCACGAATCTCCTTGTTGAATCGTTTCATCATCCTCCGAAGATACACCTCAAACTCGGCTTTTCTTTTTTCTCTGCACAAGTTTACAAAAGAAATGGATATTGTGGTTTTCTGTGGACCTGCCTTTCCAGATTCCTGAACTGTATCAGCTCATAATCAGAATCCATTCCTGAGAATATTCTGTGCCTGCTTACCAGAAGTATAGTCAATGGCTATGTGAATAGGTATAGAGGATGCATATGACTAATAAAACATAAACTACACGTACCTGCATACTGAGAGCTCAGATGCATGCAAATTGCCTAAATCCCACATAACTTTATGTACCTAGAGTTTCCTACCACGTGGTTTTAGACAGCTTCATACTAAACTTCTTGCTTTCTACATTGTCTGTTTTAAATTACTGCTACTCTTACATCCAGTCTCCTGGATAAACTTCCATTTCATTGATGAGATCTTTTGACTTAGAGGCAATAGATATATTCTAGATGTTTTGCAATAGAAGGAGGGTCTGGGACAGTGCCCTCCTTGTAACTTCAGGAGAACCTGCCAGGTCTCCAGCTGCCATGGAAAGAATGTTACCAGATGTTGAGGCCATTCATTTCACTCCATTTAGTCACCCCTCAGTTGTGCGCACACAGAGACTCGCACCTCAGCTGTTAGATATTTACAGTAAAACAACACCATTTACCCACAGCTCTCCATTAAGAACCTGTTAGTATTCCTGGCTTGGAGAAGCAGGTCACTAAAGCACAATGAAATTATGGGCCTGATTTTCAAAGAAGCTGAAAAGCCTCCATTCACACCAAATCTCAGAGGAAAAGTCCTCCGTGGATGTAAACGGTCCACCACTTTGTTATGTCACATTAGGCCAAGTCAACAATTTGCACAATTTGGGGATTTTCACCCAGAGCAAGTAAGTGTCAGTCAACACTAGGCAAATCTTCAACATTTAAACAAATCTTTCGCTGCTCATCATCACCTGCCCCAGTCTTACCTTCTCTCTCTATTCTTTGCTTGTTCTGGGGTTTCAATCTCTATCTCAACTGGTTTGCTTGGCAGCACCACTGCTGGAACAACAGCATCTTCCAACTTATCTGTAACAGGTTCCTGGAGTTCTGGAAAAATAAAATATTAAAATCAATCCACACAGAATGGATAGTACTGGGAGGGCTGCCAATGGGATAAGAACCTACGCACCCCTCTGAATCTCCAAAGCATTTCTTTAATCTTAGCTTCTCTCAGTACTAGAAAATCCAAAAGGCTAAAAAAGTGAATAGTGGCAGCATATTAACATAAGCCAGCAGGTTGTGAAGTGTAAGGCACTGTAACAGGTCAATAGTTTTTTTTTTTTTTTTTTTTCTCTGCTTTGGAGTAATTCAATATTATTGTGTAACACTGGCTTTAAAAGATAACACACACAGAACGAGCTCTAAGCATTCAGAACTCACCTACCTGAATCCAAATATGAAATGGCTCACTAACCAAATTACAAAAAAAAAAATCTCCTTAAAATGAATATATAATAAAACGTTACCTTCCACATCCTCCCATTCATCTTCACTTTCATCATCAGCAGCAGCATTGTCTTCATCAATCTCTTTTTTTATAGGAGATTCTCTCTTCAAATTTTTCTCCCTCTGAGGGGCCTTCGGAGAATCACTATTGAAAGCATCAAAATGACTTTAACGTTACAAAGTTTAGGTGCTTGTTTATTTTATAAAAAGAAGAAACAGAGAACGGGGAACATTAAAAATACAGCAATAAATGAAGCATGACCTCTGTATCAATAACAAAAGACTCAAATGCTTTCAATATTTGGCAATTAAGCACAGATGCCTTCTCTATAAAGCAAAGGAACAGTGTCATAAACAACCATGGATTCATTGGGTGGACATTTTTTTTCCAGTGCAAACTTAAGCAAGTCCTAGTTCTGTGAGATATTCCAAGGAAGATGCTTGAAGGTACAAAAGGTCCCATCCTTTACAACCACTTGTGCAAATGAGTTCTTGGAGAACTAGTTCAAAGAATTATTTTTTCTTACTGATCAAAGTCTACTGAATTTAGAACAACTTCTAGTACCCACAGCTTCATAAGGCCAGTGAAATGAGACCAGCCAATCACTTTGGCATTCTTGCTTCAGCAACATCTATGAGAAGACCATTCCCTAACTCCTAAAAAACTAGAAAAGGTGGAAAACAAAACAAAACAATAAGCTTCCAACAGTTGAATTTAAAAAGACCCAGTTATCTGCTTCCCCGGATTGTCTTTCCCAAGACCAATTCTGCCTAAATTAAACTACACACGCATATTTGCAGCAGTGGGCCCAAAACAAAACATGTAATCATGAGTAATGATGATAATGAGCAGTAAGTGAACTTACCTGCAGACTGTGTCTTTGCTATGTTTCCCTTTACTTTTAGTAGTTTTCTTGCTTTCTTCTTTTACTGGCAATTTTACCTCTTTCTGCTTTGAAGGCTTACTTGCTGAGCTGCAGACTCCAGTACCACTGTCCTCTCCCTTCTTTCCAGCTGAAACTTTTGCCTTGTTCCCTCTCAGATTAGGCTTCTTTTCTTCAAAATCATCTGCACCGGCTGGAAGGAAGGAAGATATGGCACAGGGTGAAATCTCACCTACATGCAGTCTGCAGCAGTACTTCTGTATTGTCCATTAAAGGAGAATTCTGCTTACCAGCTACAGAAAAAAAAAAAGTGAATATTTATAAAAAAAATAATTTGAGCACTGCATAATAAATAGAGAATAACTGAACAACAGCAATTGATAGAAAATAATCAAGTGATGTAGGAGGCAAAATTACATAAAAGGTTTCTATAGTCTTACCAATGACAGCAGTCGAAAAACAAGCATCATATTCACCTCATTCACAAGAAACTACTTTCTTTGGACAACTGTTATACTGTAAAGCTACTGAGAAGAACTCAAGGCATCTCCTGGGACCCTGGCCAGGTGTCCATTTGAGTCCCTGGATGTATCGACTTAAATCCCTACCCCGTGTATTTTGGCGATACCCTTTGGGAGTGGGAAGAGCAAGTTCAGGCATGTCCCCAAACGCTCTTCTCACGCCTGGGAATCCTAGAGGGGATCATCCGCCGCGCGGCGGGCTCAGCGCGGGCCGAGGCGGCGCCCGGTGCGCGCGGGGCCGTCCGCGCCACAGGGCCCGCGGGGCACGGGGGGCGCGCGGCTCCCCGAGGGCGGCCGGACCCCCCGGGCGCTGCGTCCAACCCGTCCATCCCCCCGCCGCCTTCACTGAGACGAGCCCCGCGGAGCGGCCGGCGGGACGGGGCGCTCGCTCGGGCCGCGGCGGGGTCTCAGCGCCGCCGGGGGCGCCGCGGCCGCCCGCACTCACCCTCCGCCTCGGCCCGCGGCGCCGCCGAGCCCGCGCGCCGCCTCTTGCTGGCGGCCGCCGGGCGCGGCGGGGCCGAGCGCTTCCTGGCCATGGCGCCGCGGGCTCCGGCGCCGCGTCCCCCCCTCAGCCCGGTGCCGCCGCCGGAGGGGAAGGGGCCGGGCCATAAAGTCTCGCGAGAGGGCGCGGGAGGCGGTTTGAAAGATGGCGGATGAGGTGGACCAGGTGAGCGGCTCCTTCCCGCCGCGCGGGAGGCAGCGGCGCGGCCCCCCCTTCCCCGCCGCGGCCCCCCCTTCCCCGCCGCGGCCCCGGCTCCCCCCGCCGCCCCTGCCCAGGCGCCCTCCTTCCCTCCCGCGCCTCGCGGGGCCGCGGGCCCCCGTGGGGACGGAGCCCCTGGGCTGGGGGCGCCGCCGTAAGATGGCGCCGGGGGCCGGTGGGGCCGTGAGGGCCGGGGCTGCTCCGGACCGCGCGGCCGCCCCGTGTGCGGCGCCTTGGAGGCACGAGGGCTGCGTGTTACCCAGCCCACCCACTTGTTCAGGCTTCTTCTGGTTAAATGTGCTGTTATTATTACCATTATTCTTTTGCTTTTCAGCAACAAACCACAAATACCGTAGAGGAGCCCCTCGATCTCATCAGGCTCAGTCTAGATGAGCGAATCTATGTTAAAATGAGGAATGACAGAGAGCTCAGAGGCAGACTGCATGTAAGTAAACTAGTTTCCTGACACCGCAGAGCTTGTCTAGCTAAGCATTATTCATCTGTAGTAACCTTTGTAGTACAGTTGAAGGAATATATATTACAGGTTATCTTGTGTAATGGTTCAGAAACACATTTCATTTTATCTCATGGCTAAAAGAAATGCAGAACTGCTTAATGGAGATAAGTTAAAGATCCTCTTTGTGACTGGAGATGAGCCCTTTATTTTGCAGATGCTTTTGATGTGCCAGCAGTAGCAAAATCCATTTTGTTTGCTACTCCATCAGCTTTAAAAAAAATTGCTAATCTAAAGAGTCAAGAGGTGTATTTTCTTTTTCTTCATTTTTTGTGTGACACCAAGTGATTCTTTCCACTGCTTTTGGCCTCTCTTTGTATGCTTATGAAATGAGCATAAATGATGCAGATTTCCCCTTGTAAAGCACTCTGAGCGTTAATTCAATTGAGCCAGTTATCCCTTCTGAGTACTGTGTTGTGTTGGGCAAAATAACCAGTTGGGACCTCAGTGATGAGGACATATCCATGAAGAAGATCTGGGTGTAGTATAGTTTGTAGTACATTTTTAGAAGGTGAAACACTTTCTTATTTAAATTTTTTGACAGCTTTCATGTCTGTTAAGTTAGCCCCAAACAATCAATCCCAGGAGGGCTGGACTGGCCGCAAAGAATATATAGCTTATTTAGTGCTAACAAATGACAAGGCTAAGTGTGTCTGTCAGGGTTTTTATATGGGTTTTGATTGAAAGCTTCAGAGCTGTTTCTTGGAAGAGTGTTTCTGTGAATATATATATATATGCAATTCTTTGTGTGTGTACACACTGCTGAGTACCAGTTTGTTGGCATTTATACTGTAGACTTTATCTGTAACTAATACTACTTTGTGTTAATGTAGTGGCACATCTTAGTCAGAATTAGGCTGAACTAATTCTGCTCACAGGTTTTGCTAAAGTTCTCATTTTAATGAGCTTGTATTTGAACTTTGCAAAAAATAATAAACTAGCTTCATTCCTACAGGCATATGATCAGCATCTAAATATGATTTTGGGGGACGTGGAAGAAACTGTAACAACAATAGAGATTGATGAAGAAACATATGAAGAGATTTATAAAGTAAGGACTTCAGTGTCTTTATTCTGTAGGAAGATGGTCTGTTTGGTGGTCGTGGTTTGTTTTTAACTGAATGATGTTATCTATTTGAAATACTGCTAGCTGTTCGTTGGGACAAGGTCTGACAAAAATTTCAGGCATATTCTTATGGAAGTACCAAGTGTTCACAAGACTTAAATTTAATTGTACTTATCTCTTCAATATGCCAATGAATCGTAAAATCAAGTTTGCTTTTTTTGGAGCTGTTTCAGGTGCTTTTTGTGATTGAATTTGGTGATATGCTTATCAGGTGTGTTCTGTCAACTATATCTTTGTAAATGTAAACTTTTCTTTCCTTCTTCATAGTCTACCAAAAGGAATATTCCGATGCTCTTTGTCAGAGGTGACGGCGTTGTGCTTGTAGCTCCCCCATTGAGGGTTGGCTGAAACTACAAAGGATTTAACCTTGTTGGAAGGTTTCAGGCTTTTGGACAATGGTTCCTGTTTCAATCACGCATCTCAAAATTCTATGTACATTTTTTTATAGAATTTTCTGTCATTTTGGGAAGGGGAGGGAAGGGTAGGGGAGCCAACTTGTTCTACTGAAAGTACATGTAATCAGTTGAAGTGGTGTAAAACAACCTAGTTTTCCCAGAATTAATGTAACTGCTGTAAGGCAGCTGTCTGTCACATCAGTAAAAGAATCTTTCAGTTTTGCAGTCTTGGCAATAGCAGTGTCTTTTTTGTTGTTGTTTTAAATAAACTTGGTTTATCTTTCAGTTTTGACTTGTCCTGTTTTTGTGTTGAAGAGATTATGTACTTTCATAGAACCGCTACATTAAGTTGTGGTACTCAAGTCTTGCTTTTTGAGAAAGTAGTAATATTTTTGTGTGTGGTGTTAATCTTTACCCTTACTAATATTTGAGTCTTGCAGGTTGTGGCCTTTTTAGGAGCAGTTCTGTATCGAACTACAGTGTTATAATTTTTGGTTATGTATCTAAGTCCTGTATGCATATTCTGATAGTATTTTTATATAGTTGTATCTATATGTATCTTCCACTTAAGATACTTAAAGATTTTTTTTTAAAATAAATTGTTAGATGATTTTTTGTGGCTCTGTTAGCAGACGAGTGGTAAGAAATGCTGTAAACAGAGAATGCAGATGTTTGTGTTGTTCGTTGCATTTGATACTGTAGCTGATTTTGACTCTTGAATACATTGAATTCTTAAGGAGCACAGCTAATGAGCAGTCTTATCTCTGCTAAAGGTACTGTAGAAGCCTGAACAAAACCAGTCTTAATGTACAGTTTCTCAGGCTTATGCTGCTTGCAGTTTTTCCCCTATTTGAGAAGAAGATTTGAATAAACTTGTGGTGTGGAATACTTTAGTCTATCTTGCAAACCTGTAATTAAAGATGTAGATTCATCTACATGTCTAATACGATCTTAACACAAAGCTTAAATTTTATTTAGCTTTTTAGGCATGCTCTGTCTGGTTACCAAAAGCAGCTCTTGTGGCACCTTCTCCTGCAGTAAAACCTTCCTGTCTTGGAATATCCGTTGCTTGTGACAAAGGTGAAGAATACAAGTTATACCATAGAAAGCCCCAAGCCAAGTTCTTCTCTTGCCAGAGGAGGGGAAAAAAAGATATACCCTTGAAAGATGAGCAGTTATGCTTTGTTCCTTCTGCAATAAGGACAGCAAGGGCCACTACATCATCTGTTCTGTGTTCTAGGGGCACCCATACTTTGTTATTCTAATGTAATGTCTTCTAGTTTTGGGTGCATTTTTAAAAATAGGAGTAATAGCTGCAGCCGAAATGGTGATGCTTTAGCTGAGAACTAATATAGTATATAATATATACTATACTATATTAATAATTATTTTTAGTAGGTTGGGGGGGAAGGAGAGTGTCACGAAGAGACCGTATAGCATATTCCTTGCACCACATTGTAAACAAAGCAACAAGTCACTCCATTCCTCTACACGTGCAAAATTTATTTTTATTAAAAAAAAAAATCCATGATGCTGTTGTATTGTCCTCTTTATTCAATGAAAAAAGCACCTGTACAGCTTACTACTTCAGTTGGGTCTAAATAAAGAGCACATGTCCAGTGATTTCGCAGGCTCCCCTCTAGGATGCCATCCTCCCTTGAAGGAGATCAGGGCTAGGGTGAAGGCACTCGCAGGCCATGATCGTATCTCATCAGTTCCTAGGATGCCATGTTGTCAAGGAGCCTTTCAGGCTCAAGAAGGTTTAATTCCTTTACCAGTGTTCATAAACCTGCATGTTCGGAGAAGGGTCCTGATGCTGAGACATGTTCCTTCCTGGAAATGGGTATCATCCTGTCTTCTGTTATCCTTACTTCTTGTCACCCGCTATAGGGAAAGCCAGAGTAAACACAAAGGGAAAGGGAAGAACTGGGTTATCAAGCAGTGCTAGTCCCTCAGCTTCTAGGTATCTGCAGGTCTGGGGAAGTAGAGAATGGATTTCTCTTCCATTACTTTGTCTACTTGCTTCTGGTAAGTTGCTGAGTGGTAAGTTGACAGTAAACTGTCACCTCACTGTCTGCTCCCTCTTTTCAGGAGACCTAAGATTGTTAAATGAAATAGACTGTAGTACAAATCACACCAAGTGCTAGGAGAATTTGCCGTGGACACTGACCATGTATGACCATGATTTACTGCTTGGTCTCTCCTAAGCAATTTTTTATCTGAAGATTCTTCAGTCTTATGCGACTACAGTTTAGTTTGTCCAGTCATTGATCTTGTCAGATCTTGTCAGCTGCCTTTCAGCAATTCATGCGTAGGACTGTTAATGATTTCTTTTAGATTCTTTGAAGGTGCTAATAGAGATATGTGATATAAATTCCCTTTATTCGTGCCACATTGGCACATGTAACACATTTATCTATGTCGCCAGGAATTTTGTACTATAGACTGCAGGCATTCCTGAAACAGAGGTCATACTTTCTAGTCCACAGTGTCTAGATTTATTTTTTTTTAAGCAGTCACTTCAATTTTCTGGATGTTTTAAATGAGAAGTTATTGCATGATGGTCATGAGTTGTTGGGTTTTTTTTTCTAACAGAGTTCTTGGATATTTACTGTCTGTTCATAAAGACTTTTTGTCCTGCTAATTTGTCCAGTAACATGCCTTACTTTACAATTTGAGTGAGTTCTCAGATTGCCTACACTTCACCGTACCCTTCTCCCACATAAATATGTATTAAAATTAAAAAAATCAGATCTTCTGCTGTAGTTACATGTTTCCTGACCTTTCTATTCTTTGATCATCTCTTGGCCTTACTCTGTCAAGCTTTCCACTCCTAGTGTTTGATAAGAAATTTATCAATTTTTTTTTTTTTGCTTTTTGAGAGATTCCTCAAATACCTTCCAACCTATTTGTTTCTAGCCTGCCAGAATTTCCTGTAGACTTGGCCTTTTAAAGAGTGCCCTTTATTTCTGGTAGCTGTCCACTTGCATCTCTTTAGTCATCCTTTTGGACTGGTTTATTTTGGGGTGGAGAGGTGGGGGCACAGAATAGATGGCAGATGGTGACAATAAACGTTTACAGTTTATTGTCTTCTTTAAAGAATTTCTGCTATGACTGCAACCTCTTGACTCAGCAGCTCTTTTCTTATCAATTTTTTAGAATTAAGTGCTGGTAGTTGGACTTTTCTGAGTGTTGACTGCCTGTGGAGTCACTTGTTTTTTGCATCTCGAGCACATGCACAGCACTAGATGGTGCTGTGTTTCCTCCGATTCAAGCGTGTCTTGCTTTGCCTGACTTTGATGTATGTGGCCTGTGTCAACAGGCCCTGTAGTTGTACAATTAGTCATTTGTTTCTAATTAGGATGGCACTTGCTGACAGTTCTAAATTAACTCTGCTGCTCACTCTTAAGTAAAGAGCAAAATATGTTTTGATGTTTATGTGGGCACAGACCAAATCTCAGGAAGAGTTAAAGTAAAAGAATATGTGTGTTTTGCATTGTCAGATTCAAAATACATGAAATCCAGATTAGCGATTTTGCTAACAGCATTAGCTGAAAAGTTGCAGCACTTAGAGTAAAGTGGCATTAACCACTTTGCTGCTGAGTATTGCTTGAAGATGAACAGCAAACTACCCAAGACTGTTTCTGTGTCCATTGATCCATGTGCTCACTATACATGTGAGTGTCCAGTAACTTCACTGGAGAACTTTACCCTTGAAGTTAAAATTCACCAGGGAAACAAGCTGCATATATAAATTTATGTCTATTTAACTCTTGAAGTGACAAGTATCTCAGTCTATTTTCACTAAATCTGCTTTCCATCTGAATCTCTGGAAATTACTTTTTCATAAATCTACCTACTTGAGCAAAAGAGTAAGGTCCTACATTAAATATTCAGTTTATATATTTGTTATAGTTCGTATTTAGCCAAGCAGAGATTATGTCCTGCATTTCATACCTGTCCTCTAGTCAGACAAGGGGAGAGTTTGGATATCACTTAAGTTCCACAAAGACTTGAGCACTGTGAGCTTAAGTGTAGATTTGTGCAGAGACTGAGGGTTCAAAAAGCAGAATAGGGTTGTTCGTGCTGGGAATTCCTTAACAGGACACTGTGGTCTCCTGGTGTTTCTGTTCATATTTTGTAGGCATTAGAAATGTATGGTTTGAAATATTTAAGAGAAAGAAGCTAGCCCTTAGAATTCTCATTAGACAGGGAGCATGATTCAGTGCAGGACAACAAATTCTGTGCATTGTTTTTTGGGCTTGATGATAACATGTACAGAAAGTCCCATCAGGCTTATTAGGGTTTAAGGCATTCATGCCAAGATCATCGATGGGTTGAATACATCATTACTGAGGGTGTAGGGCTCCAATGTTTCTAAACAGGAAGCCGCTTTCACATATTAAACAAAAAGAATGGCAAAGAAAAATAGGAAGTTTGTACAGAAAATTGAAGCGCGGTGTCTAAGCCTGTCTTTGCATGGGGAGGGGGGAAGAATGGGTGGAAGGAAGAGAATAGATGATGTGGGTTGGAGCGGAAAACAAGAATCACTGACGGAAAAAGCTGTAGTCAGAAACCCTCTTTATGAGGGAATTTTTTCATTGTTACCCAAATTAGTTTGAATGGGAGAGAGGCCCACTCCCAAATTTTGGAAACTTAGGCCAAAAAGCCTATTCAGTTTTACAATGGCATTTGATTGGTTTATGATGTGACTGCCTGCAACAGTGGAGGAGCAGACATGCTGACTGTCTGTGTGGGTGGACAAGCTATTACAGAAATCACCGCATAAGCCTTTGAAAGAGTTGGGTAACGACTGATCGTGGGGGTGGTTGGGTTTTTAGTTTGTTTGGGGTTTATTTTTTAGTAATGTTTTCCTGTTTGTAGTCCTTGGTAAATGTGGAGATTTACCTACTGAAGGAGTGTACGGACATGTTTGAAAGAGATCAGAATATTCAAATATAAGTGCTTTGTAAGCATTAGAAGGATGTTATTTGATCCAGAATCTGTACGTTATTCCTTAGTCATGTGGTACTTATTTGTATTAATTGCAAAGGTAAGAGATGGCATAAAGTTTAAATGGAAGAGAAAAATTTCCTCATTTGTGAAGCAAAAGCAAGTATTTATGTGGCAACAGAAAATAATTTCTGAAAACTGGTATAGTTCCAAAAGCTTTGGCAAGCTCAATCTGCATTAAGCATTTAGATCAAAAAATACCTTTGCTTGATACTTCAGGTAATTAATGCCTTTCTAACTAGGCACAATGCCTTTCTAGTTTCTCTTTAGTTTTAAGGGTAAAATTTGTTCAAGCTTTTAAAGCTACCTTTTGAATTAAAAGACCTATGTCTGTCTATGCTGGATAGATATGATTTGGATCAGTCTGGTTCATGTCACTGAAAAGCCTCTCTTAGGACGTGGTTGCTCTCTGCAGTAAAGGATCTAATGCTTTGCCCTGTCTGTTTCTAACAGATTTGAGCAAGGAGCTTTTAGCAGTGTCTTTGTGTTGTAGAGAGTTCCCTGTTTGACAAGTGGCAGCCCTGGCTCAGTAAACTCTGCTGTGTTACTGCATCAATTGTAGCCTCTAAAGGAGGCCATGTGTTTGGTTTGGTTTTGCTCCTTTCTCACAGTACTTGGCTGTTGCATGGAAGCATCGCTGTGTTTTTGGTAAGGAGAAATCTCTGCTAGCAAGGGTACAGTTTATTAAATGACTCACAAGCTCCTCCACTATCTAACAGAACTCACAGTTGTGGCAGTCCTGCTACAGTAAATTTCATTTGTTGTTGCCTGATCTGCTGAAGTGTTAGGGAAGAAAACTGTCTTATGGAAATCACACACAAAAAAAATCCTGAAAACAATCTTTGCCCTTTGCAGTAGAAAAAAAGTACTTTGTTCTAAACTCTTAACTTAAAAATTGTAGATTATAATTTAAAAAAAGTTAAATTGTAATATTAATTGTTGTCATCATTGAATGTATTACCGAATTCTTCTGGGGCCTTTACATTTCAATGGCATAATGAAAGTTGAAACAAGCAAATGGTCCTCTAAATCTTGATTTTTTTTCCCTTTAAGTTATTCTCCGAGAGATGATTCTCACTTTGTTGTACTCATCCTTAACAACTAATGTCTTTAGTCTTCTATGCTGTGAAGGTGACACAGGTTAGGCAGGCAGACGTACCTTGCTCTTGCTGGGGGAAACTGCTGTTAGTTCATCCTGCCCCGTAGGGGCTGCAGTGAAACACTATGCCATAATGCATCCTGTTGCACCTCTTTTTAGGACATTTTAGTAAAACGGTTGCCTCTCCAGCTGGCCAGATGTTGCATTCCAGTGATTGACAAAAGTCTGAGGGAGAAAGGAGATATCAACAGATAACATCTAAGAGCTAATTTGATTTGTTCTACACTTGTAATGCATTCCTCCAAGCCACATTTGTATTGGGCAAGGTGCTGCTTATAAATAAAGCAAGAGATCCAAAGTTCCACTGCAGCCCAGGAGAATAAACTTGCTATTTCAATTAAATGTAATTCTTATAAATTTTATTAAAGTTGCCTATCATTATTGCTACCTCTTGCTGTAATTCAAGCAAACGGAAGTTGTTTCTCTATAAGGGCTGCCTGCTCCATAAAACAGAAGCTCTAATCTCAGTAGCAGCTAATGGAGATTTTCCTCATGATTAAATTTTAAGCCTTTAGAACTTATTTGTCCTGCATTCCTTCATTCTCTGCAAATATCTTTTCAACCAACCTAAACCCAGCATTGCTATTCACACGCAGCTTCCAGGTTCACAGCATCCTATGGATACCGTAGGAGATGTTTGTCCCCTGTTCTCAATCCTGGAGCCAGCTGTCATAGCTATTTTTTTTTCTTCCCTGAGGCAATCTGGTGCTTATACAATGATTTTTCCCTCGCACGTGTGCAGTCTCCTGACTGTAACATTCCACAACATGTGATCTGTCAGGTACTGAATATACAGTTATAGTCTATTTTGCTCATTCTTGTGGTTTTCTCTGAATTTTAGTGCGATTGTCCCAGAGAAGGATCACAAAGCTTCTTGTGAAGCACTGACATCCCTGCAGGGAGTCTTCCCGAGCAGTTATGTCTGCATCTTGCTCTTACCTTGCAGGGCTTTGATGCACAGCCCTCAAAAGAGGGTGAGCACTGTTTTGTGCCTTGTTTTTATACCCTCCTACCCCCCAAAAAAGAAAAACGACTCTGATTCTGCTGTTCAGGGCAGAGAACATTATCCATCCCCACCCAAAAGGGCTAGAATCACTCAAGAAAGCAGATTTGCTGGTTCTTGGACCAGTAACGTCGCTAACTCCTGATTCCTTCAGTATGCCTATGTCTCAGTCTTGGATTCCATTGAAAAGGTCGCAATTCCTATACCTGATTCCATAAAGTTACTGTCCAATTTGATTTTTTAACAAAGTAAACAAAACCACTGACCTCATCGTCCTGACTTTTCCCTTATTTTGTAGCCTACAGCTAGTAAGTTCTTTCTCAACCACAGTATGTACTTTTTTTTGTAGCTGATGGAATTGGCTTTCTCTTTTCCTTTCTCCTCTATTCATAAATAATTAGAAAAGGGAGAGCAATCACAAGCATCAATGAGTGCTTGGCGAGCATCTGCACGTTGAAGCTTCTATAGACATTGCATTGATCTCATGGAAGAAATGTCCAATAAAGTTGCAATCAATGGACATCCTAATTCTGCCACATGAAGCAAATCTCTTAAAACCACCCACGCAGACTGCAGCTGCATTTTTGATCTGATGATAATCTCAACGTGCTGGTAGGAGAAATGACAGGCACATGACTTTCCTCATGTTCGTGATGCCCTGATGAAAAGCAGGGCACTGCTCTGCTGTAGTGATTGGAGAATTTAACAGGTTTTCTCCTCTGATCCTCATGCTAAAAGGGAGGTCACGTATGAGATTTATTATGTGAAAGATTCTAGTGCAAGCAATGAGAAGCAGCAGCAAGTTTGTCTTTCACCTTTTCCATACAATGTGAAAATACAAGAAATGGTGGATTCAACCAGCAGCAGTATAAGATGGTGAGCTATCAGATGGATATTGTTCATAATATGTTGGCTACCATGATGGTACAAATATTCAGAGGAATATGTTAGGCATCAGAGGGAAAGCATCATAGAAAGGTTTGAAAAACAGCATTACAGTCTCACAGTTTATAAGAAGGGGGAGCTCCTTCTAGATCACGTTGTTTCTTCATCTTGGCATGTACTAGGTTTAGATTTAATTTTCAATGTTCACTGTAAATTCATGTGCCATGGGAGACCTTAATGAGGTAGTACGTGGTCAGGGGAAGTCACATGGATCTGATGCTGACATATGATCAAAGAAAGATGGAATGCGCAGCCATTGACGTCGTGCAACAAATGCTATTACAGTGATGTGTTGTTTTTAATTTTTGACAAGCTGCACTCAAAGTTTGAGGTCTTGCAGATGAAAAGGAGTGCTCAGCTTTGCCTTTGTAAATCAGTAAAGAAGTATTCAGATTTCCTTTAAATCAAAAAAAAAGTGAACTAAAAAAATGCGTGCCTCATGGAAAGCACCAGCAACAAAGCAAGCAAGAAGCTCCCCTTTCTCTGCACCCTTCGTGGTCTTATGCTCCAAAATGCTCAGTAGGAGAAGAAATGCCTGGAATTAGATATCCTGTACATGTATGTACTATTATCCTAAATCTGTTTTTATTAGAAATTAGACTTGCCTGGTTTTAGAGCTTGCAGGGAAAACCCCAGACACACACAGAGTGAGTGAGAGTGTTATGGATGCAAAGATGTGCTGGAAGGAAGGTGTTGCAGAGCACCCTTTGGACTGATTGTCCACCCCCTTATTCGACCTTCGAATAAAGGAAGTCATGCCTATAGCATTAGCAATTGCACTGTGTTAAGGTGCTTTAGGGTTCTCATTTCTGATAAGTGTTAAATGACTGCTGATTTTGTAAAGCCATGGAGTTCTGAGTGCAAAGAATATCCAAATATTTGAAAACTTAATTTTTGTATGAGCTGTTCCCTGCTTTTATCTCCCACTTGCATTTTCTTGGAGCTCTTTCAGAGCTCCTCATTTCTGTCTGGGCTCTGCCTTTGTTTTTTAAAACTGGTGTCTCTCTCCAACTGCTCTATGCAGTGTCCCTGAGTTCTGCATGATCCTTCAGTCAGCAGATTCCTGTCTCTCTGCCTCTTTTTTTTCGAGTCCTTCTTGAATATTTTGAGTATTGTGTTTTTTAAGTGCATCTGCTTTGCAACCTGTCTTGGCTCTGCAGGCCTTTTACTCCTATTTGTGTTCAGACAAGCTGCAAAAATCCAGCTTTTTCCCTAGGCTGGAGATAGCCCTCCTTTCAGGCAAAATCTAGTGAGATGGTATCTCTAAGAACTGGCTTGTTTCAGAGGTAGATCCTTGGGTTTGCAGCTCTGTGATAGTGGGGCTTTTAGGGCAATTCTCAGGCTTTTCCTGCCCATGTATCTTTTCTTCCCTGCTCCCCGATCTCCCTTTCATGTCCAGCAGAGCCTTCTGTTATTGTTGCTGTGTGGTGCAGGGCCAGTTATATGGGGAAAGGATCTTTAACCTGAATTGGTTTCTTCATCTAATTCACTGCTGGAAGGAGGAAACAGAAGCTGCTGCTTCAGCCAGCACTGCAACAGCAAAAAGTGCTCTTTAAGTTACTACTTAAAATGGCATCAGAGCCCCTTAGTGAAGCACAGAGGTCTGAGATTCACCTCTTTAACACTGTAGAGATAGAAAGCAAAAGTATTTTAGAGACAATTCAGAAGTGGAAATGGAAGAAAATGCAGTCGCAAAACACAGATCACAAGGAGCATATAGAAGATATCCCCACTCCTCGTATGTAGCTTATTAGGGTCTAGACATTAAAAAAATCAGCTACATATGTGACTTTAAAAAAAAAAAAATGGTGGAAATTTAAGGTGAATATTCAAAAACATTTTTTGTGTTTTTTTATTATTTCATCAGAAGCTATTCACCCGTGTCTTAGGCAGTAGAGCTGTGAGATTCCTATAGAAAAAAGATGGTAAACAGAGCGTGGAAATACATGATGTAAGCGGCCAACTTGCCTTGAGCATTTTTTTCTCTTCCATGGGGCCCTGTTGCATAACTGTTTCCTTCAGTGTGGCTCGTGTTTATGAGCTGCATGGTTATATGAGGAACTTATGTGAGTGCTTTCTGCTTCTAGAAACTGCTCATTTCTGGAGCAATCTGGAGGTCTCTGCATCTAGCAATGGCATCCAGAGAAGCGAGGGTTAATCTCTATGGGATTCTTTGCCAGAGATTTCTCCAAATAAATGTTCTTTATACGTTGGAATGAACTTAGTGTTTTGTGCCCTTTGAGCAGTAAGTTTAGGGCAACAGGCTTCGTCTTATCTCATTTTTTACAATTCAGTCACACTAGGGAGTTGTGTTGGGTGCCTGTGAATACTCGGTGTGTGTGGAAGAGCAGCAGAGGCAGTTACTACAGGTCATGCTGACCTTGGACTAGGGCCTTTTTGATTGTTTTTAGACTGCTGATTAGTTGCAACATTCAGCATAACCCAGCATATCTTTCAGAAAGAAAGCCTCTGAAGGAAGGCAATAGCAAGGGAAGGAGGAATGCTTCATTCATATACCTGAGAGCATTTACGAAGAAGGTTATGAGCTATTTTCTGGTTTATCTCTCATATGAGGAAAAGAGAGTATTGCAGTCAAGCATTTTGTTCAGGTTGAGGTGCTGAGCAGAGGCAGAGTTCCAAACAGGGTACGGTGCTATCCTCCAAAAAATGTTCTTTTAAATCACAGAGCCCAGTAGTGCCCTCCCCGTGAGTCCATGGTCACTGCTTCCACTGGTAGCATTGAAGAAGCTGGTGCACAAAGGCAAGAAAAAGTGAGTCATGTTCATAGAAAATATGTTTCAGTTTTGAGACACACTGGAAGGTTTTATTTTAAAAAGATAGAAGGCTAATATTTATATAGATATTTAAGAGACTACTTTTTAATCTGTCCTGAATAACACAATCTCTTTCTTTACAGAGAGCTGATAGTGATTGATCCTATTGCTGTAAAGTTCAAGTCAACAAAAGGTAACTCAGGAGGCAGAGTAGAATGCTACACTAAGAGAAAAGAGGTGATTCCCAGGTCTGGTCCAGGCTTTGGGAAGCTGAAATTACAGGTGTATTACAGCCCTTTCCTACTCCATTGCCACAGCTGAATCACTCAGGTCTCCTTTGCACACCCTATGCTTGCATAAGGGCTTCTGTACTGGTAGCTGGATCCCCACTAAACTGCAAATCTATTTGGTTGATACTCTTGGCATGCAAACTCTTTGTGTCTCTGCATTTCAGCCTGTACTTAGCTATTTCACAGGGGGATTGGGAAGAACTTGTTTGTAAAGTATTTTGTATAGGAAGTTACTGCATTTGTAGTAACTACAAAAATTTTCTACTGGCAAGCTGGAAAAGTAGAATATGTTACAGGGTCCCTTCACCAGGCTTTTACCAGGAAGCCACCCAAGGGTATTACAGAGATACAGCTTCAACTCTATGTATTCAATGTTAATTTTTTCCCAAAACTGCCTGTTATTTGATATGGGGTCAAATGATATAAAGTGTCTACAGTGAGAATTCTCTTGTTTATTTGCAACTTTAAATGACCCTGTTCCTTGCTGTGTCTTCAGATATCTTAATAACTAAGCATGTACTCCATTTCATGTATGAATTTGGTTGTATGTCGCTGGATTTTGGAGAGGTAGGAGGAAATGCACTTGTTTGATATTTGAGTAATTTCAGAGTATTAGCATGGATCATACGTTATATGAGAACGCGATTCATCAAAGCATCAGCGAGCTGATGGATGCCATCAATTACTGCTGACTATGAATGCCATCAATTACTGCCTTTTGACCAGGAAATGTGGACACCTTACAGGTTACTTAAAGAGTTACATATAATTCTCATTGCTGAAATTAAAACTAAGGCCCCCACTGAGCTCGAGAGATGCAGCAAACTGGGAGCCTCCCCAGTGGCGTGACCGTGCGGCTCATGGAAAGTGCAGGCCCCAGCATGTGATACGTGCTTGCTTGGAGCGAGACTGAACCCTGCTTGTTGGGATCCCGGAGCCTCTATGGGCTGCACCTCAGGATGTGCAAGATGAAAGCAGCAACAGTGTGAAGCTCTGCGTGGGCTGTGTTTGGCCCACAGGCTACATTCGCCATCCCTCATGTTCACTGGAATGCAGCTGGAACTTTCCAGCCCCATACAGATTGTGTTTGTTTTTTAACTGTTTAACAAAATGGAACTTGTAATTATTTGACCCTAAGTGGGAGTCACTTAAAATGCATTAGTCAAGGCCAGAAGAATTTCCATTTCACCCAGGGCTCACTCTAACCCATATAAGATCGTCTGTGTTGAGAAACCGCCAACTCAACTGCTGATGAACTGTTTCTGCTGGCATGATGGTGCTCACATTGATGCCAGGCATTCTCACTTTAGACCCTGGCTTTTACACAAGCGACCCCCAGTATCCCTTGGGTGCACTTGTACAGAAGTGTGAACTCCCTTTGCTCTGGGCCGCCTTTGAGGCTTGGGGCTGAATTCATAATCCACAGCACCCCTGCTTCTCCTCTGCGGCTTCACCAAGGAGACTTAAATTCTGAATGAGTTTTACTTTTTAGAAAAACGAGGCAAGCAGCTGAGAAGTGCCTTGCAGCTAGGCAAGATAACTCTCTAAAATAAACCAGAATTTACTGGCCATCTGGATTACAGAAAGCAATGTCAGATAATTTCCAGCGGGGGGTTAGACCGTGAAGCCTGTCAGGGGCCAGCTCCAGCTTCTCCAGCGCACTGATAAAGGTCCTGTCCTTCTGCCTTCTCTAAAGAGACTCCACATTTGTTAAGAAGTTCCTTTTGAAGGTGGGTGGGACCTCACTGTTTTAGAGTTAGTGTTCGATACTTGAAATATCCACTGCTTTATTTATTTATTTATTTATTTAGTTTTGAATAGCCTGTCCCTGGTATAATGGCATATTTAAATCTATTGGGGATAAGTTTCAACTTGGGTGTAGATAAATGCGACATTTATGTGTCACATCATCTTTCCAAAGAAGGAAAGACAGGTAGACTTTGTCTTTTCTTTATCCTTGCAAAGCGCATTGAGAAAGGTGATGAGGCATGCAGAGGGATGGTAATGGTACAAAATATTCCTATGACCAGACGGAATGGAGGAGGGAAAATGATACAGTTGGAGCCATCCTAGCTTATGTCACTGCCCAGTGACATAAATGACTGGGTGATTTTTTATTATTTCTTGGGGGGAAGCGTCTCCTGGAACTGCTCTGATCAATGGTCTTTCCAATAGCTACATGATAGAATGACGAAAATGGTCCTGTTTCCTAAGAAATGTCTCTGGTGGCAGTTTTTAAAGGTCTGGGAGTTTCCCTGTTGAATTTAATGGGGCCTTTGACTCATAAACACATTAAACAAAGAAACAATAGATCCCTAGGGGAACTGTAAAAGCTCAAGTGTAGGAACTTTAATAATATTATGAGGACCTAATATGTCTGATGTGGGAGCTTAAATCTGAGGCAAGAATTACGAAAAGAATGTTCGAAGTGAAGATCTAATTACATGATTTATTGTTAATCGTTTATTATTATATATACAGTGCCAGGGGCATTCGTGGTGCTTTACAGATGATTACAGAATAGCAATTGCCAGATCAAAGGTCCTGATCATGCAATCTTTATTCATGTAAATATTCCCCCGGTGCCTGATCTTGTTCCTTGTTAAAACTCAAGAAGCCCCCCCAAAACACCCCGTCGTAGACAATTAAAAGAACTTCAGCAAGAACACACTGATTAATTATGCTCCCCAGAACGCTGAGTATTTTGGTGCCATATATTGTATGGATAAAAGATATCTATTGTGTTTTAGCAAACCTCACATTTTTCTGCAGCTTTCATTTTTAATTACAGTGTCAGCAAACATTAAGATTATCCCCATGATAAAAGCAGCTTATTTGTGGAAGAAAAAAAAGGCCGCTGGCTTGGCCCCATATGTTTTACACTGTTGATTTAATGGAGCTGATTTACGCCCGTAACTTCTCCCTCAGTGATCAGTATAGAAAATTTCCCCTTCACAGAAAGACACTGCATGTGAAATGCCGGGTGAGGTGGCAGGTGCTGAAATCGGTATTTGCAAAAGGGTCTGGGTTTCTTTGTTTCTTCCCATGACACTTCACATTCTACTAGAAATGCCACTGAGGAGCAAAGCTGGCTTTCTTATTCTTCAGCAGAAATGACTTCTTTATCACCTGGACTAGTGTAGGCAGCCACAGGAAAGAACATGACTTGGGCACCCATCTTTGGGCTTGTTATTTTTAGAAATAAGAGTTTGGGTGGGGAGGAACCGAGGTGCTTGCACATGAGGCAAAGGAGGCTTTGTTTTCCTCCATCTGTTACGGACATTTTAATATAGCTTTTTGTAGCGTGCTGCCCCGTTGCTCTAAAAACAGTGGCGTGTAGCACATAGAAAGGTATTCTGGCTAGTGCTGGGTAATGATTTCCATGCCTGAGACTCCCATGCAGAGATCAAGATTCAGATTCTTATCTGATTATCATCGGTCTAGACAGTGGGGCAGGGAATATTGCTAGAGGAGGTAGCTTGGATGATAGCCAGTGTTGCCTGCTCTTGCAAACACTTTTTGTTGTTGTTGTTCAAGATTGTGTATAGTTGTTACAATTTAAACAGTCTGAGGTGTCATATAATTACCCAGGATATTACTGAAGTCTAGTTCCTAGGGCAGGAATGGGCCTTGCTCCTGGCAGGGGCTGCACGGCCCTGACCAGTCTTGTGTTTCCAGCTGGTAACAGGGAAGTACTTTTTCACACTGCTCCTAATTACACTTGGAAACGTGTGATCAGTAGATGCTGTGGAGGTCAAAAGTCTATGCACGTTAAAAACAGGACTAAGGGAATTCAGGGAGGGAAGGTTGGTTTGTCATTTTCAGAAACAACAGTTCTGCTGCGACCGCTCGGTCCTGAACTGTTGAGCGCTGGAAAGGAGGAGGGTTCCCCAGGGGAAGCGCTGTGCATACACACCCTGTTGCTTATACTCTTTGCCTTACTGGTGGAAACAATACACTGGGCTAAAGGGAGCTGTCAGCTGGCTCAGCATGATTGTTCTTATAGTCTTACATTTTCCTGGATCTTGGAAACTTCTGATTTCAGACCCTACTAGTGTGGCTTATGGCATTATTAATCCTTCCTGTATTGTTTTCATAGCCACGCAGCCCTTCCTAAGCTCCCAGCTCCTGTCTCAGCATGCCTCGCTTTGAATTCTCAGGAAGGGCTGGTCTGTAGCTGCTACTAATTCTGCAGATGAAATTCTGGCTCCCCTGAATCAATAAGAAACCTTTAGAGGGCCTGGAGATTCACTGCAGTCATGAATCCCCTGGAGATTGCTCAGATTCAGCAGCAAACAAGTGTTGACAACCTCATAGTTCTCTTCCAGAGTCTCTCTTAAATGTCTTAAGTTGAAGTATGACCATGCAGTGATTGGCCACCTTAATATAGAACGGAAGGAATTATAATCGAGAATTAGGATTTTCCAGACTCAGAATGTCCACTTTCTGGCCAAATAACATGACACCATTTTATGGAGGGTTTCTAAACTGTTTATTAAAAGCTCAGATTCACGGTCACAGAGAGGTGTTTGCTGTGGCTGGTGGAGGAGATATCGGACTTTTTCCTACCTTTCCCTTTTACTCTTCTTGAGATATCACGGATCTCAATCTAACGCAGTAGCAAAGGCTGCAGCTAAGTTCTGGGTTGCATTAATAGAGCAGCCAGTGTTGCCTGGAATAGCTGTGCCATTGAGTCCTCCTTGCTGCCAGCCCAGGAAACTCTTGCACAGAAATGGAGTAAACAGTTGGCAACGATAACTGCTTCAGCTACAACCACCTCTGATCATCAGCCTGAGACCTTAAGGTTGGAAATCATTTGAGAGTGGGACAAGAGGCTCATGGCATAGGTTGGATACCCTCTGTAGGCTGGCACTTCCTTTGATCTAGGCATCCCTGGTGTTCAGCTCTAGTTGGAGGGCTCCTAAGCAGGCTAATTTTGCTAATTATTCTTGTTCATATTCTAGTAGTGCTGGGAAATCCTAGCTGAGATTGAGACTTCGTTGTGGTAAGTGCTGTGCTAACGCATGCAGTGTTTCCTCTTCCAGTCTGTCTTGAATTTGCCAAGGGGGATCCAACAGAAATGGAAGTTACAGGTAAGGGATTACTGATATGAATTGTCACAGCTCCGCTGAAATTAATGGCCTTCTCGGATCTGGGTCTTTCCCAAAGATGTCTTTTCCTGGACACTTAAAACATTTTCTTCACTTTTCAAATTATGCTTGGACATGTTTTTTTAATCTATAATGCCACGTATCAATGTAAAGCCTAACAACAGAGCCTGAAACTAGGCAAGTGATCCTGACATAATTTCAAACTACCTTCAGCAGTAAATAGAAGGAAAAGTTGGGTTCACTTTATCCAGCCCCATGTGTTTTCTAAATTTACTACAAATGGAGGGTCAAGAAATAAGTGACCTCCTGGAGACCTCAGGATTCAGTCAGAAGTGTCTGAACAGGCCAGCTTGTGACCTGCACAATACTCATTACTGCTTCCTCTTTTAATACTGAGAAAGGGCTGCCTTTGTCTCTCCAGCTCTCTAACTAGAAGGCAGTAACAGGACCTATGGCTTTGCTCTGTACATGTCACTGCCTGCCAGGAACAGCAGACAAGTGAGTAATATTATTCCTCCCTTGAAGTGAAATTAATGAAAATCTTTACCATGAAAGAGAAGTATCCAGTCTTGTGTAGAAGCAAAGGAAGGAGTTAGACTAGTTTGCCCGATTTTAAAGTTTTTTACAATAATGGTGATGGAAATAGCAAGAATAACAATAGAAGAAGCAATAATATAAATATCCAGAAAAAATGTTTATATTTTGGCATGTAAGTGATAAGAAGTTTGAAAAGCTAAGTTAGACCGAACAGTGTTGTGATCAAAATTACACTTATGGTGGTTGCTGGAAGAGCCATTGTTACGTATTTTGGCACCAAGAACTAGGTGATTCAGGACGGGATCTTGTGAAGGCCATCAGCAAAAAGAACAAAATCCATCACCACTGAGTAAGCTGCTATTCTTATTCTTCAAGGCTAGGAGGCAAACATATAAGTATCTTCCCAGAGCAGCAGCAGAGATAAGTAGTAAATGACTTTTTTTTTCCCCGTGGGTATTAGACAATGTTCACCAGATTTTAGTGCTGTTATCATCAGACAAGTATTTTCTTGTAAAATTGATACCTCCCAGTCTACTTCTGATTAGTAATGTAATAGCTCTGCTGAAGTCATGGTGGTCTAAGGATAGAATGGAAGCCAGGCATACAGCGAGAGATGATCTCTTTTATTAGATATTTGTAAGCATATTCTCCCTGCCCTCCGAGATCTTGAAGGATTCCATGGGCAACTTTATACCATAGTGATGAACGAAAGGGATGCTTTCTCACCCTCAGACTTGTTTTCTGTGGGTATGGTGCAGGAATGATCACGGGGTGATGTAAAGCATCTTGCCATATTGTTGTCCCTGCTCTATTTACTGGGTGAATAAACAAAGCACTTCAGTCCAGCTCCCGCTCTGATGAGTGCTGTGTAAATGCTGATGGATGGATCAGCGAGGATAGGAGGATAAAAGACACCTCTTGCCAGCACTGAATTCATGTATGGATTGAAAGTGAAATGTAATTACCACCCAGATCAAATTCTTTCAAGAGTCAGAGTTGTCTGGTCCAACAGCAGTAATTTATTTTTAGGGTTGATCTTTGTGGGTTTTATTAGCCGTGCTGCCTTCCCTGGGGTAAAAGCAGAGGAGGGGAGAACACTAAATCCTCTTGAGTTTCCACTGTTAAAGCAGGCTATGTAGAGTTTATAGGAGAAACTTCAATTCTTAGAACAAGCTGCATTTTTGTAATGTTCCTCCTGAAATGTATTGTCCGCCTTAAACTGACTCGGAGAAATTTAATAGAACTGCTGTTTGGAAACTGAATGATGTATTTAGAGGAAAGGAACTTTATAATCCGGGTAAAAGGTTTGATAGCTAAATGTCTTCCTTAAGTTCAGATAGTCCTAGGCAGTTAAATTTACCTGCAATCACTATGTAGCTATTGAATTCTGCAGTGTAGCTGCAATCTAGATACAGATCTGTCAAATATAGCGCCATACAAGACAAGGGTTAGAACTATGCTAGTAATACTAGTGATGCTGCTGCTTCTTTAGCAAATTGGTTAGCCATTGCTAGGCTCTGATCTGAAATACTTCTGCATTTGTTTGCCCCTTGAAACACCTGCAGGCAAATCTTTCAAACACACCTGGCATACACTGACTTCTTCGTTGTCTTCCACTGTGTGCTGGGATCTCAGTGGCTGGAAGTTGTGTCATGAAGCTGCTCAAAGGGGCTGCTTTATATCAGAAAGGAGAGGAGAAGAACTTGGCAGCTTCGATTAAACACAAATCTTCCAGAGAGCCGGGAATGGGGTGCAAGCAACATAACCTCACGTTGTCTCCAAGTGGGTGCTAATGTTCCTCTTTGGTCTGTGGAGACAAGTGAGGCTTGCTGAAGACTTCCAAAATGCTAGAAAGATCCCACATGAAGCATCACATCAAAAACATTTATTTTTTTGTAGCATTTTGTGTGAATACCACCACTGCCTGGTGAAGCTTGGTGACTGCCTCTCCATAACGCAGGAACATGCCGCTGCTGGGAACGCTTTGCCCATGGACATGCTGAATCCCTGATCTCCAGCAGTTGAGGAGCCTCGCAGAACAGAGGCAGAAGGACACACTTAGTTCTACCACCCTTTTCCAAGTGCATTGATGAGTGAGAAGCAAAAAGAATGAGCAGCCCCCAAACAGGAATTCCTGCCTGATACTCGAGGGAGATGATGAACAAGAAGCACGTTCAGGTTTAGCTGCCGATGCTGGCCGCTCTTCCCGGCCCGTCCCAGGTACCCGGCGGTGCGGCCGCGTGCGAGCACAGCTGGAGCTGTTTGCTGGCACAGCTGGAGCCCCGTTCTCCAGCCTGGTTTCCACTAGGTGACGGTGTTGCACAGAGCTGCGCAGAGAAAGCCCATGCCCGGCAACACCGCAGCCGCGGGAGTTTTGCTGATAACTCAGGAGCAGAAGCAGAGCTCCTGTACTCAATCTTTGCTGGATTTGCCATATAACTGCACTACAGGAGTGCTCGGAGTGTAAGGACACCCTGAGAAGAGCTGGGAATGTGTCAGCTGGCTAGTCTGGAATTACAGCCAGGATCCTGGATTCCGTGGTGGCCATGGAAGAGCCTCTGTGATGAGGACGGGGTTCCATCCTTGCTGGGCTGTCTGCAGCAGCAGCTCGGGCACACGTTCTGCAGAGGCCTGTAGGTTCCCGCACGTACACACAGCACAGTCAAACACCGAGTGTTTGGATCAGGATGTAGTTTGGAAACAGAGCTTTACCCAGTGGGAGCGGGAAACAGGGCTTCAGCAGATGGGACTTGCCAGGTCCTGCAAGAGAGTATTGCCCATGCCTGGAAAGCGGCTTTCAGTGGTCAGGACTGGAATACTGGTAACCAGTCCAGTGGGAGAGAATGGATTAGGGTTGATTTTTGCACTTTTTCCCAGCTGTGTTAACATGCTTTTCCTCTGACTTACTGTTTCTATCTTTTCTGGGCAGATGGTGAAAGATGGTTTTTTTGTTGGTGTGTGGGTTTTTTTTTTTTTTTTTTTTGGTAAACTAATGAGCAATACAAGAAAAGCTGATCAGGATCTTCTAACCTCTATCTCAGGATGTAAGAACAAACATACATGTAGCTGGCTAAAAGCTGACAAGTTCAAAATGGAAAAAAAGGAAATACTTTCAGCTATCAAAAACCCAAAGCTCAATTATAGTGCAGAGACAATGCTACATGATCAAAGAAAGTAGACCTTTCTTGTTGCCAAGTGCTTTTCAAGACTCTTGGGATAAATTACTTTATAAAAGAAAATTTTATGGTCCTTTTATATTTAAAATTTTAAGGCTTTGTAAAAGCACTCCCTTCAGGAGCATGCATGCACTCATTAGTGTGATACCATGTAGATCCAGGTGTTTTATCACCACTGTGGTAACTCCCAGGTCAATAAGACAGTCTATTTTAATGCTTGATTAGCTGGAAGTTTAAGAGCAGACAGCCTAAAGGACAACACAAATGTAAATGTTCTGGCCACCTTAGGTAAAATAGTGCCTGGTCTGTTGATCGTCCGTGGTTTCTCCTGGTACCTTTGAGGCACAGTTGGGGTGATGCTGCAGGCTGCAACAGCAGGTGCAGCAGTTTGGTTTATCTGCCTTGGAAAACAGGGCCTTCCACTTCCACCCTCAGACTTGCCGCCTGACTGAACCTCTGCTTTTCCTGCAGTTCCTGCCGCTCTTTCCGTTTCTTCTGTCCCAACCATCCCGTGTGACCAGAGGGCTGTAGATGAGGTGACGTGTGGATGCCTGCCTGGCCTCAGAGATTTTCTTACTCCAAGGGGGCTGCATCCATTCCTCCTCCATCCACACTCTTCTGGGCTGCCCACTCCAGATGCCAAACTGTTGTCTTAGGTCTTCTGTCCTCTTGATTCAAGTTTCACAATGCAGAATTCCTGGTTTGTGTTACCCAGATTGCCTAGAAAGATCCCTGCCTACCTCACACATTTTTTTATGATGTTGCTAAACAAAACCCTAAATATTTAACAAGAGTAAGTCGTACTTAGAGGCAAGGTTAGTGATGCAGTGTTTATAAAGGTCAGACCAATATGAAGAAGTCCATAGGCATCCTCTGACAACTGAGGGAGAACAACTCAGTGTAGAGATGGTCCCAAAGCAGAAACCAGGCTTGATTAGCTCTGAAATTTGAGGACATCTGGATCCAGATCAATAGGTGTGGTCAGCTTTCTTCTTCTCTAATATGAACTGACTCCAGACACCCTTGGACTTTGTACTGAGCCAGTTCTGGAACTCGTCGCTCTCTCTAATCCTTATTGATCTATGTCATTTTTGTGTGTGTGTAGCCAGACTAAGAGAATTTGGCACTCTCACAAAGTGGCTAAGCCAAACACTCAGAACTTGGGAAATGCGAAAATTGAAGTTGTTGCTGCAGTTTCCCTGTCGCCTTTGTGCATGTGCATTATGGTATTGTCTTTAATCACAGGATCACGTACTATTAAATCCCTGCCTTGTTTAGAGTGCAGGATGGACGTTACTCACTTAATGAGCAGCTATATATTTTCCTTTATCTTCATTGTTCAGTGTGTACCCCATGGCTTATTTACTGCACATTCTTCAAAGCCTGCTCTGAATACAGAGTTATTAATTTCCTTGGGAGCCTTCCTTCAGCAGTTGTTGTTATTGTATCTGGGTGCTTCACAGATATGAAATAATATATTTTCATAACACCTCAATGGAGTGAGAGGATGCTGCACCTCCACTTGGACAGATGGCAAACAGAGATATGAAGATGAAGTAAAAACATTGCCAGAGATGTGTCTGTTTTTTTTTCTTTTCCCTGAGTTCACAGCACGGTAAAATATTTTGTATATTCAAAGCATAATTCCTACCGACTTCAGTTGTAGGTGTGAATGCTCAGCAGTTTTGCAGATCAGACTCTAGGGTCTCATGCTGGATCCCTGAGAGGATGACTGACAAGCTGCAAAAATGTGGATTAACTGATTTGCCTGGCAACACTGTGAGTGCAGAGTCCCCGTGTGCAGGGGCCACGTTCGTCCTCCTTTAGCAAACCTAGTGTGATAAGCACAGGGAGAAGAGACTTTTCCCCTGCTCCTACATGAATTCCCAAAGCCTTTTCTCCTGCTGAACCCTGGAAAGGAATCATCTTTCTCCTTTTCACAGCTTCTCTTTCACAGAGCCTAACTTCACCCTCCAGAGGCTCCTTTCCCGCGGGGAGGCAGTTTGTCTGGAATGTGATTCAAACCAGAGTTTCGATACAGACCCCACTCACTGCACTTCAGGACTCCCAGCCCCAGTAACTGTTTATTCTTCTTCCTTCCACCCCAATTTCCAAACCCCAACAGCCCTGCACTGATTTTTTACCCCCTCCTGTTCAGTCCTTGCCTCACCACACTTTGCCTTAGCTTGTTCCTTTCCTTTTTGACTAATTCCTAATTACCACTCTTATTAATTTCTTTCTCTTTCTTACTAATCTAGCTCCTTCTGCATGGAGACAATTTCCTCCTCAGCACTATCTGGCTGGCAGTGAGGTGGTCATGAAGAGCATAGGGAATCTTGGTTTTATCCCTATTCCTTAATGTTCGGATCTATCTCAGACACACAGGAATGGCTGTGTGCAGAAAATCCATCTTCAGCAGTGTGGTCCGGAATGCTGCCGGCACCAGCTCAGCTTAGACACATAGGTGGGTTGGTGGGCACTCACAGACGTAACTTGCCCAGGTAGGTGCTCTCAGGGATTGGAGATCTGTAGTGAAAATGGGGTTTTTAGCAAGCTAATATTGCAGCTCTTTCCCCTTCATGAAATAATTACTGCAGTTTTTGAAACACCATTTCTGAGTTTCACAGAGGGATAGCACAAGAGATTTGCATGATAAACTCTCTCCTAGGACCTCTTCCGAAGTAAGAGAATTTTGCTGATTTGTTCTTTTTAAATATGGCCAAAGCAATGTATTTTTCTCTAGTTTCATTCTTGGAAAAGGCAGGCTGTTTGGGCTAAAATTTCCTTTTAAAAAAAATAAATCAGACTAAGATAGACACTCAGCATGGAAAATTTCAGCCTGGGCAGTTAAAGGTTGGCAAAGTTTTCAGCAATTGAAAAGAGGATTTTATAATGAATGGGAAGTGTCAAGCAACCTTTGTAATAATTGATGCTACCAGCCCTTGCTTATAATAAGTACAATTATCAAATGTTTCAGTAAAATCATCTCTGCCCCAGAAAGAAGCTCCATTTTATGCCAAATCCTCCAGGCTTAATACCTTTGTTACTAAATGAAGCCTCCATTGCCAAGTTCTAAGTACTTAGAAAGGAATGTTCTACTTAATTCCCATTCATAGTTGTAATTCATGACTAGTCTGAACTTTGAGTGCACCTGTAAAGGCGCTGCTTGTGTGTATTGTACTGCTGGCAACAGCGACTGTAGTAGAACACAGGGAATAGGTGCCACAATCAAACCCTTCTCCTAACATAAGAGCAATATTAGTCAATTAGAGCAATCCAATCTGGATCAAGATCAGCAGAGATGGTAGGAAGATGAGGTAACTGGGATGGCAGTTACCCGTGCGGTGTTTTCTAGAGAAACGGAAAATGTCACTCTGCAACCTTCAGAAACACTAATCTGATGGTGAGGATATTAGCAGGGAAGAGGAACAGAGGGTATCTGTGCGTGAAGGTAACTGACAGCCCAGCCTATATTAATTTTTGAGGGTGTGTGCATATATGTGTAGGCGATGATGATTTCTGAGATTGCTGTTTAGATAAAATGAAGAGACCAACTGCGAGGAAGGCAGAATTGGAGGCAGGAACTGTATTCAGTTGAAGGGCAGCCTGTCTTGTAAGGGAGCTGTCAGAATGGGGTCTTCATGCTCAACTGATTTCTGGGCATAGGCAGAGTCATGGACGCTGTAAAAAACACACATTTTTCTGACTTTTGCTCTATTCATTCTGTAAAAGCTGAAGCAATGGGGAGGGAATTGCAAGGAAATCCTCATTTAGATTGCTGCTTATTAAATTCTGATGGGTTCCACCGCGGTATCAACTTTACTTTCAAAGCACTGGAATTGCAGAACTATCTGTAGGAGCCTTGTTTAGTCTGCAGAGTCTTTACAGATGCTAAGAACAAAAGGATCTAGTTTGAGTCCAAAAGTTGCACAATTTGCAAAGTGAATTAAAAGGTTGTTTATCCGGCATTTGATTTTTAATCTTACATTGAGGAAAAAGAAATGAAAATGAGTAAGAAACAACTTTGTACTGCAATCCTTCATTCATAGGTGTGATGCAAACCGTGTATCTTGACACTCCATCAGATCTTTAACTCTGTTTTGTTTCTTCAACTTGTGATAACATGTAGCTGGAGAACTTGTATCGCATCACCCTCCAGCACTGAACACAGCAAATACGTAGGGAAAGTCACTTGATGAGGCTAAACACAGACAAAAACAAAGACGGTGCAGTAGGATGAAATGGTAAACAGCAGCATTGTAAGATGCAGAAAACTCCCTTGCACCAGGACTGGCATTTTGCTGGGCTGTCACCCTGTTTTGCCCCAGAATACTTCTGTCAGCTCACCCTGTTTTGCCCCAGAATATTTCTGCAGTGGCAACAGCCCAGGTGGTACCTAAGAGTCCCAGTCATCCTCAGCACTTTCGCTCTTTGGTCTGGATTTATCTAAGAAAATGGCTTGGCTTGTTTGGCATTTCTCAGCGCTTTTGGAAAAGATATACTTCACATGAATGCCAGTTTAAACTGTTTACCTCTAGGAACTGTAGCTTGGTTGTCTCCACCTGCCTGCTTCATGTGATCTTAACAAAATATTGACTTTAAACAGAATCTTTGTCCCTGAGCTGCACTTCCCTGACATTTTGGCTGGGACTCCTGCATTGTAACTACACTATCCTGTCTTCATCACATGGTAGCAATGCTGATGTTTTCATTGTACACAAACGCTTATTTAAAGGATTCAGCATCATTTTGCAGCACTATTTAGATTAAGTAGTAGCCAAGAATGCCCCTGTGGAAGAGGTTTAAAATGCACCACTTTTAAACACGTAGTTCTGATCTGGACCGTAAGATGGAGCGTCTCCTGAGCCATTGTATAATGCCCTTTCCATTTGACTATGCTGGCTGACACTTAGTTTCTCAATAATAAGAGTTCAACCCCCCATTTGGGGCTAGAGGAGCTCGCATCTCTCTCTTCGTGCTGTAAAGCATTTGCGGTCAGTTCTGTTCCCATGGAGCACAATGCTAATCCTCACCGAGGGGCAATCAGTCCTGGGAATCGTTTGCCTCGCTGAGTATCTGGTCAAATTGCTCCACTGTGTCTCCAAATATATCCCTCCGTTTCATCACATTGTTTCATCTATTGCCTTGGTGCACAGGCTCCTGCAGGGACAGTATCAGATTCCTTAAGATACTTGTAATCCTATTACAGCACTGAGTAAACGGTGCTAATCATTTTTTCCTCTTCAGGGAGAGAAACAGTATGTGCATTTACTGAAACAGATTCTGTAGCTGTATCATCTATTTCATTTTAAGAGATCTCTTCCCTCTTCAATGCCCTCATCTTCTCGACTCAGCTGTTTTTTGAAGCATCCCAGGGTTTTTCAACGCTTGTCTCCCACATTGCTCCGTTTGACTGGCATAAGATACAACAGCGCAGCTCTCAGTGAACTGCTGGTGGGCAGGACCCCATCTACAATCCAGTTTTCACATGGGTTTGATATTAGAAAAAATATTTAGTATCTAAACAAAGGCATTCAAGCAGGAGCAAGGGTGGACTTGGCAACTGTCAGAGCTCTTCCCTCATTCATTTCTGTGTTCTCCAAAAAGTATCATTCCTGTTGCTGTTAAAGAAGATCAGAAAATGATTTACAAGCTCTTAATAAGCAGAGAGAGAAGATACTTAGTTTTCTTCCCCTGTGGCTGATAAACTGAGCTTATTTGGTAGGTATTACTGATGCTACAGTCGAGTCAATCAAGGGCTTACGTGCTTTTATTTTAAAGGCAGACAAACATCATCTTTTCCTTTTTTTCCAAGTTAATTCCCGAGTGCAACCTGCATGGCACTTCTAATGCTTCATTTTTCCCGTGCCCGTAAGCAGCTCTGAGGTGGTGATTCGCTCCCGACGTGTTGCTTGTCACGCTGATGTTTTCTAAAGCCCTCCGAGAGCCATTGACTGCGGAAATGGAGTGGGAAGCTCGCACTGCTCTGGGTTGTGTCCTGTTCTGCATGTGTCTGGTTTTTATCTTAAGCTGTAACGTAGTGTCAGGTGTCATCTGGAACCATGCTGCCAGAAACGCTCGGAGTCCAATATTTAGCTGCTTTAACTCTTTTTTAAAAAATCTGCTCCCAAAGGAGAAGCTTTCAGGAATGGATTGGGGGATATGGTTTGCGGGACTTCAAGGACAAGAAAAAGTGCACATCTTTTTTGGGGAAAAGTGAAGATAGTCACATATGGCAAGGCTAGAGCTCAGTCTAGGAAACAAGGAACATGAAATTAAACTGAACACTCTTGCAGAAAATACAAGTGTGAGAGCAAAATCATGTAGCTCCTTAAGGATACATGTACATCAGTTGGCACTTGTACACTCAGCCTGTCCACATTGGAGCTGTCTCCCCTCTGAACTAATAATCCTGATGACTTTCTGAGACTTACGGCTTTGAGAAGCTTTCTGTAAACAAAAGAAAAACTTAGCCAGCCTAGAATGGGCTAAGCCGGATGAAATAAAACAAAGACATCATCAACAGAAGAGTGCTTTAAAAGATCGTTTTGAATAGATAGAGTGTTACCCCAGATTTATGGTGATTGTGCCCTGTGAAGCACTTGCCAAGTTTATATGCAGTTTTTGTGTGTGGTTTTTGAATGCTTGGCACAAAGTGACATTGAGGGACATTTTTTCACATGCTCTGCTTCTCCTGATGATTCTAACTGCCTAGGCCTCATCACGGAATAACTTCAGATACTCTTAGGTAGCCTGTTCATCTACATAATTTCATCTTTAAGATATTCTCCCTATGAAGTCTGTGTGATCAGCCGGAATTCCTGGGGAGGTCATTATCTGAATTGTCATCTTAATGAAGAGAACTAGGTACTAATGTATTTCTAGAAGAGCTTGACTGCAGTTTTGTATTATTTAAGAACTGCTTACGGTGCTCTTTGTGCTAAGAAGCAAGTTAAAAGACTGCAGAAAGAGGAGGAGAAGGCAAGGGTCCAGCTGATGTGTACAGCGTATGGGTCAGGATGAAATCAAAGGTGGCCTAAAGCACATTTATTGGATTTGGAACATCTTAACCCAGTGGCTTTCAATGATTGCAAAAATGTTACACGCTCCTCCTTGCTCCCTCCAAAATTATTGTCCTAATTACCTTGATTTTAAAAATAAGATCTCTCTTTATTTGTCAAAACTAGAACAAGCTTAGGCCATGCTTTTACTGTCGTGCCTGGGAAAAATCAACATGCTAATGATGCTAATTTAGCAGTATCTGGAGATAAGATCAGAGTACTCAGAGCCATCAGGCTTCCAGCAGGTAACGTGCCATGTTACATGATCTTACTGCTGTTAAGGAGGTAGTCAGGACCTTTCTGACAAGACATTTTCATCCCAAAGTTCTGATTTATCAAGAAGCACCTGAATGGATGGATATGGAAGTGAACTGTACCCAGGCTTAGCGGGTAGCCCAAGAGCTACAGAACCCACCCGTAACAGCACAGAGACAGGACTCAGATCTCATTAATTAGCACGAGGGTCTTCAGGTCAGCCTTCCCCTGCCGTGGATCAGTGACCTTCGTTTTAACCCAATTTGCATTGAATTATGTTTGAAAAACAGAGATTCCCAGAGGGAAAGGACTGAGTCAGAAACAAAATTTAATATATATAATATATATTAATACATATATACACTGTCGGTACATTTAACTGGGATGGCCCAGGGAAAAGTCCTAGGCGCTGAGCCAGGCAGAGTAAGGGCTTCAGTGTGTGTTTACCCCGTGGCTGGTGAGCACAGGGAGTGCTCGGCAGGTGCAACGCCCCGGGCACTTGTGTTTTCTTTCTCCTGCTGAGCCACAGCCTTGACTTTTGTGGCTTGTTTTTGAACTTGTACAAAGAGAAGGCCCTTTCAGCCAAAGACTCTGCTTGCCTCTCCCTTTGTGCAGTGCCAAGGCTGGTTAGCCCCTGACCTTGGCCAGGCCCTCGGGCTGCAAATGTTGGCAAATTCATCCCTGCCCTCTGGAATTGCTAGTTTGCCAGCAACTGATAACCTGCTGCTGCCGTCGCTCGAGGGACTCACACTATAGGTCTAGTCTAAGACTTCAGTGCTGTAGATCTGAGGACATCTTGCTTAATAAAATAGAAATAATAATGCAGTCCTACGCAAAGAAACAAGCAAACACTGTATCAGATAGTCCTATGTCTGCTTTGATGCTGCTAGGATGTATGCTTGATGCAGAGCAGCCTGTCGTAGCAGTCATGCAGCTGCCTCCACAGTTTTTGCTTGTATGTTTTTCTAAATGCATTACACAGGACATTATAGACCACAGTAACGTATTGAAATGGGTGCTGGGTGACATGTCCATGTCTCGTGTTCAGCTTGGTTGACTGTGGGGAAAAAGAGCAGCTTTTACCAGACTTCTTGCCCCTCTGACAGATTCTTCAGGCTTTAAGCCCCACACAAACCTCATTTCACTTCCTGCTCCTCGTGAATTTGGGGCTGTCTTACTTGGATTCAATAACTAAGTTCAGGGCTTTATAGGACTGCAGATGAGAGGCAGCCTGATGCCTCATGGGCTGCTTATGTAGGAAGACAGAGAAACTGGCCAACCATGACCATTATGGTTTCTGCATCGTCAGTTTTCTTATTTCTCTCGTGCTGCACTTTTCAGGATTTTTGGTTTTCGTATTAAAGCCCTAGTCCCTTGAATCATGTGATTTTCTGTGACTCTTGAATTCCATAAAAATAAAACACTTTCTATGCTCTAGTTTGTGGAGAAAAGTCTAGAAATTGAATGTCTTCAGTGGTTCAGATAACAAAAGATTTAAAGGAGGAAGAAACAAACAAGCAAAATAGACCTAAGCAAACCTAAGGGGTCCTGGTTTTAAACCCACATCATTACTTTTGGCTGGAATTGATTGTATTGGAGGATAGTCTTTTAATCTAAACTTTCCTTTTGAAAGGCAAAAAGCCACAGAGGGAAGGGAGGAGGCCACCAGCAAGTGTCTTTGACACTATGTTCCAGTAAAGGAGCAGAGAGCAGGAGTGGGAGAAAGGGAGAAGCCTGTGCTGGTTGTATACAGCTTAGGAGGAAGAAAGGAGAGTAATCCAAGACTGCAAAGTGAGGGAGACGACTTAGGAAAAGCTGAAAGATCAGCAACATCAGGAAAAGGAGCAGCTGTAGCGGGAGGCGAAGGGGATCGTGATGAGCTGTGACCTGACAGTTCTGTGGCATCAGTGAAGCTGTGCAGCAGCGTCCCGTGTGTTGCTTGGTAAGGGCCAGTATTTGTCCTTTGGGCTGGCGCTTTCAAATGACACAAAATTCTAAGTGGGAATTTACAGTGAGAGGAGTGTCAAGTGCCTGCAACACTTACGTAGCAGTGACAACTCAAACGTGTCTTTGGCAATGTCGGTAGCATGGGAAAGCTGCTGTCGGGCAAGGCTGCAGGGAACTGAAGTGGTGCTGCTTGAGGATGAAGTTTAAGGGGGAGCAATTTTGTGGCAGGCGAAGGTTATCGATCATGGCTTTCCAAATGTGAGACTGCATAGCAAAATGCTCCAAAAAGAATTTGTCTGTGGGGACCACAGCATTATAATATGTGAGATATGACAGGAAAATGCTTTCAATACAAGTCTGCGGGGAGAAGCGACAATGTCACTTTACATGGAAAAATTATTTCAGTGCGAGTCCACAGAGACCTGTAACAATATGGTCTGGGTGTGAGATTCTGCGGGAAATGAATTTCAGTACCGCTGTGTTAGGCTGAATAAGATCATTAGATTATGATGGGGAAATTATTTGATGGAAGGAAAGCTGAAACAATAGCCTCAGAGCAGATCATCATCATAAGTGAGCCTCCATTTGAGGCAGCCAAGATACCCAACCTTTCCTTTTCCTTATGCAGAGGAGGGTCAGCTTGGGCTCCCAGAGGATGTATTTTAAGCACCGTGTGATCTCTCTCAGCCCCCTGAGATGGCTGAGGGGCAGGTAGGGGCCTGTACTCCCTTCTCCTCTCTTCCATCTCCACCTGAGGAAGAACTTCTTCCCTGTGAGGGTGACAGAGCTCTGGGACAGGCTGCCCAGGGAGGTTGTGGAGTCTCCTTCTCTGGAGATCTCCCAAACCTGCAACTGGGTGCTCCATGCTCTGGGTGCTCCTTGCTCTGGCTGTCCCTGCTGGAGCAGGGGGTTGGACTAGATGAGCTCTAGGGGTCCCTTCCAACCTCAACCGTTCTGTGAATCCCCGGCCACTGTGATGGGGGTTGCGGGGCCCTGCTGGGGGGTCTCAGCTCTGAGGCAGTTGGCTTTACTCCTGCAAAGCTCAGCACAAAACAGCCGAGCTGGCCCATGGGAACATGTGTATTGTTAGACAAGTTGTTTTCCCTTATTCAGCCTCTCTAGGTGCAGCTGTGGCAGGTCCAACAGGGAATGTTTGATCCAGCTATGTTTCAACAGCCCATGCTGTGTTACACAAGTCCATTACTCTCGCCATGTTCTATTATGTTCACAGCTTAGAGAAATTTGAATCAAATCATCCTGGCTACAAACACTCAGATTTCAACAGCTTACAAGGTAGTTGAAGTTTGGATTCAGATCTGCATTTCACAGTTCAGGCCAAGCTGTCCCAGCATGTGAATGTACCAAAACAAGATTCCTTTCTTAAAAGGCGAAGGGCAATTTCCATGGAAATGATTCACCTTGAGTCTTGTAAACACAAATTCTTGGAAGACAACATTTAGTAACAGCTTTAGGAGATGTGGCAACTCTGGTGGTCCGTGCTGTGTTAGTATGAAGACAGTAGTTAGCAGAAGGATGGGAATTTTGACTTGTTGGTCAAGGTAACGTGTTCTGAAACGACAGCTCTGTGCAGTCCAGCTGTGCTCTGCAAATCATGCTGGCTTCTCTCACTGAAGCTTGCTAACCAGTCTTGTTCACAGCAGTCCATGTGTTCCCTGCTTCTTTTCCATGCCATTCCAAAGGGAGACCTGAACTTCTCTCCTGTCATGAATTGCTGTGTAAAATTAGCTATCCTAATAGTCCAGCTATTCTAGTAGTCCAGGCAAATGTGATGTTTGTCCTCTAAGAGTTTACAACAAAAAGAAAGAATCATATTTCAGTGTCCAGAAGGAGCTGTTTGCCTGAAACGGCAAAACTAGCGTCTCTGAGCCAAGCAGTTTTCCTTTGTCCCTCATTTTGGATCTGTATCACAACCTGCGTCTCCCATTTTTCTTGTGGCTCTGGACGGTGCATCCTGCACAGCACAAAGGCAGGTCCAACTTTGGAAGGATGTTCAGAAACAGAAGTAATTTGTGTCTGTGTCCATTTGCTCCCATAAATGCTGCTGTGAAGGGAAGGTACTGCGCACTAGTTTGTGGTTTTCTGTGATGATCAGAGGCAATAAATCATACCAAGAAGCATGGAGTCATGGCAGATGATTCAGTTCTTTCTACTAATAAAAACAAAGGTTCAGTACAGGATAGATGACTGATTTACAATATTATCAGGATCTCCTTTAGGCTTCCTAGTATTTGTATGCAAATAGATTCAGAATGAGAACTGATGAAACCTGAAGATAGGGGCCAGATTCTGATCTTAATTGCTTCCAAGAATGGATTATTATTTTCTAGATCCTAAGGGAGAAAAAGCCAATGTATAATTTTTTTTGTCACAGGTCATTGGGATTCTGCATCATTTCTTGAATTAATCATCTGCCTGTCCTTAATCTTGATCCTCTGGAACAGCCTGTGTGCCATGATCTTCCAGCAGAGCTTCCTGGGTCTTCAGACCTTCGCTTAAAAGGGCAGAGGAAATCTTACCTGCTGCATTTCATCACAGCCATGTTGACAGAGAATCTTGTTCACAGCATGGTTGGAAGCAACATAAAAGCAAAGCCTCTTGTTATTTGGGATGCCTTGGTTTTAGATGTAGCCTCCCAAGATCTTGGAGCAGCAGCAACTTTTGCTTGGACCAGCCTTGAGCTGATTCCTGCTTCCCGTGTATGGCAAAAAGGTAGCAGGGCTGCCTTCTCAGGGGAGGCATTTGGAGGATCCTGCACGAGATCCTCCTAGAGGTCCCAGCCTCCCCTCAGCCACTGGGCCTCACTTACACAAAGGGTCATTCTACACACAGAAACTATGTGGACTTAACTAAGTAATTTTCTAAATCCCCACTGTGTATCACAGCCTCTGTGTAACATGGATGCACTTACACTCCATTTAGCTTAACTGAGGAGCAAACCGACTACAGTCAGTAAAATCCTACGGAGGAAACAATGCTTTGTGAAAAAACATCTCTATATTTTTATACAGCAGTTGGGGATATAATTCAGATTCTCAGTCTGGCACATCCTCATCACAAATTTCCTTGTAATTGATGGAGTCGGTCTCAATTTGCATCCAAACACAGACAGAATTTATTTCCTTTAGAACTCCTGAATCCCAGTTGCCTGATTTTCCAGTCTTTGCCTATTAATCTTTTATCTCAAATTGTGTATTGTTCTGTTTCTTAATACCTACTTAGCCAATCATTTTTCAAAGCAATAGGTTGGGAACAGTTTATGCAACTTTCTATTATTACTGAGAAAAGCAAGTGATGCATGGGATCAATTAGACTCGTTAGTCAATGAAGAGGAAACAGAAGTAAATGATCTTAGGCCATGTCAGGGTAATTTAAGCCAAACATTAGGTAAACCCTTCTAAAGTGTTTTGTCTGTGGTTCGAGATGCTTGGGGAAGTTGTGGAATCAGCATAATTGGAGATCAAAGATTGACTCAACACCTGCATCTCAGGGAATGTTCGGAGTTGGAGAAGTCGGTCCTGCTGGGTGTGATTCAGTGCTTTGGACTAGATGACAAACTAATCTTTCTTTTCAGCTTAAATGACCTTATGCCCATTCTTCTGTAAAATAAAATATCCATGGGTGCAAAAAGGGAGTGTGAGCAAATTAAAAATGAATGAGAGCAAAGGAAATCAAGTAAACCATGGAAATCAGATCTTCGCAGTGCTAGAGATGCCTCATTTCCCTTTTCCTCCAAAACACACACATCAGAGAATTGAGTGATCTACACTTTGATCTTAATTCATGTCTGTACAGTCTAGAGCACACACACAAGTTCAGTAATCCTTTGTACTTCTGAAGCACAGGCCCTAATTTCCCAGCGGTAGAACAAAGGATCTTGATAGATGTCGAAGATTCTTAAGAAAGGACCCTACAGATCAGACTTCTGCTATGAACTGAATACCACACATGCACATGCAACCATTTAATTTTTTTTTAACTTAAAGACAACTTTGTTTTCTTATTTCAAAATCTTACATAACTGCATGATGGGTTAGCAAAGTCCAGCCCCAGAGATCTGTGCTGCGCCTAGTGCAGAGGTGGCCATCCACACCGTGTCTCATTGCTACCCCTTTGTGTCCATAACTCTCCTTCCTTTTAATCCCAGTTTTCCCTTCTCCCTGTGTTCAGAACTAGTTGTTTTTTTATTCTTTTTCTGCCTCTTTCACCCTTTTCCTTGTGGATTCCTGATCTGCTTCTTCGTATCCCTCTCTTCACTGAAAAGCACCGTGCTGCTGCCTTGGCTTGCCTCACAGAATCCAACCCCACGGGTGTTCAGTGTGGAAAAGGCAAGTACCAGCAGGGAAGCTCAGAGAACAAATGGGGGTACTTTTCATTCCTCACCTCCAAGAGCTACCGACAGCCAGAAGGAGCAGGAGCCAAGACTTGGAGGCGGGTGGGTTCTTAGGTGGCCTTCAGGGAGCTTGAGGCAGCTGCTTCACAGGAAAATATTTCCTGTGGGATGCTAGGAAGCATTAAAGGTCACCCTTGTATTTATCCTCATAAAGGACCCCATGTTTTTAACCCAGACCCAATACTCTTCATACTCTTTCAGTGACAGTAAGAGGACAGTGGCAGAGTTGAGAGTCACTAGGAGAGCAGCATGCATGGGGCTTGGGTCTGGGAGGATCCGTTTCCTCAGCAGTTAGGGGAGAAATGTGTCATGGTTAGAGCCAGAGTGGCAGTGAGTCCTGCTGCTCACGGGTCTCTAACAATGACTTTTGCAAAAGCATTTCACAGAATATCACACAGAATATTTAAGGTTGGAAGGGACCTCTAGAGATCATCTAGTCCAACCTTCCTGCTCAAACAGGCACACCTACAGCATGTACAGCATTTCACCTTGGTGCGCTTCCCTTTCCCCCAGCTTCATAAAACCGAAGATAATAAATGTGCCCCCATGTGAAGCACTGTCATACATTGGATGGTAGACACAATATTAGCATAAAGTATTATGGTCATTATTATGCATCCAGTGAGCACATTCAAGGGAAGTTTATTTAAACTGGTGCTGCTTTGCCTGATTAAACAGTCAGCCATGAATGAAGCCACTGAGAGATGGATCTTTGGCCTGGTGCCACAGTCACCAAAGATGAGAACAAGGGCAAACAGGACACCCCACACTGAAGTTGAGCATGACAAAAATTGCATATCAAAAATTAGCACTCTACTCTGATGGTCAGGTGGCAAATGTGTGTGAAAAACCCAGCTTCCGAAAGAAAATGTTCTCGACGTTTGCACTTGGTCATGATAGTGTTGTAGGTAAAACAGGAGTCACAAATAAAATTTGCTTGTGTTTTCATACAGAAAAAAGCAGTAAATGAGGGAGACAGAGAGAGAGGGGGAAGGAGGGGATGCATACATCATTCCCATTCACTTACCACAATAGGTATGCTTGCTGCTCACTCTGTTTTGATTCTTTCCCAAAATGACTGAGAAAGCATCAGGAGGAATAAGGTTCTGATGAACCACTGCTTGAAATGGAGTTGTTGTAGAGGGAGCTATTCAGAGAAGTAGGGTCAGACCTTTCAGAGGTTGTTAGAAAGCAGGATGCTCTGCAAAGAGGATTGGCCTTGTGCTCCGTGTCTACCTGAGGAAGCTGTGGAGGACACGTGTGCTCAGGCCATCACCATTGGATGGTGTGGGTGGCACCATCACAGTGCAAGCAGCTGCCTGTTTTGGTGGCATGAAATGATTCCTGTCTCTCTCCAGCAGCTAGAATTTTTGGTAGGAACTTTTACTAGAGAGACGTGTGGGCAAAGCCCGGCCTCTTTTGGGTACCTTTGACCATCAGTCTTCAGAGCCTGGAGGTTGACTGTGCCCCAGCAAACACAAGTTCTGCTTTGTCAGCTCTAGCTGTCATTTCATCCTCCTCCTACTCCAGACCTCTGGAAACTTAAATATAGTTACTCTGGCAGTGCATTAGCAAGGCAGGGTGTGTATATATCTTTTCTTCCCACGCATTCTAGCCCGCTGACACAGGACAGGACACCCTTTCATCCTATAGCCCCAAAGCTGATTTGCCATGTGAAGAGGCTCCGCTTAGATTTCTTTCTTGGACAGCTTCCCTGGCCTGCCTTAGGCGCCCGGAATGCATGTCCCCGGCTCAGCAGCTCCTACCCAGGCAGTGATTGAATCTGACAGTTCTGCTCATTCCCGGTGACATCCCGGGCACGCAGCAGCGGCACACAGTGTTCAAGCAGCGCAGAGGGGCCGGCCGGGCGCTGCCAGCACCCGCACCGGGGCTACACCGGGCTCCCTGGCCCCAGCAAGCACCTTCCGTGGCCCCAGCAAGCACCTTCCCTGGCCTGCCCTTCCCAGCAAGAAGGGGACCTGCCTCCCCGCTCAGCGGGTAGCGGCGCAGCTGCCGCGAGGAACACGCTGCACACAGAGACGCGTTCACTAGGCCCCCTCAAGCAGCGTGAATTACGTGTTTGCAGGAAAAGGAGAGGGCAAAAAAAGCGCAAAGCAGCCAGCAGGCTGGAGCTGTCGCCTGGCTGCTCTTTTGGGGGATCACAACTAGTATGGAGAAGTAGGTCGGGTTTCTTCGCTCTCAGACACCCACTGCAGGTTCCTCGTGGGAGCCTGGGCTGCTGCTTGTTTTCCTACGCGAGCAGCCCCGCTGTGCAGCAAAGGCTGCAGGTTCAGCAGCAGGTTGTGGTGGAGCTGCATGGAGCGAGCCCGGCGTTCTGTAGAGCACCAGAGGAGGGTAGGAGAACACATGCCCAGAAATGTGCCTGTCTGCGTACGTGAGAATTCCCCTCAGCCTTAGCTATGTGTTTTCCACCTGTTTAACCGCTCCAAGGAATTCAATGTTCCTCTGGGATTACTGCATCGCTGGATAGGACAAATGCTCATGACTTCTGTATGAATCTGCTTCTGTCTGGAACTCTGGCAGGATCTCTCTATCCTCTCTGTAGATTGTAAATAGTGAGAGGACAAGAGTGTTTTCTTGCTGGTGCTAAACCACTTGCTAAGAAATATGCCCATCAGAGAGGGTTTTTCTGTTGTGCACAAGGTCTGAACACATAATGTTAGAATTATTTCTATTATCTCAGTGAGTTCAGACAAATCTGGTATCTAATGAATTGGCCCGAGTTGCTGCTAAACTCTGAATTTGTTGTGCTCTGCATCTGGCAGTCCTATGCAGAACACAGTTTGCCTTCAGGAGCCTGTGTGGCAGGGACCTGGTTTGAACAAGCCCAGTTTGGATTTTTGGAAGTTCCTGCAAGGATTTTAAAAGGGGCTGCGCTCTGCATTTACAAGTCAGAAGTAAAAAAAAAGGAAATAAAGAGTTCTTGGAAATACAGTGTCCTGAAGCTGTAGCTCTTTTTTATGCCTGTCATTTGACAAGCCCCACTGCTTCAAGAATTGGCATTGTCTACTTGCAACATGGAAGGAGTAAAGTTAGAAGTGAATTTTTATTTTACTTCTTTTTTTTTTTTTATTTTGCTTCTCTTTTTTATTTTTTATTTTGCTTCTCTTGCAGCAAAATCCAACTTTATTTAGGATTTTTCTGTTATCTGGGCATACGTGTTTGGATGCAAAATCAGCTTCTGAAGCGTGAGGCTAAGGGTGCTAATAGCTTTCTTTATTCTTGCAGAGCATTTACGGTTTAGTCAAGAATGGAACAAGATCTTGATGGATCTGTGCAGCAAAATATTCCGACTTCCACTCACTTTTCAGACAGAGAAAGGGTGAAAGGTTCCCCACACACACAAATAAGTGATGTACAAGGCAGACAAGAAGCATTTCAGGTTGGAAAGATACCAGAAAAATTAGTTGTGTTTGCTTTTTTTTCCCTCATGTTACTGACTTTCAGAACTGCTGGTGTTTGCAAGGCAGGAGGCTAAGAGTAGTCTGCTGTGGATGAGTGTCTCTGAGGTGCAAGTCAAGGCCAGGTCTGCTAAGGTTCTTTGCTCACAAGGAGGTGGATACATTCCCAAGCTATCCTACCTCTACTCACATTTCTCCTTTGAATATCTTGATATTTTTGATGGCACCCTCCTCCTTGCTGTGGATATAAAGGGCACTGTCCTGAGTCCTCATTCCTTGCCATCAGTAAAATGGCAATAATTTTATTGGTGAGATGGTGATTATTATTCAGGTCCTCTAGTGATTTGTTTTGCACTTAGCATCAGTAGGTGGAAAGATCTAATCACAGGCTGAGGATCAAACTTGATAGGAAAGGCTGGAGATAGCTGCAGTGCTGGGAGGCAGCTTTTGGCACAGCCATGGGATGCAGAGAGTGTGGACTCCTGGGCAGCATTAATTACTGACTTGCTCACTGAACTCTGTCATCTCTCCCAGAAAAGCAATTTTTGTGTGTGAGCAAGAATTCACAGGAATTATTCACAGGAATAGGAATTACTCTTGAATTGAGAAGTGAGATAATTTGAGAAGGGTAAAATCAATTTGTTTCTTGTGAAGGTGTTTGCAAATGAGCATATTTCATTATCCCCAGCTCTTAGCACAGACAGCATCATGCATCATGCTCCAGCACATCAGGAGATTTACATTTATATTTTAAAAATAATAATCAGTTTGTACTTGTTTTTATTTATTATATAGTGTAGCCCCAGGATTTGTATTTTAAAGATCCACTTTGCAATCAAGAGAGCTAAAACCTTTTCTTCCTTTTCTAACAGAGCAGAAATTCTCAGCTAATCACATGAATTTTGAAGCTGGGGATTAGAAAAACTGTCAAATATTAAGGAGGCGCTTGATAAAAGCCTGGCAACTGGCAAACCTCTATATGCAGCTGTAACCACCATCCCCCTAAGAAGTTGGAAAGTTCAAGGAGATTATAGATGTTGTCTCATGGGGCAATTTCTTAAGTTTGGGTGCTCTGGAAGTCTTTGAGAGATCTGCATAGAATTTGCAAGCCACAAACCAAGAGGTTACTTTTCACAAGTCATTTTGCACTCATAGAAGTGGTGTTGCTTCATTTAGAACAATAAGAAGTTTGATAGGATACTTTTGCCACAGTAACAGCCTGATTTGGCATTGAAAAGAGGTCAGTTCCAGGGTAGTTTTTCTGTCCTCCCTTTTCTGAGAGGTAGAAAGAAAATGAAGTCTTAGCCTGGCATAGGTCAGTTTATCTCCCTATTTATTGAACAAACTTTTGGTTTCCAGAGTTCATTATAAAACTGCCACTTTAAAGTTTTCTATAAAATGAACAATTAGAAATTGTGCATTTTATACCAGTGCCATGCCAATATTATTACCAGTATTAAGGAAATACGACATTTCAGATATAGAGGTGATAAAGCCTGGAGAGAGAGTCCTGGAACTTTCCAGAAAGGACTTGTCTTTACTAGAAAAAACACAGGGAGCTGAAGATTGTTAGGATGAGCTACAGTCTTACCGAGAAAGACAGGAAGATTTTTCCTATTTGTGGGTGAGCAAGCCAAGTACAGACGGTTGGAGACGAGGCTGTGTCATGACTTGTTGATAGGTGAGAATTACAAACTGCCTTGTCTGCAGCAAAATTTTTCCATGTGAGAGGACTAAATATGGCTTTATACGGGAGGCTGAATGTACAATGGGGAATACACAGAGTGTGTGTTAGTAAATGCTGCTGTAAATGTACAGTATGGACACGGCGAGCAAAGGCTCCGCTCGCAGGGAATCACTGGGGACTGGGGTGATTCAGTGATCCCGTCTTTCCAGTGGACTAGAGCAGATGCTCTGAATGTCACCAGATGTGACTGTCCTGCTCCCCTGGACACATTCCAGTTGATCCTTGTGCCCTCTTTGTGCTGGCAGGTAGTGCTTCCCTTTCTCCTTCTCAACTCCCTACTATCAAGGAGGATTTTCTGAACCCTTGTGTTTAAGTGTCCAGTGCTAGTCCTCCAAATTAAGCTTGGCACCATGAGATCATTGCTCCCTGTTAGTGGTCAGCCTGGCCTACAGTTGGTTTGGGTGTATGTGTGTGGTTCAGCAGTGTAGTCCTTGCTTCCTTTCTGCTTCCTTTCTGTGTTTCAAAGACCTGAGCTACGTGTCCTTTTGAGCCAGTCTTGGTCTTTGTTCTTTGATCAGGGTGTCTGAGCTTGCAGGTACCCAGGCTCTTGGTCCCTACTCAGTCTGGAACACGCTGGCTCCACTCTCCTGGTATTCCTCAATGGGAAGGTACTGGGGTCCATCACTGCCATGTCTGCAGACCCACCAGTTCAGGGCTGGAAGCAGGAATTACTAATGGCAAGTGCAGCATCATGTGGAAGAAACCGGATTGCTGCTGGACCTAAGCAGAGGCTGCTCAGTTCACTGTGTTCTTTCATCATCCCATTTCCCAGGTTGTGGGCAAAAACGTCTTGTTGAGTGAAGTGTCCTCGTGGTGAAGCTGTGCTCAGCCACCCTGCATTATTTCCTTCAGAGTTCTATCCAAAACTGTCCAAATAATTCAATTCAAATGCTTTCAAGGGGGTTATTTGTTCCCAGTGTGTTTTGAAGATGTGAGTCTACACGTGCTAGCGAATCACATCTATGCTGCAGCTTTGTCATGTGTTGCTACATGTGCTGCTGCTTTGATATCTTAAGTATCCACGTGAGCATTCCTGCTTGTCCGTGTGAAACTTGTGCCTAGGGACTTGGCTGGGGATCTAGAGTAAAGGACGCTTTGCCCTTTCAGCTCGACTCCTAATTGCCAATTTGGAATAGGGAGGCATGTGTGAAGCCACCAGCTGTCCGGGCGGTAACGCATATTCCTTTATTTGCTACAAGAACAGGCTTATTAGGGCAAGCTAAAGTCCTTGTAGCTCTGTATCCTGCCTCTAGTGACGGCCAGTGATGGATATGTCACCTGGGAAATGCTGGCCCTTCTTAGCACAGGATTTCGAGGAAGACAAACACCTCTAATTGTGGTACATTTTTGTTCTGTATAGGTAGCTAAAGCTTCCAAATAGGCCCTTGTATATATAGGGAGGAAGCCTATACATCATTTCTTGATAAAAACATCAAAGTGGAGCGAGGGCATAGCACTGCAAGTAAGCGGCAGAGCAGGGTTTTTGTCCCAGCAGAAGATCCTGGCTGGCATCCCCGTGTCCATATGCAGCTGTGAGGGATGACCCCTCGTGTATACGTGCCTGCCCATACAGACTGCCCCCTCATAGCTCGGGGCAAGCTGAAGAGGTTCGAAACCTGGCATCCTGACATAGGTTTTGCTTAGCAAATGTCTCCCTGAAATCAATGGGAATTAGTCTGTAGGAAATGCAGGCTATCCTGGGAGGGACAGCCAGGAGCTCTGGATGTGGCCCTCGCTCTCACCCAAAGGTTCGGAGGTTAAATCAGAGAACCAAAGCGCGTCTCCAAATATAGCCCTGTGCGTCACGGCCCTGCTGCCCCAGCTGCTGCGCCCACAGCTGCCCTGGCGCCAGCTGCTCCAGAGGAGTCAGGGCAGAGCGGCTGCCGGCGACACGCACGTTTGGTGCCTTTTAGAGGGTCAGCTTGTGCAGGCTGGGGCTCAGGGCTGCCGAGCCGCGCTTGGCCCTTCCCCTAGCCGTGCTCTGTGGGGATGTGCGTGCGCCCGAGCCCCGGCTTGCAGGAAGCTGCCGTGCAGGAGCTGAGCACTCGTGTCTGCAGGGAGCTGCCACACAGGAGCCTGAGCCCTGGCATGCGGGGAGCTGCCATGCGGGAACTGGGTGCTCTGGCCTGCAGGGAGCTGCCATGCGGAGCCCGAACCCCGGCCTGCAGGGAGCTGCCGTGCAGGAGCCGGGCGCTCAGGCCACGTGGCGGGCAGCGCTGAGGTGCAGCTCCTTGGACATCGCAGGCTCCTGCGTGGACTGCGGCTGCTTCAGGCCACTGCTCCCCCACACGCTGGGAACGCTGCGTGGGCTGGGCAGTGCCCCTCGGAGCCCGGCTGCATGGCCCTGGTTATGCCTGTCCCACAAGTAGCTCCCAGGAATCCTTGGGAAGGTTACGCGGGAAGAATTGGCTCCCCCGAGGGCATTTGGGGTCTAGTCACCCTGAGCAGCAGGGTGAGGTGGGGAAGGGCCCCCTGGGTAAGGCGGGATGTGGGACGCGATCCAGGTAGTTGTGTGGTGCTTGCCGGGAGCGCGTCTGTCAGCGCGGGACAGCTGGGCCTGCGCGCAGAGCTCGAACCTCACACCACATCCCTGCAGTGTCGCTGCTAGCAGAGTGGCACTGCGTTTGTTCCTCACACCTGAGCAACTGCTGCCTCCCCGCAGGGGCTTCTGCCTAAGGACACAGATCTGCGGTTAGGGAGCATCTGAATGTTCGTGTGGGGCCTTGGGATTCAGGGGAACCGCGTTTTATGCACTGTGTTACTGCAGACTAAATGTTGGTAACTAATGAACCAAATCAGCTCCTGGATGAAATGCAGTATGTTCCCGTGATACTGTGTTAGTGCGGCTCAGCTGGAGGCAGATCTTGAAGTCCATCCACCACCCTTGCAGAGCTGTTCTTCAGACCAAAAAAACAATGAGTTCCATCTGGAGCTTTGGTGATATTGATGGTAAAGGCAATAGGCCTGGGCCCTCTACCTAATCTGACTCAGAGGCAAATAGCCCCCCTATCAAAGCACTATCTAAGCAAGAGCCCACAAATTCAGGAGGCGCTTTTGCATTTCAGGTCAGATGATTTAAGACTGTGCAAGATCAGCTGCTGCAGAAAGAGTTAATAGGAAGGGGTCTGCAGGGGGAGGCTCTGGGAAAAATTACAGTATCGGGTTTTCCTCTAAGGGAATCTCAAATGATTCTCAAGCCCTGGCTGGAGTCAAACATCTCCTCCCAGTGAAGGTGAGGAGGTCTCTCTTTTTGACTCAGCTGCCAGAGTCATGTTGCAGAATTTGATCCTTTTGCCTGTGTCCCGTCTCCCCTGCGCTGCCTCTACCCACTACTCCAGTGAAGCCTGAAGGATTTCAAGACCATGAAAGTGCAAGTGATCTCATGTGGCCCTGTGGGTTGTGCAGCAGGTTCTGTCTTCACGTACTATACAGTTTCAGCCTTCATGCTGTCCTCTGCTGTAATGCTAGATGGGCTGAACAGATGGGGAGATACGATGGCAGGGCTCAAGGCTGACAGCTGCTTTGCAATTATAAATCTGGAATGCGATTTGAGGGGTCTAAGATACTTAGTGCTGGGGCCTTAGTGCAGGAACATGGATCAAGTAGGTCAGGCTCATCACCAGAGTGCAGGGAATTGCTGTTGTGTGATGGGCAGCTCTGTTTCTTCCTTAGTGGGTTCATGTTTTGATGATTTTGATTACTGAAATTATAACTCACCCCTTTCTGGCCATTTATTTCTATATTTTATTCCCTAGCTTCATTTAGTAAGACTAAATACCCATGGAACAGCATTGTGAGTTTCTTGTGGACTTTGTCACTTCCAGCAATTGGTCTGTATTGCTACTGTAGTGTAAATGGATTTACCCGTGTGGCCTCTCTGTGAGGGGAAAAAAAAAAGCACATATATATCCTGGCTTCTTATGTGGGAAAACAGAAGTGTGCAGAGATCCAATCCTTGCTGTCACTGGAAATGCACATGGAATTCAATGGAACCTCCCTGTTACACGGCATCCTCCTCCTCCCTGGGAGCACGTGAATTATAGACTGGCACAGAGCCTGCTTTGCTCCTCCTAAATCTGATTTTTTCACTACAGAGGACTCTTTTTTCAGGGCCAACTAACGGGGTGTCCACATGGCACCAGACTTAGGGGCACCCCTGCTAAAGCACAGCGTGCGCTTGGCACGTCAGGTCTCAGCGCAAGGAGCACAGATCCCGGGCACGGCCTTCCTGCAGGCGGGTGCACTTCGCGTGCTGGAGCCCTGGCAGCAGGACAGGCAGTTTGGGGCCTATACAAAAGTACAAAATCTGAGTCTTTTCAAGCCCAAAAGGTATGCAAAACCATCAGATGACCAACTTCAGCAAGTCAAAGCCATGCTACAGAACATGACAGTCACTTTCTTCTATTTTTATGCAGTAACTGAGATAATTTACTGTTTCTTCCTTTTTATGGCTCGTTGGCTTTGGTAGAATAATGCAATTAGGTCCTGGTTTATCTGTGGGTGTTTTTACCTTGTTTATCTGTCTTGTCACCCAGGAGAGGTGACTGGGCACTTGCATATCACAATATGACATGCACTTTTGACTTTTCAGGTGCAGTTTGTTTATGCAAACCCTACTGTATTTATGTTTTAGCTGATGTGGAGTTTTCAGCTTCAGAGTGTTCCTATAACTGCCGCTGGAGCAGATTTGCATAGTCTGAAAAATGTCACTGAACGGTAATAGAGAAAGTCACAGGACAAAGTCTGCAAGAGTAAATCATGTTGAATACATTGGTAAAGTGATTGGGATAAGAACTTTTCACAGAGGGATCAAGCTGTGTCTTCTGATACCCCCAGCCTTTGCAAAGCTCTTTCCGGAATTTCAGCCCAGCGGATTGGCATTACTGCATTGGTTTCCAACTTCCATTTTCCATGATGAGAGGGAGATGATGCCCAGCGAGATCCTCTGGTGTAAGTACATGCTCAGGGGTGGCTGGGAAGCCAAGATTAGAAGACTGTATGATTTGGATATTGCCTTCTCACCCTCTGCCTTGTACTGTGACACACTTCCATGTCCAAGAGGTCCTGGTAGAACGGAGACACAAAGGATTTTCATTGCTAGGCTTAGATATAAAGAACTGCAACCTGACATCATCCCAGGCATCTGGGTAATTTCTGTTACACACTCTACAATCCCTGTCTATAGCGTACCACACATTATAGCTCTATAAAAAACAGCTTGTGGAACAGGAGTTCATTCTGGAAACTTCTGTGACTGCCTTCTGCAAATCTTTCTCTTCGGAGATCTCTGAAACAATGGGCATATTTGGATCATCTGTGAATTGCTAGATTCATATTTTCTGATATTTCCACCCAGTTTAGAAATAATCTCATTTTTTACTGGAGCAATATCCTTTCTCAAGCAGTGATTTACGAAGTATGGTTCCAATTTTGATGTGATTGTTTTGTGAAATTTTAATGGAAGCTGTAAACTCAAATGTTGAAAAATTTTGCCGTTCACTGTAACTATTTTACCCCTTCAAATTATTATAGCTAAATAGAGCAGCTGGATTCCCAAGTCAGTGGAGAAGGAGAGATTGTTCTCCAGCAGACTGTTTGGCAGGCTAACATGGTATAACTTAAGGGCAGAGATTGGTTACTAACTTTATCCTACATGAATAGGTATTGCTATCTCACAGTAATGGCATCTCTAGTATTACTGACCACGAGTATTTGAATCTCACATGTTGAGCCTCACAAAAAAGTGAGATGAAATGTGTGAAAAAATTACTAGGCCTTCTTTAAAAGCACAGTCTGGATTAGGCTTAGGACATCTCAGTTTGAATTTGCTTTTGCAAGCTTTTCTCCACAGTCACATGGACTGGAAAATTACTTAAGGAAAAAAAAAAGGAAATTGGGATTCACATCTTCCAGAAAGAACTGGAACTAAGAAGTCCAAAATACGAGCCACATGGAAACTGTTTCTCTGTTGTCCCTGGTCACCTTTTGTTTGCTGGCTAGTTGCAGCCTGAACTCACCCTCGAGCCTGGACCTGCGCAAAGTTCACCTATAACAGTTCCTTATAAAGCCAAGAATCCCAAGCCAAGTTCCTGATGAAAGGTCTGACCAAGGCTGAATTTTATCGTGTGGTGAGATACTGAATTTGAGTAGCAACCGTGTATTTCAAGGTGGGCAAAGGAAGTTTTGGAAGAAATCTGGAGAGTTTTGGAATCTAAGTATAAGAACTTAGCCTGGCTCTGTGTGTCACCTAGATAGAACTTTGAGGCATTTGTCACTGCTGCCATAGCCACATACCATATATATACACATACCATATATATACACACACATATGCAGCCAAGTCGGTGGGGTCAGCAGAGACTGATTAGCTCTGATTTTCATACTGAGTCTCTGCTGCATCATCTGAAGTGATGCTGAAGTGTGCAAGGCTCGAGCTTGCAGCGCCCCTTGGCATGACAGCTGCATCCTCCAAAGTGTGACTGAGCCTTAGCTCCATTCGGAGTCATTTTCGGGTGCATTTGCCCCCAGATCAGGAGAACAACCTTTGTGGTGCAAACATCCAAACCAGTCTGAAAGCTCTGCAGGATTTTTGCCATAAGGAACAGCAGATGGTGCCAAACCTTGCTGTTCATCAGCTTCCCATCTCTTTCTTGCGCATTCAGGAGTCTGCATTAGTTTTGCCAGGGTACTAACACCTTCTCTCAATCTACCTGATCCAAAGCATTTCCTTTGGCTGCTCAGCATTTCCTTTTGCTGCATGGGCGGCTGCTTGGGAAGCTTGAATTCCAATTTGTGAAAATAGGTATGTAAGTAATTGAGGATTACAGTGTTTGAAGTCCAGTGTTTGGCACCAGTATTAACAGCATGTCCCGTGGCAGTGTGAAAGACTGAGTTTCACAGCAGAATATTTCCAGTATCTCTGCAAACTATGAAACAGTAGCTGCTTACTCAGCCTTGGGCACAGGATGGTTTGCTTTCCAGGATCACGGGAGTTCACCTCACATTAGATTTTGTGCGCTAGCACCGAGCTGTGAGGGGGGACAGGCTGGACCAGGCTGCACGTTATGGTCTGGGCTATAATGCTGAGTTCCTGCAAGGTCACAAGGAAGCCACAGGGTAGTGATTGCTCATGACAGAAAGGGTCTCTGCTTCAGCAGAATGGGTCTCTGCCCCTCCACATTTCTTCCCTCTCCCCAGGCAGCAGCAGTTTGGGTCCTTGCAGTGTTGTGGCAGACACAGAGAAAGCATTTGTCTGACTGGGGGCTGCCCTGTCCCTCAAGGACTCCCCTTGCTGCAGGAGAAGGCCGTGAGGACACATGGCAGCGCACTCTGCATCTCCTGGCTCCCTCTTGGCACCTTCAAGAGCTTCTCCTGATCACGAGCAGAAGTAACTCCAGGAATGTGCTGTCACCCCAGCTAAAGCCCAGTTCTCTGATTTACCTTTTATACCTTTGTTGCAGCTTTCCTCATCTCTTCCCTCCACCTGCGGCAACAAACAACGATGTTTTCCCTCCACGCTCAGAACTCGCCACCTTCTCCACCACCCTAGAAATGCCGAGGGGCAGGTCCTGCCTGCACCGCCCTCCCCCATGGAGACCGGGAGTAGCTCCATTAACTTAAATGAATTTGCCCGCGCTTTGCATGGATGGAACTGCAGCAAATCTGGTCCAGAGAGCTCAAGTGCAGTTTCCATGGCAACGGGAGCAGAAAGCTCCGGGCGGGAGGGCCCTTCAGCATCCAAAGGGGGGGCTCCTGCCTCCGCTTGGCAGCCACGGGCTGAGGCCGGAGGCTGTGTTTGCAGCCCGAGCCCAGGGCTCTATTTCTGCCTCTACCAGTGAACCCTTGGGAAAACCGCCTCCCACCGCCTTCATTTTCCTCTCAGTAAAACGGGGATAATATTACACAGGGGTGTTTTGAAAAATGATTCAGCCTCCTAAAATACGCTGCGAGACATCCTCAGATGAAAGGCGCAGCAGATCACGGCTTATTAATAATATTGTTTTATGCCAGCACCAAACGAAGGAGGCTGCATTGTCAGGGCAGCGGCTCCTCGGCGAGCGCAGGCAGCGCCGCGCCGCACCGGGAATGCAAAGCAGGCAATGGAAAGTAGAGAGGGGCTTTTGTTCAGGTGTCCTGACGCAGCTCGGGTTATTTCTGTCTGACCCAATGGAAGGTTTGGACGTGGTTTAGTGTCAGGCTCGGGCTCAGAAGCAGCCAATAAGCGGCCCAAGTGAGCCTCCAAATCCCCTTCTTAAATTGGATCGAGCTGTGAGCATTAACTGGGTCCTCCGAATCCTTGTCTAACACCAGGAAGGAAGCAGGAGGGCTGCAGAAGTATTAGCAGCTGATGACTTAAATTCATTATGAGAACAGTATAAAAAGCAGTTCGGAGGAGGCCGGTCAAGTTCAGGTCGTGCCCAGGTGTGACCTTCAGGTGGAATCAGAATAGCAGTGACCAACGTCCTGATTTGTACATTCCCAAGAGAAGCAAATGGACTTTGTGGCAGATCACAGGGAAAAACCAATCCCACCTTGCCTTGCCTTAACCTGGGGCACGCAAAGCTCGGCTCCGAGGGCTGGAGGAAGGCACAGCTCAAGGATCTCCGTGCATGGGCTTCTGCTGTGTCCAGGCTACAGCAAAGACTTGTGCTAGCAGGGGAGATCAAGGTAATCACAGCGGTAAAAGAGGCGCTTGTTTGCCATGAGCTGAAGCAGCTTTCACAAATTCCTAGGCTTTAATATTAGAGAGGACCATTCTGGCTTCCTGCACAGCCTCGGCCAGAGAATTATGTAACAAATGTTACGTTTGTTCCACCAGGGCTAGAAACGTTTTCTAAACATTTCCTAGCGCTGCTGAATCTAGCTAAGCACTTTCTACTTACACAGGGTCGAGAGCTTCCCAGACACTTGCAAACTCGCCTGCAAACTCTTGTCATGATGGGGAATATTTCACCAACCATGGTCTGAGTTATAAAGAAAAAAATATGCCCCCACATGTATTTTTTAAAAGATCAGAAGGTCTTGTCCTTTTTTGGTTTTGCACATTTTGTTAGAAATTTTGCATTTTCAAAAAAGATTAATTTCATTCTAAAGAGGGAGATCATATTCTGTTGGTTTGTGAAATTCCTTCTTCCCAGCCAAGGAAAAGGTAAGGGAGTGGATAACCAACTTTCTTTTCCTCACTTTTCCCAAAAGTAGAAAAGCATTATTTTGCCTATTAAAAATGTAACTAAAAAAATGAATTTCCTTTAAAAATTCCTTCAGAAATGTTTAAACAAGCCCATTTAAAAACGCAAAGCCACTTTTCAAACACATTTTTGACCAGCCATCATTAGCTGACAAGTGCTGGTGCCAGACCATTTGCTCTAGGGTTCCCATTGTTAACACTGCGGGATCTGTACTGGTAACAATGGGGGAAAATATGTAATAAATTTTGCTAATGAGAAGGCGACATTCTCACACAGTCATTTTTTAACATTTAAAAGAACATTCAAGAGCACAATATATAAGGCAAATTTCAAAAAGATTTATCCTGGGAGAGAAGGCTGAGGCAGAGAAGAAAGCCTTTTCATTCTACCAGTATTAATTCAGAGAAATGTGTTTGGCGTCAGGATTAAGAAATTCTAGAAGCTGAAGAAATGTAATAGAACTTTTTTTTTTCCCCCTTTTCCCAGGAGAAAATACTGTCAGAGCAGCCAGGCCAATTAAGTTTCCTGATCAGGAGGATGGATATCATGTTTTTAGAAATAAAAACAGTTCTTTCGGATTGTCTTTCTCTATTTCCAAGCTGTAAAGCAGGGTGACATACTGTCTCCCTTCACCCTGGCCCATGCTGGCCTGTGAAGCACTTTCCAGGCTACGGAGAAGAGGCTCCAGAGGGGTCTGGTCCTTCGGATTGAGAGTAATTCGCTGTTCAGACAGGCTGGAGAAGATGAAGGGTTATTTGGTGGAAGCATCTTGCCTTGCGGCACAAAGCTAAATAAAGGAAGGTTAATGGAGCTAAGTATACACGGCCTCGCTCTGCAAGATGATTAAAAGGTGACTGGAAAGCCATCTACAAGGGTTAGAAGGGCATCCCTGCCAGGAGAGGAAAGAACTGCTTGTAGACGGGAAAGCAAAACTGACTGATGCTCGAAGGGAGACGCAGGCTGGGCACTAACAGGCACTAACACCGTTATTTTCTCATCATAAAGCCACTGTAACTAGGGAAAACCATAAATACTTCCACAGAAAGTTGGATGAGGGAGATTTTCTATGCTCAACAGTCTTTTCAGATCCAAATATAAATGCCAGCCTCAACCCTAAGGATACATGCCTGTGAATGCAGTGAGGTTCTCAAGGAGGCTCAAGGGACCAAGAGCCCTCCTGTTTCAGCTGCGGGGCCTGGCAGTGACGGGTTCAAGCGACCAGGGTCTCCTGCCTGGGGGCTCCCAGAGGTGAATTGCTGCACACGGAGGCGCCTGAACATCCACCCAACCTGATCGGACACTGGACGGCCGAGCTTCTGGGAGCATTTGTACGTCTGCACATCTTTAGTTTCTTCATATTATTTGTTTGGTGCCAAAAATGTCCTTGGGAGTGTATTGTTCCAACAGAAAATCATGGAGAACTGACAATGTTATGGGCTGTTTCCTGCCCTCACCTGGCTTGTATTATCCCCGGAGCAAGATTAAACAGAGCCAGCAGAGTTCTCCCTAGCTGTCAATTCCAGTCATTTAATTGCCTGTAAATACAATTTAATTTCCTGTGGATTTGCAGGTGAGGAGCTGCTCCGGAAAGTCTTCCAGTGCTTCCCGCTGGAATTTTCCTGCACATCAGCTTCACTCGCAGAGCCCAGTGTCCTGGGCACAACTCCTGGGAAGGTTCCCGTGCTGGCATCTGCGGGATGCACAGCCAGGGCACGGCCAGCAACAACAGAAAGCCCTTTCAGCCCCATGCGCCCTGACAAGGCACGGACATTCCTGCGTGGCTGCCTCGGCTAGTCATTTATAATGACAGGTGCCATTTATTTTTGGATCCTGAAAACGTGCCAGCATATTTGCTTTCAAATCCTGCCCCTGAATGCACAGGTGGAAAAAACCCGGCAGCCGGGAGGGCGCCGGTGTGTGATGGTGGGGAGCAAGGGCAAGGCAAGAGCACCTGCAGAGACCTCGTGGAAGGAGCTGCTCGAGAGGGACTTGCTCTGCCTGGCATCAGAAAATCAGCCTCTTGCAGCATGGTCACACTGGAACAGTAACAGGATCCGATTGTGATTAGGAAACAGCTCCAGCAACATCCCAGCATCACAACAACCACCCTGACTTTGCCATAACAAATGTAAAAATATACCCGCATATTTATAGCTTGGCATCTCTGTCCACTCAGAGCCTGGTGACGGGCCCCTTGTGCCCTGTTCTTTGTACCCTGCTGTACTTCACCCATAGTAAGGAACAGTCACTGATGTCTATATGGTGTCTGCCACCCAAAGATCCTTTTATTTTTCAAATCAGTCAATCCATCAATCTGCTCTATCTGCTGCCTACCTGGGCAATCTTTAAATTGCAGTGTAGTTTTACTAACCCCAGTGTCTCGTGCACAGCAAAGCAGCCTGAGAGGGATGGCAGAAATCTTAGAGGTGCTTTGAATTAAAACTCAAGCTTAAGCTTCCCATCTTTTTAAGGTTTTCTTTCTTAAGATTCCTTTATCAGTGCCCACTCTTTTCATGAAGTGATTCCTCCTTCATCCACCTCTACTCTCTGCAGCCTCCACTTTTCTACATCCACCATCCACTGCACGGTTCTGTAAAAGTGCTTTTTAGGATTAGCCTCTCTGAGCCTGGTTCGTGCAAGGCATGTTTTTGATCCGGTGACTGAAGCCGTTTGTGGTGGAAAGGGGATGTGAATTTAGGAGGTGAAAGTTTTGCCTGCGGGGCGGGATTGGGGAGCTGCTTTGCTGGAGTAAACCTGAATGTGTTGCTACAGGACCAGATATTCCCTCCTAGATAATTTTGCACTCTATTTTGTCTTTGCCTGCCTTAGCATGTTGTCATGTGCATTCAAAGAGCTACCATGTTCCCTTGTGAAGGTGGCTAAATTTTGCAGAGGGGGAAAACTAGGGATTTATAGGAATCCAAGGCAGCACGGAGTCTGGACAGTCCTTCCCCCAAGCACGAGGCCAGTGCTGAGGCAGTGCTTCCTCGGGGAGCTCCTCAGCATGGCAAGGCATTGCTGTGCAGCTCTGGCTCCTGAAAGTCACACCTAGGTTGTGATCTTAGCTTCAGTTTTAGCTCCTTGGGTGTGCTTTAGTTCTTCCTTAGGCTGGCTCTTCAAGCCAGCCTGCACAAGGCTGCATTTTCGGACTCCTGACTGCTGCACTTCTGCGGGTTCCATCAGCATCCAAAAAAGTTCATAAAACATTTCATTGTCTGTTAGCAGAGCAAATGCAAATTCTAGGTTAAAAAGTTACAGCCAATTCAAGACTTTGGATGTTTTTCCTGCTGTGAGTCCTTCTTTGACATCACAAATCACTGTCTAGTTACCTGGAACCAAAAGGTGAGTCCTGTCCCCCTTTCCTTTGTGAATGATTCTGCCCGAATCAGTTGCCAAAGACTATACATGTATTTTTTTGAATTTTTGGGAAAACCTCTCTAAAGTCAGTAGTCAGATTGTTATTGTGGTTGCACTGGATTAGAGCAACAGTTGACTCATAGAGGAAAATGGAATTAGCCTCATTTTTTAATTGCATAATTAACACCTGAATCTGATCTAGTAAATATGCCACTTTTTATGTGTCTTCTCTGAATTAGTAAAGGTTAAGTGTTTTCTGCATGTTTTCAGTGTTTTTAAGGGTTTTGGCTATTCCCCACTAACTCTCTCTATTAACACTGTTATCTGGAAAAGACTGACTTAATTTAACTCAATTTGGGGACGGATTGTATTTTTATTCCAGAACGAACTAATCGGGAATAACTGTTCTGCTTTTAATCCAAACCCCTTTAATCCAGTTAACCTCTTCATTTACACAAACCCAAAGGAGTTAGCTAAAATTGCTGGAGACCCTCCAGATTTTTATGATAATTTCAAAGGAACAATTCAGAGCCCTGGCACAGGCTGCCCGGCGAGGTTGGGGAGTCTCCTTCTCTGGAGATCTTCCAAACCCACCTGGATGCCACCCTGTGCTCTGGGTGTCCCTGCATGTGCAGGGGGGTTGCACTAGAGGATCTCTAGAGGTCCCTTCCAACCTTAAAGATTTTATGGTTCTATGATTCTATGTTTCCTCTGAGCAAATACCCTATAGACTTGAATCCTGGTCACAGCTGCACTCACATCTTGCCTGGTTCTTTTTATTTTCATTCCCCCATTTCTTGATGGTCCAGCCTGAGCAAAGGCAGGGTAGAAGAAAAGCAATGTTTGTGTTTATAGGGTGTTGAGGCAGCACTGGGGCTTCTGTCCTCTGCGCCTTCCCGTGCCCTGTCCACAAGCTTCGACAGAGCCTGGTTTGTGAGTGCATATTTAGTGCTCAGGTTTGGACAGACATTCCCAAATCCCTCCGTGGAGCTGGTGAGCAATAAAATCTTATTTCCTGTCTCTTCATACAGCATTGTGGAGCCCATGGCTTTGTGTTGTAGAACCATCTAGAGCATCACATAGTGAATATCGGCAGCAAAGAGCTTTCGAGCACTATAGGTAGGGGGATCTGAAACATTAATCAAGATGGGAAGAAACCTGAATCCCTTCAACACACAATTTACCATCCTGTGCAAGCAGAAACAAACACAGATCGCTTTAATAGCAATTTGCTTTGCCCTGCTCGTCTCCAGCTTTCAGAATCAGTCCTGCTAGCCAAAAGGCAGCTTGGAAGCAGCCTTCACTGCTGCTTGCCTGGCCCCGGGGTGAGTTGGGAGGAGGGAATATTGGTGTCAGGGAATGCAAAAGCCTGGAATGCCTGCAATTTTAGTGCATTCTGTATTTTCCATGTAAGACATTCCCCAGATTTTGAGGGTAGAGGTTATGAAAAGCTAAATAATAAAAGTTCTTCATCGAAGCAATCAGGAGCTGTGCCAAACAGGAACAATTCTGGGAAATAACTATTTTATCTTTGGTACCTAACTGCATTTTTTTTTAAAGAGGCCTTTTATTATGATTAATTTCTTGTGCTCAGGAAGTTTGTGCAGCTGTCCTTGATGTGGGGTGCTTGTCCCTTGGTTTTTCAGGTCCTGTGATGTCCAGCACTCAAAGAAAAATGTTCTTCAAGCAGAGCCTTTTTTTATATCTCCTCTGGGTACCTTAACTCAGTGGCAGAATTAACCAAAGGAACTTACTGTGGGAAGTACGGAATCCTGTAAAGGGATTTAGAGGGATTTCAGAGGTTTAAAGATTTTTCATCATCATGATTTGGAATGATCAATTTATTTTTGTACATATTTTCCCATGGTAAGCTCATGAGGAATATGAAAATCCTATTAGGAGACTGAAGGAGATATTCCTGTTCTTACAGGATGTAACCAGGCACCTCCTATGAGAGGTGGGCTGTGAAGGGCATCTCATTCCTGCTCCTTCGCCCTTCCTGGCTCCAGCTACACCAACCATCACAGCTGGATCTGTGTCTCACCAGGAGCACAAAATGTTGCTTCTTCCAGCTTAAAAACCTGTGATGGAGCTTGTAGAGCCAAGTCTGGTCTACAAGTATAGAGTTTTTCTCACCTAATGTAAGACACCTAAAACTTAGCTGTTTTCTTTCCAAGCTTAAACTGATTATGATCCTGCTATCAGTGTTGTGAAATATACGTTCTCAAAGGGCCTTTTTTTCCCATATCCAACCACAGGTGTCTAAGACTAACTGCTCTTCAGAGCTGCTCTTTTCCTGACCTGGCCATAGAGGAAATATTGGTAATAATAGCTCATAGATATCTGCAGCTAGGTGAGATGACTCCTGCCTCGAGAGGATTCATGTCAAGGTGATCTGCCCACAGTCAATTTTCTTCCCCTTTCATCTGTAGTGAACAGGATTTATCTGTGCTTGAAGTGCAGGTTCTGCAACTTTCTCTAGCTCTCCAGGCCTCCTTCTTCACTGAACACCTCCAGTGATGCCTTGTTTCACTGTTCAGGGTCTCCAACAGTCCCGTCCTGGAGTCAGCAGTAACAGATGCAGCTGCTTAACAGATTAGAGACCTTCCTGTTGTTCTGTAAAGAAGGTAATTCTGCAGTGCCTGTTATGAGGGAGATTACCAGCCTCTCATGTCCATGGGATGTTTCCTGCCCCTCTTTTCCATGGGCAAGGTCCAGCAGTGCCTGGTGCTGACATGGGTCAGAGCGATGGTCTTGCAGAGCAGGAACATCTTCCATGGGGACCAGCAGCTAGACTGCAGCATCCAGGGAAGATGCAGTAGAGACAAAGACCACGTCACCAATGATCAGTGCATGAGAAACCGTATTTCTGTCCAGGAGATCCCGAAAACCAGCACGGTAAAATAGCATTTACCGTTTCTTTAAAAAACACATACGTGGTGGTGAGGAACAGAAGCAATCAAGCAACCAGATTTTCCTAGGATGAGTCTTCAACCACCAACAGTTAGTCCCCCTTCACCTTGCAGCCATGAGAGGCTGCAAAGGCCTGCCCAGGGTTTCCAGCTCTATCCACCAGTCTCTAGCTTGAGGTCACACAGATACTGTGCTGAGACACGGGGGTGTTTTGTGAGAGCAGCCCGTGCAGGGAGTGCAGGGCTTTGAATTGCGACCGCGAAAGGGGTGACATAAACGCCAGCAAGTGGCTGAATGCACTTTCAGATCCCAGCAAAAGCCCCTTTAAGAGAGGAATGCGTATATTGGGGTGACACAAAGGCAAAAATTGTTTGAGGGAACCTGTTTATTTGAAAAACGTGCCTTGCTGCTCCAATCTGAATTGTTTTTCTTCCTTGGAATGAAAGAATGTAGGACATGGAGGGGAGGTTTGCCAGAAAAGTCTTTTGGAATTGCAATGAAATGGCTGTGTTTGTGCTCAGAAGGGTCTCAGGCTTGTTGTGCTCACATCTGCTTTAAGTTATCCTGATGTTGTGTTTTTTTTTTTTTTTTTCTAATTGAGTTTAACATACTGAGAAACGCACAAAGCTCTCTGGCCCGCGGGCACAAGAGAAGAAACCTCAGCAACGTCCCCTGCCACCACGCGCTTCCCAACAAGCGTTCCCAAAGGAAACGCTGCCGATGACAAGTGGGCCTCGGAGCGGCTCCCCGGCGGGCGCCCGGAGCCCTGCGGTGCCGCGGAGGGCGCAGGGTGGGCGGCGGGTGCCGAGGAGGGGTCGCTCGCCGCGGGCACCCGCCGCGCTGGCAGGTTCGGGGCCTAGGCCAAGATGCTCGGTGGAGCCCCACGGCTGCTAAGCTCTCCCAAAGGGAGCAGTTCGCAGCCGTGTGGTCCCGCTCTGTGACAAAGATGGCTCTCACCGACCTCTGGACACCTCCTGTGTGTGGAACTTGTGCCGGGCTGTGTCACCTCTGCAATAAAGGGCCCCCCGGCAGCCGGAACGGCGTGTGCTCTCCCAGCCGCTTCCTCCCTGCCTGCCTCGAGCTCCAGGCCCAAGGGGCAAGAAGGGAAGTAGCCGTGAGCCGCTCGGGCAGCTCCACTTGGGCCTAAAAGTACCAGAACTTGTCACTGAGATGAGCTCTACCCAGTTCAAAGAGCGAGAGCACAAAAGGGCTGGGGCCCTGTGGTGGTAGGTTAGCCAAGACAGCAATTTAGCTGGCATGGCCCTGACAGCAGCTTTATCATGGGAGCCTGAGATGACAAGAGCAGCCTCGTGCCTCACCGTGCTGGGGAATCTCCGGGTCTCCACCCTTTCCCTTGTGCACCTGGATGCTGTGAAGAGGGACCCCACGCATGGCCCGGTCTCCAAGCACTGGTGCATGTGGGTGCACTTGCGCTGGAAGAAAGGAGGGCTGGAGATATAAGTGGTTTTATGTTCACATATAATATGCAAACATGTGAGTGACTATGTACGTGTGTGTATTGTAAAGCCTGGGGCTGTGCTGTAAGAGGAACCGTACTCCTCACTGGGAGTCAGATTTGGTGCCTTCCCCGTCCAGCTTGGTAAAACTGCTTCTCACCTGCTCTGGTTTAAGGTAAACTGGCATACATCCTCTCTGGAAAACACAGGGTGCTTTAGTTATTTTAAAAAGCCTGAGCAAAGCTGGGTGCAGGGACGTGAGGTGTGTGCACCTCTATAAAACCACTTCTTGTGGTATGCACATGTATGAGCATCTCATTGAACACATGCGGAAGGCAGTGTGAGCAGTTGCCCTTTCGAGTTTCCTCCTGCCCCTTTCTGCACATTGTTGGGCTCATCAGTGTGTTCTCAGGTGCGCTGAGCACTTGCGAATGAAAGAAACCCTCCAGACATGGTGTCAAGCTGACCAGCTTCCAACCTCCCACTACCCTGGGGGGTTAATCAGAGGCCTTATCAATAAAACATTCTCCCTGCAGGAGGGCAGAGGAAATACTTAGCAGGTGACTGGAGCACAGGTTGTCGCTGCACATACTCTGTGAGGGAGAGAGGGAGTCTGCATTCACAATAGGCCTATTTTTTGTGTGCATGACAGTGTACATTGCTGGCTGTACCTTCTTTACTGGATTATTTCTGGTTTTGTTTCCTTCCAGACGGCGAATCTCAGCCTGTGGTGGTGGTTTATTGTAGCTTGCAGGTGAGGTTTGCCTTCCTTTTGGGGAAGGTTGCAATTTACCGCTAGGCCCTTTCGGCATCAGAGAGACGAGTTCAGTTATAAATAAATAAATAAATAAATAAATAAATAAATAAATAAATAAACAAACAAACAAACAAACAAACAAACAAACAAACAAACAACACTCAATCAGCAAATAAAGCAGAATGTTATGTAAGAGCAATAATACGGACAGCAGGGGCTCCCCAGCCTTGGTGCATCTCCCCCCTCCTTCAGTGATTAAAGGTCTCAGCCTTCCCGGGGAGGGGACGGAGGTTGCATAAGAGCCGGTCTGCTTGGAACCGGTATTGCCCCCTCTCCCAGAGCTAAGGGAGCCAGGGGATTTAAGAGCAGCCGGGGCTCTGGTAGCAGATGGCTGCGGTTGTTGTCATTTTACATGAATGACAATGATAACTCTGCAGACTGAGAGGATTAATGCAAGAAACGAAGAGCACGTTTTATCCTCTAGTATTTTCTCACAAAGAGCAAAACACACATTTTTTGTGTTTTTTTTGCCTAGTGCAAAGCAATGGGTCTGTGCTGACTAGTGCCATGGTGCTGGCTGTGTATTTCCATAGGTGAATGCTAAAAGAAAAAAAATAGTTCCAGACTTTTCCTTTCTCTCCTTTATAGAGTGAAAGGAAGCGCGAACTATACAGGTTTTGATTTTTAAAGGGTTTTTAAGTGTCTATTGTTTTGTTAACCTTTGTTAAATGTCTTATAAATAGTTTTTAATAAGCTTTGCTTATTGAAGAATCCAGGGATCTACCCTTGTAAAAAGAAAGAGAGCCCTCCCTTCTTTACTACTGACTGGTTAAAAAATTGAGACTCTGCCCTCCTTGGTGTGGGAGAACTGAGTTCAAAATAACAAAACGTAAGAGCTAATGGAGCCTTGTGCCCTTACAACAGTGGGCAAGGGTCTGTGTGAACTCTCGGATGTCTAATACCATTTGAAATGTGCTACAGCTTCCTCTCAGAGCAAGCTAAGAGGGTCTCTCTCTTGGTGCTTATCTGCACAAAGTGTGCGAGAAGGTGCTATTTTTGAGAGCCTTTGAGAACCTCACTTCTTTAGAACAGCACAGCAAGACCTGGAATCTTTTGTTTTCTCTTCTCTCAAACTTGCCCTTAAATTATTCTGTCTCTTTCTGCTACCACGATGGAATAAATGTAAGAGAAAGTGAAAATTTATGTTTATCAAATGGGTCTGGGTGCGGGAGCTGCATGACAAAGGGTAAATACCAGGATCTTGTGACAAAGCACTGGTAGTTGCCGACACTTGTGAACTTGGGAGCTCTCTAAGCAATAACTCAAGAGTAGAACACTATTTCTAGGATTGAAAAACGTACTGGGGGGAGAGGGAAGAAAAAATAGTGGTTTGGGGTTTTGTGGGATGCGGAAATATATGATGAAGAAGCCAAAGAGGGGGAATGGGAGAGAGAAGCAAAACCACGGCCATGTTTCCAAGAGCAAGCCGGGACTGCCGTGCTCTGCAGTCCCACTGAACTGCAGCAAAGGTCAGTGTGCCCTCAGGGTGCCAAATCCGGAGACAAAAGTTATTGAAGAGCTTTGTGTGCAGAGGTGCGAGAGGGGACCCGAGCTGCTTCTGCATTGCAGTGCTGAGATCCAGAAAGTGAATCATGGGGCGAGTTTGCTGGGAATTTTCTGACAAAATGTTCTCTTCATCAGAAAGTGATGATTAATTGAAAACAAACAAACACTGTTTCATCTGAATGAATAAGTTCCCATTGAAATACAGGCAAAATTCCCCTGGATCTCTGCCTGGCTTCTAGCATGATTGGCAGGAGGTCAGGAAGGCAACGGGGGTCTGCAGCTCCCAAGCAGCTCTGCCCTGCAGAGCAGGGGCTCCCGCTGCTTGTACCTTCCTGAAGCTCCTGGGCAGCAAACGCCAATTCCATGGGTTCACTGTGGATTAAGTAAAACCTAGCAGGACGACAACGAAATACTGCACACAGAGTGAAAGCAGATTCCTCCTCTTGCTTTGGTGGAGATAGGATTTCAATGATTGCTGTTACCTGTTGGCTATTATCTGTTATCTGGGAGCCAACTTTTCTGGCCAAAGGAGGTCTCAGTAGTGTTATTCACTTCAAAAAAAAACCCTAAAGATTGGATTTATCACAATAGATGGTGCAGATTGTCACCTGCTGAAAAGACAAAGCCAACCCATTACATTTATACTTTTCCAGGGGCTAATTTTTACCTGCTCTTGCAAGATTGAAACAAATTTACTCTTTCTTTCTGTCAAAATGTTCAACATATCTAAAAAACTTGGAATTCCCATGCTGAAAGGTATTGTGAAAGCAGTGCTCGTATTTATTATTAGGATGAGGTTAACAAGCAGTCTTGCCTGTAGATACATCTGGCAACAAACCCATCTGAACTGAGCAGAGGCTGCTTGCTAATAAGGTTTCTAAGTAGGGAAAAGGACAGGGTGTTCTCAAAGATCGTGTAGCTGGAATTAAAACTAGGAGATTGAGCTAATCTGTATGATTTACATGTCTCTCTTCAGGGCCCTGTATGGACATCTTTAGAGCTGAAACCCAATAGTCACCTAGTATAACATGGGTCTCGACTTATAGAGCTAAAAATGAACTGCCTATAGACAGTCCAGAAGCGTCTGGGAAGGCACTGCCAGCAGCCAGTGGCTTTCTTTGCTTTCTGACATCAGAGCAGACAGTAGAATTTGGGTTCCCCTCTTTGCTGCAGGATTTACTCCTCTCTCTCTCTGATAGAAGTTGCTGTGGGTGAGATCAGCATATGTGAGGCAGCAAACAGCATTGGCGGTCTGTTAAGAGTATTTTTTCCCCATGTCTTATTTTAAAGGTAGGGAGAAGAAGAAGATAATAAGGGGGGCAGATGAGGTATAAGAATTGAAGGCCTAATGACACAATTTACTTATGCATAAGGTCAACAGAATGGGAAATCCAGAGACGACACAAAAATAAAATAGTTTCCTTCTGAAGATACTGCGTGTGGCGAAAAATGCAGCACGGCTGATGGGAATGGCCACAGTTGAGAAGAAGGAAAATGTAAGCCAAATAATCCCTATGCTCATGGAATTGCAAGTGTGTTAGAAAGTAGTTTTAATTAAACCATCAATCAAAGGCGGTAGTATGTGATTAAAGAATATAAAATATACAGTATCTATATTTAAGGTGGAAGCAAGAAGCAGTCTGGAAAACTGTAAAATTAAGAGTTAGACCTCAATAGTTGCAGGAATTTTGGAACCATGTTTGAAGGAAACAGTATTTACAGACAGGGAAGTAATGGCAAATGAGGTAAAATACAAAAGGAATTTAAGAAGGGTAAACTGTGCCTGACGGATCTCACAGTTTTGTTTGAAAAGAAAACTGATACAGACCATGGTGATGTGGCTTATCTGATCTATGTGGACTTCAGTGAGGCTAAAAGGATGCAAAGCTGTGATGGGTAATTATTACCCGAACTGGAGAAGTTGGAGGCTACCATGCAAATAAATAAAATGGAAAAGGAGCAGGCTAAAAGGGAGAAGATGGAAGGTAACGTTGAAAAAGGCTGTAGCAATGTTGTCAGTACAATCCTTCAAAGAAAGGCTTGGTACCTGTCTTAATAGTTTCGTGAATGGGAGGAATTGTCAATGAGAAATGAGAAATGGGAAGTTAAATGGGAATGAAATGGTTGATCCCAATAGAAAAGTTATAATTAAATTTGAAGGAACCTTTTCTTACTATGCTTGAGAAGATGAGGCCAGGAGGGTCTCTCCAGTTATTCTGGAAATGCAGAACCAGGGTGTTAAAAACTATTTCAAGTTGAAGAATAACTTTAGCACAGAAAAAAAAAAAGTATGAATTGGCCAAGAATATAGTTATATTCTACTGAGATGTTTAGGGTGGAAATTAGAAAAGCTTTTCAGTTTTCAGATAGTTCTGGAGTGACTGTCAAGTAGAAGGACATGAACATATTCTGAGATGGTGTAGATGATACAGATGATCCTTGCATGAGAAGATTTTCTCTGATGGCTGCCTGTGAAGCAAGAAACTGGATTCAGAGATGTCTGAGGCCTCTGTCTGGTCTGTCCTTGCCTCCCCTCCTGGGGAGACAGAAATTCTGAGTAACTTTAGGTCGCAGAGGGGCTGGAAACATTCTTCCATTTACTGGGGTATGTGGGTTCACTTCTAATGTAGATATGAGTCACATGCAATGTATTTGAGAGAAATGACAATGTGGAAATGAGAGCCCAGGGACACTGGGAATGTGGATTTCATTCCTATCCCAGTCCAACTTGTGCTCTCCAACAACCCACTAAGGAAGCAGTTAAAACTCATTAAGTGCTTTCCCATTTGCTCTTAAAGTACCCTAACTACCCAGTGCTATTTCCAAGCATGTCCCCATCCCAACATCTAAGTGCCCAATTCCCAGCTGTGCCCATCACACATTAAGTCGGCATTCCTCCACCAACACTCCCAGAGGAGTTTCAGCCAACATTTCCTTGGGAAAGTTTCTTATTCACAGGCTGGAGAGGAGAGGAGAAAGGAAGAGCCCCCAGCCTCGGATACTGCAGCCAGGTGGGGGCTCCCTGCTCTGAACCATTAGGTCGTCTTCCTTGCAGGAAACTGAAAGGATAAGTCTGCAACTGGATTTGGAAGAGCTCCAACAGATTGGGTCTGTCTGCCCAACAGGGATGGCTTTCAGCTGGGATAGGGTCTGCTCTCAGTGAAGGATAAACTCATTTTCCAGGGAGGATTTTCACATCTCAGTTTTATTCTTATGCAGAATGAAAACAGCTGTTGAAACCTCACTTCAAAATTTGGATTTCCACCAGCTTTACCTGAGGCCCTCCTTCCCATTAAGGATTAATAGCATGTGTGAGGGCTGCCCTTCAAGCTGGTGAACATAACAGGGGAAACAACTTGCTGTGGTCTCCACCCGAGGGGTCAGGGAGGATGAAGGAAGCAGCTGTTCTGGCTGTTGCTTTTTATTTCACCCCCCTGTGCTGGAAATATAGTCTGTGATTTCCTCTGAGTCCAGCCAAATCCAGCAGTATGAATGTCCAACCCTGCAAAGAACAGCAAGTTCATGGAATGTTTTTTGCAGCCATCAGCTTTAACCCCAAGCAAATTATGGACAAGCAGCTGGAACCTCTTGGTCCTGGGGCTGCCCAGACCCCATCAACCCTTCCTGGTCCCAACTGGACAGCCCACGGTAGCTCCATATGACCAGGGTCCTGCCGTGCTGCCTTTGCACCAGCTGAAATTCCCTCTTCCTGGAGTTTTGTTCTGCTCACACAGTATCTGCAGAGAAAGGATGGAGCTATTGAAGTATCTACAAGGGTTTAAAAATGTTGATGCAGCCCTTGCAGGCCATGAGAGCATTTCAAGAGACTGCTGCTATGCAGTACAGTTCGTTCCTGCTAGAGTCAGGTAGATTCATGCAGTCTCTGAGTCAGGATTAAGGAAGACTGCCTGATGCCTCAAGGCAAACCCTGCAAAACATCCTTATTTAAAGATTTTGTCTTTGTATCCTGGCTTCTCTCTTCCTTTCCTCTTCTTTTCCTCTCTTTTTTTCTTTCCTTGCAGATTTATCTCTATTGAGATAAATCATCAGAAAGTGCCATCACCCAGAAAATCTGTGTCTATCGTAGCTCCTCTTGGTTAAATCACAATTAGGAGGCTCTATCCAGAACAGAGGACTTGGGCCCCTGCTCTGCATTTTAACCAGCTGTTTGCTAATGATGGCCAACGTTTTCAGAGGGGTTTATGATCCTAGAGAAGCTTAATAAAAGACCTTGCGAAGCTACACAGTGTTCACAGAAATCCACATCCTTCTTCAGGGACTTCAGATGTGGCACCAAAGAATAGAACATGGTTTGGAAAAAGTTTTGCTCAGGGGGATTTGCCATAAATAATTTATCTGCTTTTTTACAGCTGAGACCACAACCTATAAGTTTTTACCAGTTTTCTATGAGAGTTTAAAAGAAAATACCTTTTTTCAGTTCAGGAATAACCCCATGAATCTGCATCAGAGAGTATTTAGCTTTGCCTAACAGTTTGATTTGCCAGGAACATGGAAGCAGGATGTCACCTCAGCATGTTCTCCCAGCCCTACATGGATACAAGGACACCAGAATGGTGAGATGTTGCCTAGTGTCCATGCACAGCATTTCAGGATTGCAGTCTTGGTTCTGCTGAAACACCTTATGAAACTCCCCTTAATGTCTCTGCTTCTCTAACACAAGAGTTTGGCTGTAACTGAAGAGTCCTACGTGGTGTCAATGGCTGCGAAGCTTCATAAATGACGGTTTGCAAGGAGCTCAGAAGGCCCAAATGCTGCAGGCGTTGAGAACACTGTCATGCGGGACGTATTAAGAAAGGCAGAAAAAGGGATTCGTGTTTTCCATGTTCATTGGTACAAGCTGAGATGAAGACAGGCAAAGTGACTGGAGCTGCGCGCTGACCCCCGGGAATGCTGTGGCCTGTGAGGAAAGGCTGGAGCCGTGGGCTGCCTCGTACCGCCGAGGAGACAGGCTGGCTGTGCTCAGATACATTAGGGGATGGTCTGAGGGAGAGCACACATCAAATATTCTCATTAGTAAAATGACAGAAAATGCTGTTATGGCTTGAGGCTGCAGCAGGGAACATTTAGTATAAATATTAGGAAAAAACTTTATAATTCCAAGAAGAGTTACAGCAATTGGAATGAACTGTCAGGGGACATTGTGGAATCACTTTTAAGCTTCTAGCTGTCGCTCTGGGATGATTAAATAAATCCCACTCGATGGCAGTAGCTGGGGTGGTCTGCATGATCGCCGGCACTCCCTTCAGCCTCAAACAATTCTCTGAATGGAAGGAATGGCTTGTTCATAGAGGCTGCTGCTTGGATAATGCACTGACTACTCTTTCAATTATACACGGCACTCCAGGGCAGGGCCTGTGCTTCTCTCCCTCCTTGGAAAGGGCCCAGCACATATTAGGCAGTACCACAGTATAAATAATAACAACCCACAGTCCCCATCTCAGCAGTGGAAGAGCCGTTTTCTTCAGATTTCCTCCTGTGCTGTGAGCTGCAAGGCCAGACAGTAGCCCACTCCAGCTGAGCATTCATTTAGGAGGCAGCCTAAGGGCAAAATCCCATGGCTACAGCACATGACGTGGGGAGTTGGTGTCAGTACAGCTCCAGTAACTCTTCATCCTCTTCATTTCAAGTTAAGAACTTCTTAATTTCTTATTTCAAGTTAAGAACTTCTTTACTGTGAGGCTGCCACAGCCCTGGAACAGGCTGTCCAGGGAGGCTGTGGAGTCTCCATCTCCGGAGATCTCCCAAACCCACCTGGATGCCACCCTGTGCTCTGGGTGTCCCTGCTGGAGCAAGGGTGTTGGACTAGATGATCTCTAGGCGTCCCTGCCAACCTCAGCCGTTCTGTGGTTTCCATCTTCTCAAGCAGGCAGCAGCGCTAAGGATCGGACTGCAGTGCCCAGCACACCGTTAATGCCTGATGTGGAGGAGGAACAGTGTCCTGCCTAGCTGATGGTGTGGCAGAGAAGACAGAGCAGCCACAAGTTACGACAAGCACAGACTTGCTCACCAGGTAGCACTACTGGCACTGGATGCAGCAGGTCATAGAAGGGCTGCAGTCGCTGGTTGGCAGAGAGACCTTGTCTTTGAGGTGTCAGGCTATGATTTCTGCCATCTTGGTAATTAGCACTGCAGAACTGCTGTAGGAATCCTACCCTTGTAGTATTCCCACCTGCTCTGCAAGAGCTCTCCTCCCCAGCATGCTGAATTGCACTGAATAAATTTGAATTCCTCTTGTTAAAACACCTCCCTCTTTGCCAGACTGTGGGGTTTTGCAAAGAGTCAGGATAGCATCTGAAGCCAGAGTTTCTCTCATTCACACCGAGTGGGAATGGAGCAGCCAGCAGAAAATGTGGGAGGATGCCAAGAAAGAGCATCCCTGGAGCTCCCAGGTCTCTGCTGCAGTTGGTGCAAAGATGGGATGGTGACACTTGCAGCACTGCTAAACCCTCCCTGACCCCATCAGCTTGGATTGACTCCTGTTCCTTTCTTTATAGGCTGCTTTTTCCGCACTAAGCAGTCTTCCAGCACACTGCTACCCAGTTTATATAAAGGAAAGACTGGTAGCTGATCCTGGCAGGGAAGGAGAGAAAGACTGAGAACATCCACACAGCCCAGTGACTGCCAGCTACACCTCCTGGGGATGCAGGCCCTAACGACACTAACGTGCTCTGTCTCCTGTTTATTTTTCAGTCATTTGCAGTATCACTTGAGCAGAAAAAAATCATTTAGGTTCTGAGAGATGGAGAAGCCCCTCTCTGGTCACCAAGTAACTTTGTCAGGTGTTCAGGATGCCACATCTGTCTAGCTGGATTGCTCCAACATGTGTTGCTGAACTGGAAACAGAGCCGGGAACTCTGCATTTTTTTGGCTACCGCAGAGTGTCTGCAGATTTATAGAGCTATAGCAATAGTATTGGCCACAAAACAATGCTGGCTACAAGACACGCTTACGGTGATACGTAAATAAAAACAGCTTCAAGCCAGACAGAACATTCCCAGGGATGTCAGTAGAATCTAATTTTCTAGTTGTAGGGTGTTGGATGACTTATGGCTTCTTACTTTGGTGCCAGCACATAGTTCTTAAAAACATGGGCTTACAAAACTGTGTGCAAAAGTGATTCCTCCTCCACCCCCTGCAGGGACAGGTAATTGAACATAACGATCTTATCATCAGCGCAGAGAAGATGGAGATTCTCAGGAGAAGAAAGTGCAGAGATGTTAACACTGTTCCCAGTGACATCAAAATCATGCCTTACAATAACATGGAGGAGAACGTAGCAATCAAGAGTTTCCTCATGATTTTTCACTAGCTAATACAGGGCAGGCCCTCTTGATTTCTCTGCTCAAACCTCAATGAGTCACTACTTTCAGTGGCAGAACACATCTCCTCATAGACGGGCCTGTGAGAGAGAATACTAATTAGAAAAAAGGCCAAAAAGCCAAAGAACAAACTTGAATTAAGGCTCACAGGTCATGCTTATTTAAAGCCTTCTAACTCTTTCTGACCCTTACTTCAAGGATTAGGAATACACAGTGCTTTTCCATTAGAAGATTTGCAATCAAACTGGAAAGAGCATGCAGATCCCTTCTGGTCTCAGCTCTAATTTTAAACCACACAGGAGATACACTGACCTATACGTCTGTAAGCCCCATGGCACCTCTGGGAAGGGGGCTGAGCCCAACTAATCAGCCCAGGAGAGAGGCACCTTGGCAGCTTTGTTAGCCTAATGAGGTGCAGCTGTGCACAGCCATGCCCAGGGAGCCCTCAGTTCCTCCAGTTGAGGCTGTGAAGTTTTCATTTGTGGCTTTGGCTTCAAGATGAAACTATCAGTAGTGTGAGATGGCTGCATTGGGAAGGGCCCATATTGGGAACTTATGGAGTTTTCTTTTTGTTAAGTTGTTTTCAAAGCAAAAAAAGAGCAACTACCAGCTCTCTTATAAGGGAAAAGTGCTTCAGAGATTAAGCAGGGCCTGAGAATTGACTGTGGCCTAGCAAGAGAGTACCTGCTGTTGGCCATGCCTCTAGGAGCTGTCTCCTGCTATTGCAGCTTCTTCTAGAGAGTCAAAGGTGACGTGGTGCCAAGGTCGGGTTTGACTTCATCGCTGTTTGTAATTGCTTTCTGGAGCATCTTAGTGTGAGGCTGCAGCATTCCTAGAGTGAAGTATGAGAGGGACAAGTGACAACAGCCTCTGCAGCCATCGGGTAGAAAATTGTTCCTTGCAAAAAGAAGGACAAAGTTTTCTATATTTGTGGTAGACTGGGCAAGAAGGAGTGGGATTAACCAGATTGTTGGAAGAGAGATTTCCATAGGACTTTAAGGCAGTGAAGAGCACCAATAGATCCCCTGGCAGCGCACGAGGCCCCCAGCATTGCAGAGCTCCAAGGACGAGCAGAGAGTGCGACTGCGGTGGAGCTAATCCTGCAGCATGGAAATGAGGTGAGGGTTTTGAGGAGCTTTGTCTTGTTTTGAGGTTGCTTCTGGCCTGGGAGATGAAGGGGACTGTTTGGAAGTGCTGTGTTGATTTGATTCCTCTTGCTGCTGGAATCCCTCAGTGTCTCGGGGCTGGTGTCAGGGGGAGCAGAGTTAACCCGCTGGTGCACATCTCATCCTGACCACTCGCTTCAAATGAAGCCTCTGACATTGAAGCTTCTGACATGGGATGACTTTGTTCCCTCCAGAGCATGGGGGTACAGCCCGGAGCAGCGGATTACTTTATTTTCTCGTTAGCCTTTTTCTGTTAGTTTTGTAGTTCTGAAGGATTCTCTGTGACAGCTGTTCTTGCTCATATCTTGCTTATTAATATTCCTGTACAACTCAGTAACACATTTCTGCTGCTACAGTGCTGCCTGACAGCTTACATTTGCAGGATGTCGAGCCAAGATGTGTAGAAGTCCTCTCTGGCTTCGTTCCTCCCTTATGGCCTGATTCAGAGGGAGGCAGAGAAATAACGATGCCAAGACAATATGTTTGGCAAGCGACTTCTGTCTCCCATGACAACTACATAAAATGTTTTTAAGCGAGCAGGAGCTCATATTTTTTTCCTATTCGGGCATCTTTATTTCTCTGCATCCTTTTCTGCAGCTGGGATTGAGCTGGGTGTTTTTTTCTGCTTCTCATCACAAGCACCAAAGTCAGGACTGGTGTTTCCAAAATTAGGTGGGTGTTTTTGAGGGGCAGGTCCCTGGCTGTGGAGGACCTGATAGAGCTGAGCCAGCTGCCTTGGATATTCACCTTATGCCAGGCAGAGTAGAAAGAGCTGAAGCATCTGGCTGCTCTTCAGAAGTGTCATCCTCTTGAGCAACAGCTCGGAGCTCAGTCGGGCATGGGGAGCAGGGGGAAGGAAATCCAGGACATGGCTGTGAGGAGGGGGAAGTGAAGCAGAAGGTTGTCCCTGCTGGTGTTGGAGGCAGGGAGGAGAAGGGGGGAATGAGCTTCTCGTTTCATCCTGCCTGGTGCTGGACCTGCCTCACGAGTGTGAAACCTGTATCAGCTGCTCCGCTGGGCGCCCAGGGCTGGGGAGCTGGCATGGGGCCATGGGATCTAATTCTGAAACGGTCCTCAGGTTTTTTCTCCCCAGATTCCCAGGTTTCTCGGGAGAGCTGCACAGGCAAATATTAACCCCGGGACAACTGCTGCTTGCCAGTCCCAGCTGTGCTTCTCGTTAGCAGAAACCTCCAAACTGCTGACTCTCTCAGATGAGGAAATAGTAGCGCTCTGACGACACGGCCCCACCTCTGAGTGCCCGGCCAGCCGAGAAATGGAAACCTCGCCGCAGCTGAGGCTGCCTTACACCAGGCTGTTTATTTGTTTGGCTTTGCTAACGCCCGGGCAGCACCCTCTGAGCTAGCCTGTGTTTCACATGAGTCCCAAAGAGGGAGAAGGACCTTGACAGTTGACTTCCTTCCAAGCTGACCTGTCTATTCCAAGAAACAGAAACTTTCCATGCTGTATAAAGCAACTGGCCCTCTGCTTGTTTACAGGGTCTCAGATGCAACTCCACGCACTGTGTTTTACAGCATGCAAATTCAAAGTGCAGAGCCCTGTCCCAGCCCTTGTTGTACCCACCTGCATGGGGGACACCTGCTCAGCGTGACCCAGGCAGGGAGAGAAGGAGTAAAGGGAACACGGCAGGGCTGGGTAGGAGTTTCAAGGCAAGGGTAGTCAAGTGGGTTGGGGTTTGAAATGCCAGTCTTAGTGTGCCAGGAGAGCAGGTCTCTTATCTCCCTAGTGTGGTCCATAGACACATATTCCTGTTCATAATATGTGCCTATCATCTGTATGTATGGAAAAGGATGGGAATGGGTGGGATGGAGGAGAGGAGGGAAATGAAGAGAGAGCTAAGTGTAAAGGCATTGGGGAGATGGAAGGAGTTCATTACTGGCAGTGCTGCAACCTCAGCCCTAGTGTCTGCTTCAACTTTGCTGAGAAAAAAGTGCTACTGAAATCCATGTTCCAATGGGGATTTTATCTGTGCGAAACGACTGCAGCCCTTTTCCTCTTCCGTTATGAATACAAGCACCAAAAGGATGGTACCATCCAGCCTGAGAGGGAATTGGCAGAGGCAGGCTGATATCCAAAGGATGGAAACCATCTGAATGTGCTGTGGGTAAGGGGGACACCTGCCAGAAACGGAGGTTGCCAGTTAGTTTTTTGGAGGGTGGAGAGGCAGGGGCAGTTGCCGCATTTCTCCAGCGTCTTTTCCAAAGTGCAATGAGTTCTTTTCTCATGGTATAAAATGAAGGCAGCACAGACTGCCTGCCCTTGGGGCTGGAGATCACTGAAAACTGGAGAAGTGTGTTCAGCTTTGGCTATAAAATGCTTTTGGCCATTGAACAGACAGAAATGGGGCATAGTCCTTGTTCTTCAGGCCTGGCTGATTATGGTTCCCAGAGCCTTTCCAGTCTTGCCACTGACTCCAAATTAGCATGGGACGGGGGGAATTACACGTCAACAGTCTTTGACAGCTGCTTAGTGGCCTATGGAAATAGAAATATTAGGCACCACGCAGTTTCCATGGGGTCATGTGTCAGCACCGCAGATCCGTCACGACTGTTGTCCTTATTGGCAGCCCCTGGGTCCGAGGGAAACCATAAGGGCTAAAGCACAGGTGTGATGGCAGCCTGGCGTGCCACAAGGGTTGAGTTGCTTCCTTGGCTGTAGTTACTTCTGTAGGAAGAAGTAGCAAGGCTCTAGTGTTGCTCTTCTTACGGCTCTTGAGAGCACGACGTTGCCTGGACCATGGGGAGATGGCCTATGCCTTGGCTGAGTTGCTTCGTGTCTACTTCCTGGGGACTGAAATAAGTAAAACAACCGGGAGCCAAATAAATATAATGCCTAGGTCTCCAGATACAGGTGGAGGACGCTTTATCTTGTTTGGGGAAGCAGTTTGTAATGGACAGATGGTGGTAAAGCTGGGAGAAGGAGACTCAAAGCAGGTTCCAGAACTCATCCCCTTCTGCCCGTGTCCATACGAACTTCCTGCAATACTCCTGTCTTTGCAAGTCAGAGCATGATGAGGATTTGGTGAAATGTGCTTAATTTGCTCTTTGAGTTACCAGGGCTTGTGTGCAAGTTGGATAAAGTAGCATGCGTCACTAATTAAATGAATTAAAAATGTTCCATCAACTGTATGTAGCAGATGGTGTGTATGGTCTGTTTGGACCTCTGATCTGGAGGTTTCTGCTGTGGAGAACTGCAAAGTTGTGATGTTAGAAAGTTGCTGATTTGGTTGTTAATATCATTACAAGGGGAAAAATGATGGATCGCAGAAAACCTTGGGGCATTTGTTGCCTACAGAATGGCATCATTTTCACAGTGAGAATAGATGCTTTCAAATAGTTCATGTGTGAAAAATTTCTTTTCTGCTTTTATTTGCATGAAGCTCATGAGGAGAAACCACACTGCTTTGTCTTTCATCAAGATGGGATTTATTTTTTCATTGACATCTCAAATGGCACCAGGGATGCAATAACAGTTAATTATCTGGGAATGCCTGTACTGCGAGATGCTTGGGCTCTCTGGCAATAATAATTGATCTACAAATTGGTTTCCCATATGGCTTAATTCTGTAAGTCCTTAGGCTCCAAACCTGTAGAGGTATAACATGTGCTTAGATGGTGAGCACCAGGATCTGGCTGGAATGGAGGGAGACAGCCTGCCAGTGAATAGGAAATTCTGTTCATCTTTTTCCATTACTTGTCTCTAAAACATCAAGTTTTTAGCTCGTTTATGTTGTTTCTACTGCGAAGATGAACATGTCTGAATGTTCTGCTTCAGTGTTTTTGGAATACAATTTAGAGAGCAATAGAAACATCTTGACATTTTTGAAATGTAGTGATGTCGATCTCGATTTAGATTTGAGAAATAACCCTTCCTTCCCTGAACTTTGCCATCCTCCCTTTCAAGGTTTCCAATATAGTAAAGCAGTCTGCAGAGTGAACTTCTGGTGGAAGTCACATTTCACTTTTTCTAAAGAAGTCATAAAACACTTTTTTTTTTTAAATAGGGCAGTTTTTATCTCTTGTGGATAAATCCAAAACTGAATTTTCTGGATTTTTTTTTCAGTTTTGCCATTGGATTGGAAATTGGGCTATTTGCGTATCTGGGATCATTTTCAGGAGAAAGTAAAACAGTCTGTAAGTCTTTGCAAGGTTGAAGCCTAAATACTGTGCAGCTCTACTGCTGTGTGTAGTCCCATTAAACCCGAGTAAATTTGGGGTTTTAGCCAGATAGGGGAAAGTTCATAGGTAGAGAGAAGAAGGGCTAAAATGTCATCATTGTTTACGAAGGCCTCAGATCTGGCATTTCGATGTGCTGTATCACTTTTATGTAGAGACTCAGTCAAAGTTAGGAGTTAGGTTCCAAGTACTTGGTTTTTTCTTTCTTTTGTTCTTTTCTCTCTCTCTTTTTTTTTTTTAATTTATTTATTCTTTCTCTCCCTACCATGTGTTGACTGGCATGCACGTGCCACTGTTGGCCTTACCAAAATAAATTAATAGGTGCTGCTCTTCAGACCACTCTTACATGGTTGACTTTGCACCTTGGAGCTCATCTGTGCCCCTATAAAAACCTACCTACTTTTTCTAAAGCAAGTCCTTACAAGCAACCCTACAATAATAAACCTCTGTGTGCAGTAACTGCTACTCCACAAAATGCTGTGCACCCTAGACAGGCTCCAGAATAATAAACCAGTTCATCCAAAAACTCCATGTGGTGATGGAGTGAAAACACTTCAGGAAGGAAGCAAATAAGTTGCTGGTTATGACCATAAAGAAACCATTAGAAACAGTAATATCTCTAAAAGTGATATCATGTGTTTTGGTGCTGTTTGAAAAATGTCATAAAAACTTTGGGGGGAGGGAAAGGTCACTACAATACTGTTTTTCAGTGACTTTTCATTTTTCCAGTCATCTCTGTCTTCCTTTAATGATTCCCAGGGCTTCCCAAGCATTCGGCAGTGGTTCTGCATCACTTACTTTCCAGGGATGGTAGCTCCAGGGATGCTCCCATGCTGGCTGTAGGAGCTTGAATCCAGCAGAGCCCTCTCCAAATCGTGGTCTGGTAGAAGTGGGATGAGCACCGAGCGTAAGGGGTCTTAATACCTATTTACTGTTATGTAACTAAATCTATCCAAGCCTAATCTGTAGTAAGGAATTTGAAGTGCAGCCCTGGTTTAAAAGGAAAGTCATAATTATTTCTGGTGGAACTTCCCTTACTGGGCAACCCCTTTTCTCAGGATAAACATCTCCAACCTCAACTCTAGGTTGACATCATAAAATGATGTCAACAGTGTTGAATCCTTAAAAGGGAGGAGATGCCAAAAGCAGGCACCGCAGAAGATGCCAACATTCAGCTCTAAGGCAGCATTTGGGCTCTAAATCCCAGTGCAAAGAGTTGTGTTTCACAGAAGTGGGACAGGCTGAGAGGGATGTGCTGTCTGTCACTGACAAAATGCTGTCAGATACCTCCTGGCACTTGGTGCAAGTTGGTGTCAAAACAGACTAAATATTCCTGCTGGAGGGAGAAGGGAGCATAGAGAAAGAAAAGAACGGAGGGAGCAAAGGGGAGAAAGTGCCTATCAGTTTGCCCAAGCTTGTTTTCTTTGCTTTTCAACATGAAATAACAACTATCCCAAGTGTCTACTAGCAGTGGTTTTGACAGAAGTAGTAGGGAGGTGTCTACAGGAGCCTATCACAGCACTGCCAAGTTACATGTTAGAGAATTAGCTACAGGTCATCGTAGTTTCACCTTCTTCCATGCCAGCACGTGCTTTCATGGAGCTGAGCATTGGAACTGCAGCTCTAGCGTGGAGTCAGCAGCTCCATTGAGACAACTCAATCTTGAGGAGCCCATGGCCGCAGTAGACAGGGCAGTTAGTTCATTAGCTGGGCTGGCTGGCAGTGAAATGGAGTCTCCTGTCTCCTGTGAGCTGTCGTGATGAACCAGGATGGATAGCAGTGTGCTGGCAAGCCCAGGGTGATGCTCCTTTGGGGCGCTGCCCTGTGGTCTGTGTTCACTTTGTGGTCTCTGAAGCGTTGGTGATGCAGAAGATGCTGATGGACTCTGATGGAGCGACAAGGGGCACCCTGTGAATCCAGTGTTAGGAAAACAAATTTTAAATGGAAAAAGACCAATGAAAAGGGAGGAAAAATACCAGTGATGGAAAACAGGTCACCCTAAGTCACGTTGTGAGACCTCTCTTGGAAGAACTGCTAGTTAGTACTGGAAGCATCTGAAGGGGCAGGGGACAGCACCATACCTCGGGGCAGAGCCGGCTAGCTGTTATTTTCAGGTCCCTTCGTCAGAGCTGTGATCCCAGTTGGAGCCATGTGTGGGCTGCTCCGCTCCCTCCTGCCAGTGCTGTCACACGACAGGGAATTTACTGCTGGAATGTCACCGAGATGCATAAACATGGCAGCGGGAGCCAGCTGCCCCCCTGCCGCCGCGGCCGCTTCCTGCGGCTTGGCTCCGGCCCCGCAAGCGGGGAGGTGGCCTGTCACCCCGCGCCTCTGCCAGCAGATTTATGGACGAGGAAAACCTTGGCCGCTGCTTTTCTTCCTTCGTTTTCTTTTGTAGCCTGACTGCAGCGCGTCCGGATCAGGCCCCGCTGCTACGGCCGCGATTCCCGATTCATCCGCTGCAACACATCCAACCAAGCTCAATCAAACTGGATTTGATGGGCCTTGATCTAAAGACCAGGCAGTCAAGCCTGCAGCCCCAAGCCGTGCGTGGTAGGGATGACTCTCCATGTTTTCAGGCTAAATCATAACCACATTACATGCCACACAGCTCTTGCTGAAACCAAGTCAAGTTTGAGCCTTTAAGCTGGAGCAGAATGAATAGACGGCATCTTCGGGGAGTGGGTCCGGCCAATGGCTTAAGAAGCAAAACAATAAAGGAAAACAAAACGCGGGTTAAGAGCTCTGAACTGGCTCTGCTTCGTGTCCAAAGGCTGCAGCGTAATTTGAAGTGACTTGTTCAAAATGCTGGCTTGGTGTGGGTAGCTAAAGCCATTGGGTATTTTGTTTACTTGTCTATAGAACATGTTTCTGTCCACTTTTGGCACCATGCACTGCTGCTTGCTTAAACACGCCTAGGAGGAGAGGCTGAGTGAAAACACTCTTAAAATCAATAAAAAATAGTCATAAGACCAAACAAACACTGTAGCTCAGAACAGTCCATGATCTTCAGCATCAAGATAGGAGTTTTTGGGGCTAGCTCTGGCTCTGTTCACCTGTTTTGGCGATCAGGAAAATATGTGAGGGTTTGTAGGGAAAACTGAAGAATCCAGACCTAAGACTACAGTTAGTATCCTGGACCCCTTTCTATTAGAACCAAAACTGCTTCTTGATGGTTAGTTACCCAGCAAAACTATTGATGGCTTTTTTTTTTTTTTCCCTAACATACTTTGTTTTTTACTCTTAACATAAATTTTTGCAGGTTTCTGCAAACATGATGATTTTAAAGATTTGTATTTTTTTAAGTAAAGGCAGTTTAGAGGCTTAGAAAATAAGATGCATTCTACTGAAAAATTGGCAATTTGGCAGGTAAGAGAAGAGGAACGCAAAGGAAAGGAAAACTAAGAGCAGCCCAGATTAGTCTTTGCAGATAGAAACTGCCAAGTGCCCTGCAATGTTCGACACGCCCCAGGACTGATGTTAGGCTTACATAACTGCATCCCAAGGCTTGCAGTTGTAAAATCATTTCTGATTCATTAGTACATGCACAGCAAGGAACTCAATTTTAAATTTAAGGAAGGGGTATGAGCAGGTCTTTGTGTGTAGCCTGGAGAAATAATATTATGGTGGAGAGGGAACAAGGAGCAAATGAAAAAGAATTCTTAGCAATGTCTCTTTGAGTGAATGAGTATCAAAAGCAAAACCAGGTTAAGCGACTGGTTTTCACCATAGCCATGCACTACTTTGGCTTTTGCTTAAACAGAGGGAAAATACAAATTCTCTGCATGTAAAACACACCTTATTCCAAGACCAACTTGGTCATCTGGCAATTGGAGCTGGAAGGTGGCCAGCCCAATTGGTGCGTCTCCCGTCGAGTACAACGCTGCTGCAATACGGCATGGCTTGGAAATAACTCTTCATTAATAATGTTCAATGGAGTGGAAGGAAAAATAATTAGAAAACATTTTAAAGCTCCCTTTTGAATGCAATATGTGAGCAGTGATTTTAAGCAACCTGTTAGCTTCAGCAGTCTTGGAGATGATTAATGAATGGATGAGTTCAAGGGCAGAGCTCTCATATCAGCACCTGGGACTGCCGCTACTGCAAGGAGGCAATCGCTGTGAATTAACAAGCACGGACTTTCCATCACAGAAGCTGTAACTTGGACCTCCCTTTTGCTTTAAACTAGCACAGCGGGGGCACTTCCATGTTAGATCTTCCGGTGGTGAAAATTCATCTCATTGCTGATGTATCTCACTGCAGATGTTCCCGCAATGGCAACAAAATGATAAGGCTTTAGTCCTAGATGTTTGAAGTCGCCCAATGCCTGCTGTCATATTTGTTATTCCTTCAGTTACTGCTTTGCAGAAATGCTCAAAATTAATAGCTGCCTAAGTAGCTGCCGAAAGCCAGCAAGTTTTACCTGGTCGTGTGGACTTTGTGGTCTATCACCTGGAGGCCACGCGGGCTGGGTATTGTCTGGGGTGTAGTATACAGCACAGTTGTGGAAATAGGTTAGTTCATCTACCTCTTCCTTGCAGGGCTGTAGTACTTAGGCTAGCGCTTTATCTCCCATACAGTAACTTAGGACAACCACAGCGGTACAAATCCTAAATTTCAGAGTGCATTTTAGGTGATAAAGATAAGATGTCTCTTGATTTGGAGAATGTGAAAGAAGAGGAAAAAGGAACGCCCGCCGCCTCGCTCGAGTTGAGCCCCGTCTCAAGCACTTGAGCAATTTGTTTATCCAGCGGCTGGTACCGGCGTGGCGCGGAGCCGCGACGGTGCCGCAGGGATCGGTACCTCCTGTCACTGCTGCAGTGGGTCTTGATGCCTCCGTGGCATTAACACCCCTGCCAACCCTCTCAAAACACTGTTAATGAGGCAGCGCTGACACGTCCAACGCTGCGTGGATAGTGGCAGTGTGGAGGAAAGGAGACTTGGGAAAATGAGGAGGAAGAAGGCATATTTTTTCCATGGAAAGATGATCAACTGGGGCTTCCAGAAGCAACTATGGGGAAGAGGGAAGGAATAGTTACAGGTGGGGCAAGGGACCCTCTGTTTGTAGCAGCCAATTGTTCATTGGTCAGAGAGGGCTTTGGGAACAGGAATCTGCTCCTTGGCCTGGCTCTTAGCAGCCCTGAGCTCAGGATTGCTTTCCAGTATGCAGTAAGCATAATCAGATATGCGGGTGTATATTTGCGTTTTATGTCTTTGCTGCGAGGAAAGGTCGGGAAGGAATCACCAACGGGTAGCTCTGCGACCGCCCCAGGCGCTGTTGAGAAGCGCTTGCTGTTAGTCCTGGCCTGGCAGTAAGGTGGCTCTGCCGCGACCCACAGCTTGGGTGTCCTGCCCTGCTCCTGCAGGCAGAGACACATGTAGAGGCTGCAGCTAAAAGTTTCCAAGAGGGCTTCATTGCTGGAGTGCTTGAATGGAGTCCCACTGACTTTTATTTTGCTTTTCCCGAGCGGGTGATGGGTTCCCTCTAGCTGGGTGAGCCCCTGCCTTTCCCTGCTCCGCTTGCTCCGGCTGAGCAGAAAGTAACTGGTACCTTTAATGACTCTAGGACTAAGGGGAACTCAGTTACTGGAAGTGTGTGAGCTCAGCTTTGTCTTCTGGAGACTGAAGATACAACTTCCCAGAGTCAGCACTGTGGCCACATACCAAGCGTAAAGACTTGCTCTTGGAAGGAGAAGTGCCATTTTGTGCCTAAAACTCTGGTAATCCAGAACTCTGGATTAATCTCTAGGCTCTGATACTCATCTCTCGAGAAAACCAGAGGCTCTTTTCTTTAGCTAGCAGTCTTGTGCTTGTCCCTTCCTCCCTCCCTCTGGCGCTGTTTAGTCTGTAAGCATTCGAGGCACGGATTGTCCGCATGATGTTTGTGTAACACACTGGCCTGTGGTTCCATGGCCACATCTGGGCCTGATCTGCGGAGGATATTGGTCTGTTATAGCTCCCAGCTGCCTGGCCACGCTTTCCACCCCGAGCTCTAGCGAATCCTGCTTTTATTGCTCCGCTGGTCGCTGCTTCAACCCTGGTGTTTGCCAAGGTGGCATCTGGCACATTTGTGCAGAGCAGAGCAAAGCCGGCACTGATGGCTGGGAGAAGCGCCATGGCAAGAGAAATTAGAAGCAAATGGAAAGTGGGAATGGGGAATTTCTGTGCTGATCACTGATGGAAGAGCGCGATATCCTGCCCAGCCAAATGGTGTTTTTCCTTTGCTACCTTTTTATTCCCTGTTATCACAATTGCAGTGCACTTAGAGGAACTCCCACCCCGTGTGTCCGATGCTTCCAACCACCGGTTCATCCCAGCCTCTCCGGAGAGGCGGCTCCCGTCCTGCCGGCGCTCTCGGGCTCGCCCTTGCAGCAGAGCAGAACACCGGTGTTGGTTTTCTCCCCGGGAGTGACTCACTAAGGGGATTTATGTGTGGCCGGGCGCCAGGGGAGAAAACACCCTGTCAGTGTACATGAGTGCAGCGCCAGCGCCTTCCTGGGCACAGTAACTTTCCTCTCTGGAGCTGCCGCGTGCCAGGGAGGGAAGAAGGGCTGAATGGAGGAGGAGGAGGAAAACGGCAGCAGTTGGTGCTAAAAGGTGACCTGGCCGGCCCGAATCAATGTGCTCTGCTGCTGGCAGTGGGCAGGTGTTTCTCCATAAATAAATAAAGGTCTATCTTGTTGTCTGGCAAGTGTTCTCACCCCCTGCATGCTGCGCTGCCTCCAGGTTGCATCGTGGCCTGCCCAGGAAGACTGGGTACGTTGACCAGGTGAGGAGAAGGAAGGCTGCTGTAGGGTGAAGTAGGGTGTGCGCTCCCATGACACAGCTCCCGGAGCTCATGGGTGCGTAGGAAGAGTGTGAAGAGCGCGAAGGCTGCTGTCATACGGGAAGGTCATCGGCAGGGCAAAGGCGACACAGAAATTTTGGCCAGTGCTAGAGGCAGATTGTCACCCCTCCTGTCTGCAAGTCCTGCCTGCAGAGCAGATCAGCTTTCCTACTGGTGGGAATGGGGTCATGTTCTCCTCCTGCCTCTGCGCCCATTGAAATGCAGGGCCTGGAGCTGCACCATGCGCAGGGTGGTTAATGCTTCAAGGATAACATACGATCCTGCAGAGCAATGATCTTGTCCCTCCTCTCTAGTAAAGCCCCGATCATCTCCTGTAACAATGTTAGTGCTTTCAGCTCGGGCACAGGAGGAGGCTGAAGGGCTCTTAAATTTGTTCAGCGTTGTATAAAATGGCATCGCTCCTTCCTGGGGGGTGTGTATTTAAAGAGCAAGGTAATCCATCACAGTGCCACCTGCTACTGCTATGTAGACAACTCATCTGAGCGGCTGAAGGATTTGTAAACTTATGTTTGTTAAAGGAAACCCAGCCGAGTTTAACCAAAATGTGCTTTTTCTTGGGGTTAGTCCATTCTTATTCAGCTCCCAGGTGTTCAGCATTTATTCAGGGCCAGATTTCGATCCTCTGTGAACACAGTTTACTGCCTTGCATGCCCCACTGCCCCTGCAAAGGACCGATCTGCACAAGCAAGGAGTCAGAGTTTGGCACTGCTGCCTGCTATGGTCAGACCTGCACATGAAATACAGCAAGGGACACTTGTCAGCAATCCCAACAAGTGATTAGAAAAATAACCCGATCCTGAAAAGAGAAGTAGTTTGTATTTCCAAGTGCTGGTAGACATAATTTGTGGTAGGGATTTTTGTTTGGTTTGGTTTGTGTTTTTGGTAACTGAGCCATGCTGGGAGAGAGGCAAGGAAGAGTTGGGATGTCCATAAATACCTTATGACCCACAGAGACAGCAGAAGAGTGGGTCTTCTCCCAGCCTGGGTGTTACTCTCACCAGTGCCATGGATATGTGTGATGTTGAACCCATCTACTAACCTCTGCTTGTGCATCTTGCAAGAAGATGTTGGAACACCAGCCTCAGGAATGAGGAAGCTTAATTATATGTTTTCAGAGGTCTTAGAAATCTTCAGGAAGGAAAGGGCAATGGATATCTCTTAATACAGAGCACCATGGCAGGAGACCATGTGGGTGAAGCGTTTGGTTCTGCTTAGACTTAGAGCAAGCGTGATTACTGGTAGCCAGTTTTATTCAGCAAATACAGAGCACTGGAGAAAGGAAGTGGTTCCAATACCACAAATCGTAGTGCTGTGGACTATGAGCTGATAACAGTGTCTGCCCTGATACCTGGAGAGAGCAGGATGATTTGGCCACAGCTGCAAAGTCATCTGGGCCCTTCTGGAAGACTTGCCGTGGTTGGGGTGGGGTGGCCTGATTGGGCTTGTAAGTAGAACGAAGCCAGCTGGCCGGTGGCATTGAAAGGACAAAAGGAGCCACATGTAAGCGCTCCAAAACTTATAGATCAAGAGAAGAAAAACAATTGCAAATAGCAGCTTCTCACTTGTTTTGTGCACTTGTGAATGCCTCTCTCTGAAACCAGTCCATGAGATGAAAGCATGTGAGAAACCAGGGCTTTCCAAAGCTGGTCTCAGACTCATGTGGAGAGGAAACGCACAGTGTGCTTGAGAAGCTGGCTGAAGGAAATGTTCTGAGCTTTTTCCTGCCTTTTCCCCCAGTGGCTTCTTTCCTTAACGTCCAAGGCTTTCAGTAGAACTTAAGTTCTAATGCAACGAAAATATAATTCCTCTCTATTTTTAGCAATTACATAGATTGCATAAACAAGCCAAATAAACAGTGAATGACTGTGGTCAGGAAGCTCAAACAGGCTTTGGATCTTGAGCAGAAATAGATGTGGGCTTATCCACCCAAGAGCTCATAGAGCACATTTCTTTCACTCTTTTCTCTTTTCCTGGAACTATTATGATTTCAGAATTTTAGGAGCATGTATAAATAGATCTGGCCAGCAGACCTGGCCCGAGGTTTGGAAAGATTGTTCCAAGTACTTTTTTTTTTTAAGAATAACTTTAAAATCAATAAAACTTCTAATGTTTAATAGCTAAAACATTATGCATTATCGAGTGACAATTTTTTTTTCCTTTCCCCATGAGTTTCCTGAATGTTAAGATAAAGTCCAGCAGTTACTGGGACTAGTTACTCCTCAGTCCCACTCTTTGAGGAGAAGAACAAGCCTGAAGTAAACCTGGTGGGATGAACAGTTTGAACGACAGCAATAGGATGATAAAGTGGAAGAAGAGCAGTATCTAAGTAGGCTTTTGGCAAAATGTTTAATTGCTGGTCTGTAGTGCTGGGGCTTCAGTGCTTGAGGCATTTAAAGACAGATTGCCCAAAGCTTTGGGAAGTAGACAAATACTGCAGTGAGTTTAGAGGGAAGATAAACATGTCGGGAGCCAGTAGAGAGTTTGCTATTTCTAAATTTGCTTCTTCCTTGGACCAGCTCCCTGGTAGAGCTTTTTGTGCATCCAACAAGAGGATTAGATGACTGTGATGCTCATCAGCCAGGAGAGCTTTTGCCTTATCTGATAAACTTTTGAGATTATTAGATGCTTCATTCCTCTTAACGTGCAATACGACAGATCCTATCTTAGCAGAAACGCTAGTCTTTAGGGACTAGAAAAGTATGCACTAAATAAAGGTTCCTGTGCTGCCAAAAATATAGTAAAGAATAGGCTAGAAATTCAGGGAAGATGCCTCAGTGCTTCCTTTTCTCATAGTCGATAGCAGAAGGGCTGGATATGCCATAGGACCTAGTCACTTCAGTGCTAAGTGGGCTTCACAAGCACTGGAGGCAGGAATTCATCCCTGATCCTGCTTTCCCACATCCTGCACTATGCTCTTACCCACACCATTATTGGTTAAAATGGCAGCAGGAGCCAGTAGTGTCCTGACTCCTGTCCCTGCAGCTGGGGACTTGGTGGCAGACCTGGTTCAGGATGGTTTTCACAATATCTGGCAGATGAGTTTTGTAGACGAGGTTCTCAGGCAAATCCCCACTTTTTATGCTTTGCAGGAGCCTCAAGGGCTTCTTGGTAGATCTGTGGTGTCAAGATTGAAAGTAGGTGTGATGGTCAGCAGTGCACTGCGATGGCTTTTAGGCACAAGCAAAACCATGAAGATTTTAGGCAGCAGCTGAGCGGACCTCTGAGCTTGGAGCAGGCAGTGAGATCTGAGCTCAATTGACCCCTAGGTGAGGGGGAGACTATTTATACATATGCAATGAAAGAGAATAGACTGTACTGTATGTAACAGCTCTACAAAGTGGTTCAGATATAAATATATGCATTCCATTAGGTTCTTCCTTCCCAGATGACAGCTCCCTCATGAAAGCCGGGTTCGTGGCAGGGTCTATAAATGAAAGTCATATACAGGAAATATAGGTCAAAGATGCATTTGGGGAGAGAGTTCCCTATTTAGACACATTCAGGAAGGCCAAATCAGATTAAAACTTTCTTTGACTAATATTGAGAAATAGGTGGGGAGGGATGTATTGCAGACATGCACTGAATGGCAGAGAACTGTAGTGACACTAAAAGCACCTGTCACTTACTACAGATATGGCTGAGAGGATCCACTGGTAGAGGGGACTTGATTCACTAAGTGTTCACCCAGTGTTTACCAGTTTCTTCTGGCCAGTTGGTACATGTTCCTCCAAATGCTGACACGTCTTGAACGGCAGACCAACTTCTTTAAAAATGCTGGTAAAATGGTGGGAAAGCAGTTGGCTCCTTTAACCAGGCTGTTGTTGGCATGCGAAAGTCTCATGAAATGAGGGTTATTTTCCTTGCTTCCATGGCCCCGGCACTCAGCAGAGGTTTTGTTGGGGAGGAAACTCGTATGCTATGAAGTCAGCTCCGATTGGCAAATGTTCCCCAAGGGGGTCCTTAGTAGCTGCTGTGGAAGGGCAATTCCTAACCCCAGGCCACTTAACGTCTCTCATGGCATCTCCTTCTCAGCAGGCTTTAACCTCAGACACTAGCAGTGAGGATGGCATCATCAGTTTGGCAGCAGCACCCAGCTCTGGCACCCTTTGGGTTCAGAACAGCCGCGTTGCTGCAGCACTGAGGGCATTGGTTGCACACACATGTCTACATGCTGGTGAACACTTGCACATGGGTGTCCATACGTGGGGAGACTTCATGTGGCCTTCTGTGTATTACAGTGGTCAGCGGGAAGTGGCGAGTTATGTGGCATGAAAAGTGCAAGGCAAGATGAATTTAAGCTTTATGTGCAATATTATGAGTCCCTGGGATCTCACGGGGACCGAGGCACACTCAAAAACTAAATTGCAAATCCATTTAACCATATCTGGTGACGTGGCTCCATTAGGGCACAAGGTAAGCTTTGAAAACCCTTAACTTTACTCTTCCCGTGGGTGGGGGACATTAGTTGGCTATTTGTCCTGTGTATGCTCTCCTGTTAGGCAGTAAAAAGAGTCCAGGGTGATAAACATAGACTTGAGTCCTGCTAGTAAGAGACATCTCTTCAGTTTAGTTACTAAATTGTAAGATGACACGTCCCTCAGGAACTCAAGTCCTAAATTCCTGAGAACTTTTGAAGACCCTGATATGCACTTGATGAATAATAAAAAAACCTAAGTGGGCTTAACATCTCAATGGCAGAAGGATCCCAAGATCGTGGTCTCTTACTAGTAAGTAGCATCATGATGTATTTATGTAGCACCAGTATAAACAGTATTTTCCAGTGAGCTTCCCCACTTGAGCCAGAAGTGTTTTGGAAACACAAGCTGAAGTGTCTAGAAACATCCTCTTCATTTGAAACCTGCCATTAGTCATTTCATATCAGCGCTATATAAATATCCTGGGGATGTAATGCTAAAGGACAGCTTGATGCCAATGTCCCAGACTGCTGACACAAACTACTGACTTGGAGAAATGCTCGCTAGGGTCAGCCAAGATTTCCATGGCCTAAGGAGGCCTGGGGCAAGCATTGGGGGATGCCTTAAGAAATGGCTCTTGAAAATGCAGAGCAGAGAGGGCAAAGGACCCTGTTCGAACACAGTTTGAAGAAGCAACCACTGCTAACCAAGCGTGCGAAGCCCTTGGTCTGCTAGTGGCTGCTGGTTGCAGGAACGGAGGTCGTTCTCACCAGGCTGTTGCAGCACTCAGTAGGTTTCTTGCTTTGTTCACAGTGCAGGCCACTAGCTCCACGTGTGTGAGGAGCGTGCCAGGCCTCAGGACGCCTCAGGGGCAGCACCATTGCGGGGCTGAGCGCGTGACAGCCAGTCCTTCTGAAGGGAGATGCTCCAGAAGATGCTCCTTCCAACTTGAACCTACCTATTCCCCTTGTGATATTGTCCCACATCAAGTGGGACAACAAAGACAATGCATGATCTGGTTTTGTCCTCCACCGTGGAGGCTTGCCCTGCCCATACCATCATTCCTATACAAACATTCATGTTGTAGAACTCCCAAGTGCTTTCTTCTTTCCTCTCTCTCATGGAAATAGTACAGTCTGGGGATCCTTTAACTAGACCTGGCTTTCAGGCAAGCCTCCACTTGTAAAAGGCAAATTCAGTTTCTTTTAAAACTGGAGTGGGGAATAAGTTCTAAATAATAAGCAATGTTTCTATAATTGCTACTGTTCTTAAGGCAGTTTTCTTGAATTTTCCACCGTCACTGCTAAGTTTCCATTGTGGGTGAAATAACCCAGCATGGCTGCCAAGAAGAATCCTGTCCTTTAAGATCCCAGAAAAGCTGGCTTAGGGCTTTGACAAGGAAGGGCAGAATAAACAGGGAGCTCTACCACAGGAAAGATCTCTGCTGAAATCTGGAGAGTTTGGAGAACTTCCTTAGGGCTGTGATAAAGGGCAATGCTCAAAGCTAAGAAGAAAACACAGAATCACAGAATCGTTGTGGTTGGAAAAGACTTCAAGATCGTGAAGGGATGAAGATCAGAGAATTATGGAATGGGATGGAAGTGTGGCTGCGACATTGAGTCACATAAAAGAGTTTGATTCTAATTCCATAAAGCCAACAGACATCTGTGATTCGTTGAGGACATGGTCAGAGTGGAAAGTGTGTTTAAATCAATCCCCTGATCAGAGTAGAGCTGGATTTTCCGATGCTGTAGCTCCAAATCTTTTTTATAAATTCAGGACCCACCTTTTATCTCCATCTAACTAGAAAGAAATCATAGAGATGTAGCTTTGGAAATCCTAAAGAAAATAGGCTAACGACCAGAAAGCCAGTGTCTCTTCTCCCCAGCACAAGCTGGGGGACTAGAGATAGTCCCAAGAAATCTTGAAGGTAGTAACAGAACAACCAGGCTAAAGCTTGAAATTTCTAAGTTATCATCATCAGTTATCATCTAAAGCACTCAAGCTTATACTCATTTGTAAGTATTTTTTTCCCCAACATCTGTTGCTTGTTTTTAAATTATTATCTATGTGTCTTAACTTCTGTTTTGGAAGAAGTGGAAGGGAATTCAGTTTTCTGACTGTGACTAAATTCACATGGCTTGAATGCAGAATTTGACCACTCTTGCTTTCTGCAGTGTATACAAGGCAGTGCCAGCTTTTCCCATGCTGTTATGTACTCTGTATTGCTCTATCATGTCCTCTGTGATTTGTCTTCCTCTTGAATTTTGTAGGTTCTCTTTCATGTCTCTATGTGCAAGAATCTATCCTACATTTCCATTGTATGTTTTTAGATTCTTTCCAGCTTTGCCATTGGGTGGAGACATGATATTGCAGGCAGAAGACTGTTGCTAAGACCTGAAGGGTTTTTTATTTAACACTGTGATGAATTGGGCTAGATTGCTGGAAAGAAAAGACCCAGGAGGAGAGAAATGCCTGCATTTCATACCAGCTCTAATTACTGCTATTGGCTTATATCCAGCTAGATCAATTTGGTCTCCAGGCCAAATCTATTCTTTGCATAACTCAAATGAAGGCAATGAGGTTGTGCCTTGGGTGATTCTGTTCCAGACTGTTCTGTTTCTGGCAAAAGGGATCTCTTTGCCCTGAACATTTGCCTTGTTCCTCTCTGTGCCACATCCCTGCATGTTGCACGCTTCTTGATGGAGGAGGATGGAAAGGGCTTGTGTTGTTGGTGCAGCTGTATCTTAAGTACACCTGAGAATGCAGGGGACCTTTTTTTGTGTTGTTTTGTTTTGTTTGGTTGTTTGGATAGTGACTGTTGTGGAGTCGCACTGTTACGGCCCAAGCGGGAAGCTGGTGGGTGCACACCTGGCTGCTCCGAATGGGAGGGAAGAGCAGGAATATGCAATTATGTGCACATAACAATGTGCAGCTGAAGTGCATAGTAAGGTTGGCCTGCAACAGCAATTACTCTTTCCCTAAAACATGAGCTGGTGCCAGACTGCTCACTGAGTGTGCAAAGACAGCGCCTAGCCCAGCTTTCAATTCTCTGAATCTCTCCTAGTTCCTCCCCGAGTTTTTCTCCTTCTGTCAAGTACATGTCTTGAAGGGGCCCATGCAGTCCAATGTGGAAGAAATGAAGCTCTTCAACCTGCTGGAGCCCTGGTAGAGCTGGCAAGGAGACTTCTCTCCTGACCTTGGCCTTTCCACAGGGGCTGCCCAGAGAAGCGTTTGATCTCCATCCCACTGCTGACAGTGACTGGACTCTGTCAGTTCTCTTTTGGGTGAGAATTTTCTCCAGCCATTCTCCAAAGGGAATATTTTCGTGACTGAGGCCAGCCTAATCTAGTCAAAGTTTGTTGCTTTAAAATATACAGGACAGCTCTCTCACGTAGTATAAATTGACGTGGTGGTGTCCAAGTCACAGTGTATCTGGTCCATCTAGTTTAAGTGGTTGCCCCTTGGGTTTGTTAGTTCTTTGTGCATTTTAAGCCCTGCTTTCAGCAGCGGGAGGGCCTCAGTTTCACCATCGTTCTGCATTAGTGGCAACACTTTCCATGACTTGCTGTTGTCATTCTGTGAACCTGTGAGCCAAACTTCCAGCTTCCCAGCAGTGGCTGCCAACAGGAAAGGTAAAAATTGGGATCAGAAAGGAGACTGTACCTCTGCCAAAAGTCCAGGTCACCTATTTGATGATGCTTTCATACTCCTTTTCTCTTGCTAGATGCAAGGTTTTCTCTGCCTTCAGGATTTTATTTCTAATTGGCCTCCTGTAGTAGGTATGACCCAAAATAATTGGAAGCACATCCATTACTTCTCTGGGTTTTGGAACAAGCCTTTGCTTGAGGATTGAATCTGGTTCTTGGACACCAGGGCAAACTGTCCATGGGAAAGGATATTGGATCCTGGGGTGACTCTTGGATCCAGAGGAGAACCCCAAGCAGCACTGGGAAAGACGCTGGGGGAAAGGAAGACTGGAAAATTTTGGAGCCTGCAGGGCTGGAGGATCTGCCCTCCGGTCTGTCAGGTGGATGCAAGGCAGCTCTTCGGGTGCAGGATGGTACAACTTGCTGAGTCCAGAGAACTGGAAAAGCATCCCCGCGTGTCACCGTGTCCCACAACAGGGCCTCACCTTCTCATGCTGATGAATCTCTGCTCCCTTTGGGAAAAGCTTGCACCTCCAAGCTATTATTTTGGCTGTGTGAATGTCTGGACTGTTCTGCTGTTAAATTTACGTGGGGGTGAGTGGGAGAAAAGGCAGAATTAGTCACCAAACTAGCTCCTGCCGCTCCTCTAGCTGCTTTTTGCTTTTAAGGAAATGAAGTCACACCCCCGTGCAGGGTAACCCAGAAATACAAGCTCCTGCCAAGTCACTTGTTTACCCAAAGCTTAAGGGAGGTGAGGGTTGTTTACATGTGCCCAAAGCTTAAGCAAGCAGATTACGTGAGAAGGAAGGTGGCAAACGTCTCAGGCCCAGGCCCTTCAAGAGAAAAGCTCCTCAGAGCAAGAACAAGATTTCCCGCCCCCTTGATGGGCCTGGGAGCACCCAAGGCAGCCTGTGCTCCCCAGCACTCTTGCTGCAAACCACAGCTTGACTTTCATGCTGGCTTCCAAGGTGCTAAAGCAAGATATAACCACCTTTTGAACTGGACCTTGCTGGCTCCTTCCATTCGAGCTTTTATTTTATTTACGAGGGAGGAATTAAAACGAAGAAAAAGGAAGAAGTCCAATGTAGAAGTCACACCAGAAGCATGAGCAGAGCTGTAAATTTTCTGACTGTCCTGTGTTTTATAAGCACAAGAACATTTTTCCTTTTAACCACTCTTTCCCTTGATGCATGGGAGTAATGAAATAGGAAATATGTTGCAGCGGTTGAACAGCTATTGACGTCTGGCAGGGACCTTTGAAAAATTACTGACTAGAAAGATGTTTGGCTTCATTTGGGATATAGTCTTTTTTCTTAGTAAGTAATAGGAAGATGCAATTTACACACAATTTTGGTGGTGTTCGGTTAGCATTTTACCACTGTTGCAATCAGTGCCCTGAAAATTCACGTGTGTTGTGATGTTCTTGTTTGTATCATTAGCTCTGCTACTGTTTGATTTGCAGTGTTGTCCAAAACCGACATAAGAAGTTAAGGTGATATTCTCATTGCTTTGCCATTGGCCCTCGATAGTCATAATACAGCAACAGAGACCTAGAGCTTAATTTTTATGTGGTGAAAAATGCAAATTTCGGGACTAACAGAGATCTGCTTCCCATCAACTGCAGTGGAATCCACCATATCCTGTAACAGTTTCAATAAAAAAATCAGGGAGTTCAGAGTGAGGAGAAACCCCCAGAGGACCTTATCTGTGCCCCCTTGTTCTTTGCAAGGATATCTTCTTTCGGTAAGTTATCACCGAAGATCTTCACCTATTCTGCAGCAAACCAGAGCTTAGTCTAGAAGTAAATAAAAAAACCCTGTGACTGTGGAGATCAAGTTTCCTCCGAAGACCACGACTTGGAAGACTAATTAGTCAGCAGCTCTGAGGCCAAACCATAAACTATATTCCCTTGCTGACCTCAGCTGCTCAAACGCAGCTCTCAGCATAAACAACTTCAGGAAAAGCAACTTGCCCAATAGGAGCCGGTGCGTTTACCAGATCAGCATCTGCCCTTGCGCCCATTGCTTCCTTCTTGGTAAATTGAGGAACAAACACTCTGCAAAAGCCACTTTGCTGGGAGCTTCGTGGCCTGATAAGGCAACACGAGTTCATTTTGGAGACTTAACGTGACATGTGTTAGCTACTACGTGCTTAATGAGCAAGACAAATGAATTTCCAGCTTTTTCTAATGTCAGCCGGGTTTTCTTAGTTCAACTACATGACTCCCAGTCTGTCAATTTTGTGGAGGGAAAATCGTCATTTAGGAAGTGGCTTTTGCTTCTGTAAATATAGAGCTGATCATTGCAGAACTTCAGTGTCCTCCACTGTCCAGCTTGCTGAGCACAAAAACTAAAAAAATTGGAAAACATTACGGCTGCTTTGCAAAATATGGCAAGGCAGTATTATTGCCAAAACTAGTGATTGAAATTTGGAGTGTTTTCCTTATTTTCCCTTCTTTTCTTCCCCAAAGGCTGAAAATAATAAACATTTCTATAGGGGGGAAAAAAAGCTTTAAAATGAGCACTATTTAATTGACTGTTATTCAGATGAAAAATTTGAGCTATGTACTGTAGAGTACTTGATGAGAAAAGAGAGGCACTTAGGACTGGAAATGTTTGGACTTCTGTAGTCCTGCAGAAACCTATAGTATTAGAAAAATTGGTTTCTAATCAGAACGGGCAGCCGGTGTTGAAATCTTGAGGCATATAAAAGAGCAAAATATTCCAAAGAGGTTTTCAAATCAGGAATGTCAACATGAAATCTCTCAACATTGCCTATCATAATAAAGCTGCCTAATATGTCAAAGTTTTCATTTTGAATTGACCCGTTGGGATAACAAAACACTTCATTTTGAGAAGTTGGCTTTACTCCAAAGTTCTCCCAATTGGAAAATTTAATAAAAAAATGATATTTTCCTTTTGGAAACCTGTTCACTTCAGCCTATCTGAAATTCTCTGAATTTTTTTTTTTCTTTTATTTTTTTCTTTTATTTTTTTTAATGAAACCTTCAATTAATATCTGTTAGGATATAGCAACCCCCCTTTCCAGCTTGCTATGGTGTCTATGTAAACCTTTTTATCTTCCTATAGATTTCATGTTTCTTTAGCATTTGGAAATAATTTTGTCCCCAAGAGTGATCACAGCCTGTTACAGAGGTAGATTCTGTGTGTGCTCAGGAAACTTTTGTTCTTATTCCTTCATTTTTCAGAAACCAAAGCAAACTTTATTATAAGCTAAATGTTGGGGCTTTGCTGCTCCTAAAGTGAGCTCTTTGAAAGGTTTTAAAGGTTTTCAAAAGGCGAAAGGGAGCCGAATCTCCAGATGATAAATACAAGTAGAGTCTAGTGGAAAAACTCAAGGGGGAGAGAGAGAGGAAATAGCTGTGAAAACACTTTTTGGACAAATAGCTGCGCTTTAACTTTGTATTGCAAGGTTGCCTGGATACCCTGGAAGAACAGGGATCCTTCTATATATATTAGCTAGTTTAGTGTTTACTGTTCGGAGCTGGAATGTAACTCTAGGCACTATTTACAAATGTTTGGGATGAAGCAGTTCCAGAAAACCAAACAAAGAGGGGAGAGAGGGAAATCATCCCCAAACTCTTTGTTTCTGTTTTCCCAATCATGTTGCTATGTATCATCTAAAATAGTAGGTAGGTAACAGCTTATATAAACTGAGGTGCAAGAACGGGAAATTTATAGCGACTAATGTAAATTTAGAATAGATGTGAACAGAAGAGTCCGCAGAAGAGGAACCTGCATGTGATGGACAAAGATGGACCAAGCCAGCTCAAGATCAAGTAATGCGGACAGGGAGCTGCAAAGGAAGGTGCCCAAGCCCGGTGTCTCATGGGTTGATGGAAGGAAGGAACACGCTGGACCGGGAGGCAGGAGACCTCCTGCCCGGGCCTGTTTGGCTGTGATGGGACATGAGGAATGGCCATCAAGAGTCCCCTTGGTCCTCTTTGTGGGGACGCATCATCTGTGCTGTGTCCTACAACGGCAAGGGTGTCTTCGTATGGTCTCTATGGGATTATGGCTGTGAAAGCTGCTGGAAAATTTATGATTTCCAGTCAAATGGGAAGTTTGTGACAGTCTGTCGTTTCTGAGAGGTTTATTTCAGTGTCTGATTCCAGGGAGCGAGTGCTCTGCATCCTAGGAAAAGGATGTCCCAATCAATCAGGAATGCAGATTATGAAATGATCTGAAGGATGGAAGGGATAGTCCTTTCCAAAATAGACTAGGGGTACTGTTCCTTTTTGACAGATCCTCTGAATCTTTTCAGTTACATTCTGCTTTATGTCATTGTATCTAACTGTGGAGAGGGCGGGAAGTATTTCTAGGATGCAAGATACTCTTTTTGATCTTGGCATCCTCTTTTCTTGGGCTTGAAGCAGTTCCGTTTAATGTTCCATCTAATCTGATTTTGTTCACTGATCTTGGTCTGGAAAGGAACATGTTCTTCCATTTAGCTCTTAAATTCACACTTTGAATTGAGGTTTTTTTTTCTTTTTTCCCCCCAGCCTTTGATGCAGGAATTTCAGGGTCACATGGGAACTTGGCGATTGGTTCTTGCTGTTTCTCCCAGCTATGTGTGATTCCACAGCAGGCAGAACCAGGCAGCGGGCGAATTCCTGGTGCTCCGAAGCTGCAGCTCCCGTCACCTTTGCTGCTGTGAAGCACCGTGAGCTTTTTCCTGTGGCCATCTCTGGTGTGCAGTGCAAAGAACCAGAGGGGGCAATGTTGCATGCTCACCAATTGCTTGATTATTTCTTACAAATCTCAGGGATATGCGATTTCTGAAGCCCCCAGACGGCCAAGCTTTTAAAATTTCTTTGCAAAATTGAACCTGAGTCAAAACACGTCCCTCACACAGAAGAAGAGATTGTCAAAATGGAATACGACTGTCGCGTCTCGCACCTGCAGGCCTTGAAGAGTTTGAAAACAGGGTCAAATGCATATTCTCCGTGGAAAGACAGAGCCCCCTTGACCTGTCACCTCTGCTCCATGCCCTGCGTTTGGGTCTGAATGTTATTCTCATAACAAGCCCTGCCTGTTGCCAGCACTTCCTGGGAGCCTGTGCGCGTGGCTCAAGTTCCTGGAGTCTCAGCTCAGTGCTCCGGCGCTCACTGAGGAGCAGTTTGGTGTCTGCGTGGTGCTGGGGCTGCGTGGTGCTTGGGTCCAACCCTTTCAAGGTCTGTCAGGGCCTTGCACGCTCCTTCCTGGAGCACCGAGCCTGCTGCTGCCTCCTGTTCTCTGCTCCGTGTGCAGAGTCAAAGGCTTCATTTTTCAGCCTAGGCAAAAATGGGTTTTGTCAGTTCTTAGGCTAGAGAAAATGGTCATTGGTGATGAGACAAGTATTTGTGATAGTTGCCTCTGATATGGAAATGCTATAGAAGGTGAGTCCTATCAAAGCTATGGTCACGGCCAAGCAGAAAGGTGCCCTTGGTTCTTGCAAGGATGTTTCTCTTCCCAGTGAGATGTCAGCAGAAGCCTCTGTCTACGCCGGAGCCCCAGCCCGTGCAGAGGTGCTGGGGGTGGCTGCTGGCCACACGGGTAAGGTGGAGAGCTCAGGTGGTGCCCACCTCTCCGTGACACTACCCTGGCACAATGCCCTTGTCAGTGATAGACCTTGTGATGCCACAGGGCATGAAAAGGAAGAGGGGGGACGGGAGAGGTTCAGGAAATCAGCACAAAGTGCCACGTTCGTGTTGACCACATGGCCACCAGCAGCATGTGTTTTACATCCGGCATCTCGACTGATATTACACTGGTAATAAAGTGTTTTTATTTTCATTTGTATGCAGATGTTTGTGCCATGCAGTGTCCCAGCACTAGAGAAGACGTTCAAATGAAAAAAGTACATCTGAGAAAGCTGTGCAGTGTTTATTCTTAGGGACTTTGAACATTAAAGTGGGTTTTCATTCAGCTGTAATTGGGGCTGTTTGGACAAAAGAAATTGGGGCACATGCAACATGCTCAAAGTGCTACTGCAGGTTAGGGAAATAATCAAGAGGAAAAGGTGAGCTGGGTCAAGTAAAGGCTCCTATTTAATGCTTTGGGAATTCAAGTCAAATTCTGCTTTCCTCTGCTTTGATCTGAACAGATATTTACCCTTTACTGTATCAGCTGAGACGTCTGCCTCCCAAAGTTCACATCACCTTGCACGCAAACTCACCCAAAGAAAACTTCAGCCTTAGCCAAGTGAGAAGGAGAGAAAAATGAGGGGAAAGGAACCAAGATAGAAAATATAAAAGGAATGTGTTTGGGGGAACTCAGGAAAAAAAGTGTTCTGTGTGTGTTAGCCAGTGAATCTTAAACAATATTAACTTCTTAGCAACAATGATTCTGTTTTGTTTAACTAACAAAGGATATTGTAAGCAGATACGTGCATCTGGGGCAGATAAGGGTTGCATTGGATAGCTCTTTTATTGGCTTGGCATTGGACAATTACGTTGAATTTAGCTATGGGATGAGAATTATGCATATTCGCTTCTAGCTGAGGCGGAGGTTAGACGTAAGGGTCCCAGTAATTTTCCAGTCCCTTGCTGAATTTAAATCTTAATAGAATGGGGCCCAGCCTGTCATCTTTATGTTTTCATGCCAATCGCAACAGAGTGGGGAACCAAAGAGTAGAATTTAACCTGTCGCTTCCTCTCAATAGAAGTGTAGCACTTTTGTACTTGCATCTCTTTTCTATCCGAGGTGGCAAAGCACGTGAGAAGGAAGCTTGAATATTCTCTTTTTGTCAGTGGAAAACCAAGGCACGCAGCAATTCAGTCACCATTCAGCCTGTGATGTCAAAGCAACAAACTGGTTCGTTGTCCCCCACATAATGAAGTGTAAAAACGCATCCTCTGTGAAGTCCTGCATTTAAATGCTATAACTCTGTGAGGAAAAAAAAAAAAAAAAAAAAAAAAAAAAAAAAAAGGAATAAACTGAGAAACAAAGATCTGGAAGGGCTGCTAGCTGCTGTTGTGCAGGAAGGTGGCCGGGATGGGAGCAGAGCCGGGGAGTCCTGGATCCTGCCCCATGTCTAAGTGCTGCAGGTGCCTCCCTGCTCGGAGCAAGCACGTCCCTCGGTGAGATAAGTTCTTTTAAACTGTCTGACCTCTGTTTTTAGGGCAGCTACCAGTCACATGCAGATAAACTGGCGGTTCTGCTTGTGTCTCCGCTGGCTTCCTGAGCTCAGCTGGCAATGGACAGTCCCCACTGTCCCAGCTTTGCCTCTTCACCCTGGGCCACAAGAGACCAGATTACCTAGGCCGGGAGGTTAAACTGCTCTTTGCTGCTTCACCTCTATGTCGTAGCTCAGGTAGGAAAATGGGACAAATCTGGCCAGGTTTCTGCTGCCCATGAAAGCCTTTTCTTTCAGAAAGGAAGAATAAAGGCCATTTATCTGTGCTCAGAGTCTTAAATAAGGAGAGGAATTCATTCTTTAGTAATCAGGGAAATTAAATAAAGCGGAAGAGACAGAACATAAGAGTCTAAATTTAGTTATTAAGGGGAAAAAAAGCCATATTAAACTCCTGGATTAGGTATACTAGAAGGACATGCCTTTCATGGGAAAATGCAGTCAGTCGTGGCAGTAAAGGGAATTCTTCAGGTCCGTGTGAATGTGAACACCACACATGCGTGCCCCCAGATTCTACTGAGTCACACACTTGGACCAGCCCTACAATTTCCCAAACAGAGCTGAAATAGCCGGCCTTTTCTTAGCATCTCATCCCAACCCTGTAAAACAGTGCTCCTCCCATAATCCCAGCACAGATTTCCATGAAATTCTAGGTCCCAGCTTGTCTGACAGGGCTGGGCTGCATTTGAGCCTTCAGCATAATATTGGTCATGTTCCTGGAGCGGGATGGACTGGGAAGCGTTAGAAGATATATCTCACTGACCTGCTTCAGTTCCTGAATTATTAATACAACTTTCAGGCAGGCTCTGGACACTTGCTGTTTGCTTGCCTGCATAGGAAAGGTGTATATTAACCTATCCCACAGGGATTTTGTGAGGATTAGTTAATATCTGCAAGGAATTTGTGGACGCGGAGCTTATCAAGTGTTGTGAGCCAGTTCCTTCCTACTAAACTTGCATGACCTGATAAAGGATTCTGTTTTTCTTCTCTAATCTACATATCATAATACAGCAGTCTTCTCCTGTTTGGCTTTCCCTGTCTTCAGCTGCTGGGCAGGAATGGCAAAGGCTGAACTCCATTCTTCATCATGATTTGCTTTTTTTGTTGTTGGATTTGTTTCTTTTTTTGGGGGTTGTTTCTTATCAAAATAAAAAAGAAGTGTGGGGAGGGGAAACCTGCCCAGAAAAAAGCGTGTGATGCTGCTGAGCTCTTGAAACAGGCAGGCTGTTGCTGTAGGGGAGCAATGGCAAAGGACACGGGCATTCAAGCCATGCACCTGCAGCAAAGTCCTTGCCAAGGGCAGAAGAGAAGGTGACTTCAGCTGGGTTTCAGCCTGGTACCTCCACGCTGCCAATGCTGTTGGTTTTTGCAACGTAAAATAAAGGTGCTGCATGTCATGGTCATCCTGGAACTATATGAGTATTATGCTGTTCTAGCATCACCTATAGAAACCATAATGAAGATGCTCTGCAGCTATATCTTTAGCTCATCTTGCTTCCAACTTATCAGTTGTAACCAGAGGAGGTAAATAAGGGTATTGTGAGTGGACAGTGGTTCTGTAATAGCAGAAGACAAGCTCAGACAGTCCATGAGGTCCTTTCAGCCCTGAATTCCTAAAACACGGATTGAGTAACAACTATTAAGGGCAAGGGAACTCGCTGGATGGAGACAGGGTAAATGACAGTTCATAACTCATAGTCCAAGAGTAATGATAGGTATGGCAGGCTCTGGCTGCTGTCAGCTGGCACAGGCTTTGGTGGAGCTACGCTGATCTACAGCAGCTGAGGAGCTGGCCCCTTCATGTTTAAAAAGTTAGAAGTTTTATGCACCCAAAATACAGTAATGGGTTTTTATTACCTTTTAACCCAATCTTGACCCATATTAGTCGTCAGCATCACTTGCCTGGGGAATGATTTGAGACTAACAGATTTCCATACTAGTCCTGGGCACTACACTACTATTTTGCTTTTATTCTTCAAAGCTTCCTTTAATTTTTCCCAGTTGGCCACCTCTTGGCTTCCCTAATTCCCCTCTTTCCTGGTGATTTGCTTAGCAAGCCTTTGCCAGGCTTTCTGCACCTCCCCCTGTCCATCTGGCTGTGCCACTCACATTCAGGCCTTTACATCCTTCCTTATAAATCCAGCTCATTTTTGGCTTTCTTTTTGCCCCGTGGAGCTTTTGGCTATTTCTGGCCCGTAGCTCCTGGAAATGAATTGAACATAGAGATGTGTCCTGCCTCTGACCAGCAAAACTTCCAGTTTCCACATATATATATATATATATATATATATATGTATACATATGTATATACAGATATATATATATATTTATTTTCATTAATATCATATTCTAATTAAAACTTTGATCTGATCTACATTCTACTTTCCGATTAGCATAAATGCTTTACAGTGATTCTTCTACTAATTTTTTTTTATATTACTCCCCTCATTATACATATCCCCTCATTAGATATAATCATATATTACTCAGAAACATCTGTCTGCATTCTCCTAGGTTCAGGGCTTTTTTTCTCATTTCCCCCAACAGCTTCTGAATTGCTCTCCTTCTCCTCCCTTCTCTCTACCTACCTTCTCGGCACCTCCTGATCAGGAATGATCATCTCTGAATTTAATTAGTGCGCTCTCCTCACCTACCATTAAATCAGTCCACGAGGAGCGAAGTGCAAGGGAGAGCCTAGAGCAAGGCACACGTTGGATCAGACGAATGGATGGCAATAAGCATTGACAAGAGAAATTGTTATTATCAATATACTGCTGTCCTGGGGGGGAGCGTTGATGGGTTCCAAAGCCAGGCAAAATGAGACATGAATGTTTGCTCTCAGGTGACATCTTCTGTAGATAAATCTGGATTAAGCTGCAATAAATTTATAGCCCTGCCTGTTAAAGCTGTCAGCAAAGAGGGTAAGGATTCCAGCCAGGATGTAACACAAGAATGGATTAACATCTCACAATCTCCCTGGGAGAGTTAGTGTTATACAAACTATAATCTAGCTGCATTCCTGAGATAGAAGTAGGACGTGTGAATGCTGGAATGCAGTTTGTCATCCAAGCATAATCCTGAATTAAAGATAACTTGGAGGTTCTGGACCAATATAAATGGATGCATTGAAAACCCTCTGAATGAGAATGAAAGAAGAGATGGAGCCTAAAAGATTCTTAGCTTGGATTTGCTGTATATTTTGGTCTTGGGTGCTGGCCAGATCAGTGTCAGTACTGAGAGATCAGTGTTGTGCTCCATTTCCATGACAATCAATAGATTGCTAGGGCAGATTCTGTATGTTCAGCAAAGCAGCAGGTGCCATTTGAAATGGATTATTCTCCGCCGCCTCTCCACATGTGCCTGGTGTATGTTCCATTATTTATATTCTCCCCGGATGGATCAATAGATATATCAATCTACTGTACAGGCTTTTTTTTTCTCCCTCATCATAATTATCAGAGAACTGGCTGACTCTATTATATTTTTTATATGTTTATATTGCTGTGTTATGCTTTTAATGTCTGCAGATTCACCCAGGAGTCAAAACAGTAGCTAATCTGGCTCATCTGTATCCATATTATCTGAAAGCTTCAGACCAATACTTTGTGAATGAAGACACGTCCTCTAGCAGATAATATTTCCCCTTGTCATTAGAGGCCATGTAAGGTTATCTCACAAGTGCAGCATGAGCATTCAGATGTCAGTGGAATATAAGAATCCAGAGCACAGGGGAATAATAATAGTTTGAACATTGTGGCCTCCTCCTTTTGATATAGCTAAGAGCAATGACTGAGAGGACGTGAGGTCATGTAGAAAAATCCCAGTGCTCTGGATCTGGCAGCCTCGGGGTTCCTGCGGAGCAGCATCCCCTACACAGACGTTGCTGGCGCTTTGGGAAGTCCTGCTTTTGTTTCCCCCTGCTTTGGCTTAAAGCAGATGCTGAGGGAGCAAACCCAGTTCCTGGGGTAGCAAAGGGCTTGCCTTTTGGCCACTCGCTGTCAATAGATCATAGGGGCAAGGAGAATGCTTCAGACCCACACAAAACTCCAGGGGCTTGTTGAGGTGGCAAGTTAGAGGCATAACTTGAGGCATCATCACAGAGCCCTGCAGTGCTGATTCAAGGAGAAAAATCATTATGGCAGTTTTGCATGGTTGTTCAGCGGGAATGGCTGAGGACACATCTCCCTGCTTCTCTGTAGAAGGCTTTACTTAAGAAAGCCACCGTGGCTTGTTGGAGGTTTAAGTGAGGAAGCAGGGGATATTTTTTATTCTGTGGTCATGTCCTGGGAAGGGTTTGGCAGCAGACAGGCACTTGCTGGAAAATTGCAGTGTGATGGAGACAAAGCCATACTGGTAACATGGGGTGAGCTGAAGGAAACTGTTAGGCTCATACTGAAAAAAATGGAAAGCAAGTTTGACAGTTGTGTCTCTATTTGTTTTTATTTTAATTTTTTTTCTGATTTTATGTTTTTCACTCTAAAATGGATTGCTTTTCTATTCAGAGATTCTGTAGCAGATTTGGGCATGACCAGCAGATTTTTCAATTACAAGTTTAGAGGACAAGTCCTTTACTTTATGGTTCTCTATTCCAGGATCAGCACTATAATCCACCCTTCTGCTTGGATTACAGTTAGATTACAAGCTTCCAGCACATCTTGTTCCCTAATTCCAAGTATCATTGGAAGGAACTTCCCAGGCTGGGAATTCAGTTTGCAGCACAACCGAGGAGTGGACTAAGTGCTGAGGGGGAAAGTGTGATGCGCGTAGACAAGATCCAACAAGCCTGAGGTTCTCCAACTGCTTGTTGTTAGCTTGCATGTTCAAGCAAAACCCAACCACCACCAACATCTAGAGACTTGTATTCTCCAATAATTCTTTCTGTCCTCCCTAGATTTTGGGACTTGACCTTTGTATGCACTGGCTGTAGATATGCCAAGCAAGCAGTTTGGTAGCAAACTAAGTGGAAATAATTATTTTAATTAGTGTAATTGGATTACACCAAAGTATTTCTGGGGACTACTGTTCTACTTCAGATAAATTTTTCAAGCTGTCATGGCTGCATGTCACTCCTAAATCACCTTATTCTAGAGAGGTTCAGGCAGCGAGAGAAGATTAGTCAGAAAAGTGCTTGATTTTTCTCACACCAGATTTGATACCTAATCACACAACATAGCATGGATTGCAAGAGCTCTTTACTAGGACTGCACATAGTTTTGCTAAGTTGTCATCATGTGCACCTTGCTTTCTCAGAGAGTCAGAAGGTTAAAAATATTTTCTTAACCTTTGTTTCTTGCTTGTCATCAAGAGCTGAAATCCAGTCACCAGCAACTGGACAGATAAAGCAAAGGTCCCCTGTATGTGAAACCTGCCCTTTCAACAGGTACAAGTCATTGATCCATGTCCGAAGTGCTGAAGCCCTCACTCAGCATAAATTATAGGGATAAATAGTGGACAATAGGTTGAGAGAAGGCTGAATAATTGAGTATCGAGTGAAATAGATTCATCTTGGAAGATATTTGACTGCAACTAATTACTTCTGCTTTCAATTAACAGGGGAAATAGCTAGCAAATCATCAATGTTACTTCCCTCACAGCAGTTTCTTGAGGCAACCTTCCATAACCTTATGTACTTGTCAGCAGGCTTTAGCACTAGCACTTGCTATGGTTATGTATCTTCTGCTGGGAAGAACTGTGATCCTCACCAAGGAAACCCACGGAATACAATTAATTCATTTACTGCAGCACCATCCCTTACACTTCAACAGATCAACATTTGCTACTCAACATTTGTTGCTGAGATCAGTGTGCATCAACTGTGGGCAAACCCAACTAGAATTTCAGCACTGGCTTAATTCCTTGGCTTCTTTCTGAGTGTTGTTCAAGTCGAGATTGACTTTGACTTCCATGTGCACAATCTTTTCGTTCCTTTCGTCTTCTCAATGAAATTATAATGGATGATATTGCTAATACCTCCTACTCTCAGTGATATCATTACAGGTTATTCAAACACTTCCTAGAAGTTAGATTGTGATGGCAGAGTAAATGTTTGGTGAAGATAAGTAGCTGGATGATAAAACTAATGCCTACTGGTTATCCAAGGAAGTACAACAGGGAAAATGGGCTGGAAGAAATGGTAAGGATGGCTTCTTTACATGGAGATAGGGCAGTATATTAAACATGCTGAGGTTGGGGTACCTGTGGAGCCCCTCTTTTTATTGCATCCTTAATGTGCAAGTGAACGTGGTTAAAAGAGAGTGGAATATTTTAAGCAAATGTTGTTGACCTAGATTTTCAAAATGGGTGAGCTTGAGGACACGGATGTCATCTCATCATTTTCTGCCTTCACAGTTTCTATGGAAACTACTACTTTGGTGACAGATAAAAACTTTTAGTGGTTCAAGCAAGAAGAGGCAGGAAACACTAGGGCAGAGGATGTGTTACAGAGCTCTAATGCAAGCTGGTAATGAATAAACTTTGAACACAAACACAATAGTGATAGTAGAGTAACAAAAATGCCAGTGCATCGATAGCTAAAATGATATTAAGGGATATGAAAGTACAGACTGAGCAGAGTACAACCTTGTTCTTATAGTCAATAAAGTTAATCTGAGTTCACAGTGAAATAACCGAGATCAGAGTCTGATTTTCTCTTTGGGGATGAATAAGCAGGGCTCCAACCCCAAATTTCAAAGGTGATGGTGCTGAGTGAGTATTCAAAGAGCACCAAGCTGGGCCAGGTCTGGGCATAAGGCACCTGTGGTAAAAACGCATGTCTGCTTTATGAGCGTGTTGCCCCCAGTGCGTGCCTAGGCTATTGCTTGTATTACACTGTCCCCGTGAGTCTGCCATTAATGGGTCAATTTATCATGAATAATTATAGCTGCAGAATTGTATTAGTATTTAACTAGTCCTCCTGGCTGGTATTTTAAATTAATTTGTGCTGCAGGCTGGAATTTTCTAAGGACTTACTGGGATGCAGTCAGCAGCCGTGGTGCGCTGATGGTCACTAACCCCATTTTTAAAACGTGGTAGAGGCCAAACTTTCCAGCAGTGCTTCCAAACAGGTGCCCATGGGTTTTTTAAGGCTTGGCCACTTGTCTTGTCACTACAAGCATGAAGTTAATTGGATTTGGGCTGTGAGCTATCCCTAGAGCCTTTTAAGTACGAAATGCAACACAAAATACTTAATTTGTTTCCTAATGCATGTGGGGTGAAGAGTAGAATCTAGACTTGATAGATCCATTATTAAAATGAATGCACATTTCTGTTAAATGCAAAATGGTTTTGACTTTTTTTCTGCCCATGAAAACACAGCTCATCTTCACATTTTCAAACTAAACCACTTTCATTTTCCTCTGACTTAGCTTTAATTTTGTTGCACTGCTTATAATTTAACATCTTACAAATGTCATGTCATAGTGTTAAGGGGAAAGTGGTATAAAAATTTAGATAGATTCTTGTCATAATAAAAGATTTCAACATAGCCAGACTGCAAATTACTGAGACAGTTGGCCATTAGCTAGAGAATGGAGAGATTTAGCTACGATTCTGGGCTCTTCTGTCATGGAATTCTGGACAAGGTATTTGATATTCTTCTCCAGCCTGTATTTTCCAATCTGTAAAGCAATATGTTGATATCTGCCCCTTTATAAGTAATTGCTTTAAAGTGTAAGGGTGAAAGGTTTGTATATGTAACTTTATCTATAACTGTTTATTATTGTGCAAGTGATAGGGCTCACTGCAAGTCAGAGGCTCTTGAGGGATGCTGTGGTTGGCAGTAAGCAAGCCCTGCTCAGGTACCTCGTGTAGCCTGAATTCACTCTCTGTAGAGCTGAATCAGCTGTGGAGAAGAGGGCAGCGGTCAGTACTTGCTTCCCTCTGCTTTTTTGCTTGCAGATCTAAGTCGTGGTCATGTAGGTGGTACACGGGGAGTGTAGGACAGTGGGGAGTCACAGCAACCTGTGCAATACAAGCATTTAATCAAAGAGGCAGAGATGGCATAAAGACTGGAGTCGCATCAAATTGAATTAAAAAGCTGGAGTATAAGTCTGCCAAGCTTCATATCAGTGTCCTAGAGTTTCAAATCAGGGCCAGTCCTCTGTCACATATTGCGCTCTGCTGGGAGCCAGCAAAACATGAGATGAGTTGTAAAGGCCTTTGTGATTCTGCTAAGATTTTGTTTGGAGCTGTCAACGAGCATTATTCAGTGGATCATTCTGAAGTCATCTCCAGCTCTGGAAGCCCCATCACCCACCGAAACCAAGACCACAGACCTGGACACTAGTATGCAGGGAGTCAGCTGTGCCCTGCACATTTCCTTGTGAGGTGCTGTTTGTGACTAAGATGATAGTAGTGAACTCAGCACCCACCTTTCTGCCTAACTCCTGGTAACTGGTGACAAGATAATCTGGGCTGGAGCTGAGGAGCTGGCCTGTGAAAACCAGGGTGAAATGAGCACCACTGTGCCCTCTGCTTAGTGCACGATGGCCTTGCTGTTGCATCTGGAGCAGCGTGCAGCTCACCCCGTGCCTCAGCTCACCATGCTGCTGTTCCTGTGTGCCACTAATTCCGACTCTGCTGCAGAGGTCTAAACCTGAGATCCAGCCTCCTTCCCTCCTCCCTTGCCCCAGAGCAAGCGCCGTTGGGAGCTGGATGCCTTTTCTGCCCTCTGTTATGTCTGTCTGAACTAGACTGGAAGTTCATTGGGGAGCAGGGCAGATGCCAGGTTGCATCAGGCCAAGAGGCCAGTCAGTCTGTTAACCTGGCAGCGGCCAGCCCCTGGTGCTTTTGTTGGGGTGATCGTTTATAAAGCTGTCTGGGGTTTAAAGAAAGCATAAAATAATAGGACTAGGGCCAGGGTGTGGTAGCTGAAATGTCCCACGGAGTGGGTAGGTGGGGACCAGGCTGCTTTAGGGAGATGGTTCTTTCTAACATTAGACAGTCTCACTGCCTAGAACTGCAAGGATTTTTCCCTTGCTTATTGTTTGATCTAGCACAGAGAGGTCACTTGAGGGGACTTTTGTTTATCTTTGAGCTTTCAAAGGATCATGAAAGCACAGGGCAGCACAGAAATAAAATAACCTGCATTTGCTTAGCATTAAGGAGTGGGTGCAGTTATGGAGTTACCTGGACTGTCCAGAACGGCCTCGCACTCACTCCCTATTTTCATAATTATGTGTCCATGGTTATTTGTAAAGCTGGGTTGCTGCATACAGCCTTGAGCATCAAATGCTGGATCTCAATCCCTTGAGCTGTAATTATAGTATAATTTATGTACGTATATATATGTGTGCATGTGTGTGTGTGTATATATATGTATATATATAGTATATATGTGTGTGTGTGTGTGTGTGTGTATGTATATATAAAGAATGTTGCTAAAGCTGCCCTGGTGCAGCTGGGTGCCTAGATGGCAAAGGAGCGACAGAGACATGAAGACATGATAGAGGAGAGCGCTGGTCCACAGGGGCACTGCAAAGGCTTGGCTGTTCCTGTGCTCTGTCCATTCCTGATAGCTGTGTCGCAGTGTTATCTTTTGTTGTACGTCTTGATATTTCTATAAAATCACTGATTCACTTCTTGCTTTTAAACTTTATTAGCCCCTTGGCTTGACCACAGGCTGGTCCTTCACCACCAGCATCTGGAGGCCCCTTTGCAAGAGGGATGTTCCCGTCCTCACTGCTGCTGCTCCCACAGGGCCAGCTGATGGAGATGCTGGAATACCCACTTCTTTGGAGGGACGTAGCTGCCCTGATGTTTTGGAAATCGTGCTTTTAGGTGTACCAGGATAATGAAAGAGTGCTGGTTTACTGAAGCACCTCCGATGTCAACCATTACCCCCATAGGCAAAAGGGATTCATGCAACACGTGCCCTGCCAGCACTGGAATCTTCCAAGAGCGGGAATTGGTTAGTCCTGGCTTCTCCACTTTACCAGTGACACAAATGCCTGCTACCCAAAGGCAATTTAGGAAGAAGCCCATCATGATAATATTAAGCAAATATCAAAACAACATCTTATGACCAAATATTATGAAATCAGCAAACCACAAGAATAGCAGAAGTTGCTGGGGCAGATTCCTCCTTTACTTTCATGTGACTGTATCTGATCGAGCCTGACCTGCCAAATTTTTTGGAAGGATGTTGCCGTAGCTGGGGGGTAATACTAGTGTATCTCTCTCATCTGCTAGCATGGATGCAGTAAGGGAATTGTACACTGACAGGAGACTGGTGCAGGATAACTTACTGTTATGTCTCTCTGAGACAGAGTGCACAGGATGACCTTGTCTGAGTTTTTCGAACTCTGCCTCTGGGGAACCTTTAGGAACTGGACATTGTGTTGTTATTATTATTTATTCTGAGAAACAAGTTTTTGGTGTTGAAGGAAGCTGCCTAACTTCGTGCTTGACAAGGAAAGGGAGTACCTGACCTTCTTTACAAAGCATCTGACGTGGAGATCATCCTTAGTGATCCTCAGGGTTTGTCCTGTCAGTTGTGCTGTGGAAGCTGCGAGCGCGCCCCGGGCCGTGGTGATGGAGTGGGGTGCACGGGAACCCCTGGGGAGGCCCTGGCAGGCAGCGGGTGTCTGTCTCAGAGAACCACGGGATCAAAAATCCCTCTTCTGCTTTCCCTTAGTTAGTGGGATTAACTACATGATAAGGGCAGAAAAAAAGAGCAACAGTTTTGTGTGGGGATTAACTGTGTGTTGGGGGGTCCCTTGCATGGCAGTGACGCTCGCCCTCGCCAGCGGCTGCTCATGCACATCCTCCAAGACCACCCCCCCGCCGATACCAGGGCAAGATAGGATCTAGCATCTCTTGACATCTAAATGTTTGGGCTTAGTGTTGTAATTCTCTATGAGCTCCCTGCAATTTGACTTTCTCTTTTAGGTTGTGGGGGCTTTAGAGTGGGATGTCTTTCATCTGGCACTGCCAAACACCCACTGTGTGATGGAAAGTCGGGGCAGGCAGTCAGGAACAACTGCACTGCGATCAGGTTGTAATCGTCTGGGTGAGGTCATCGCATTGGAAGTTCAGGTTATGGAGCTATGCACATTTGTTGTGTTTTCCCAGAAGATCACTAAGCCACTAAGGAGTTTGGTATGTCACATTAAGTGCTTTGAGTCAGTCTCACCTAGAACTGCCCTGTCTAAACATCCATCATCTTATACTGTCACGGGTGTTTTGGAAATGCCCTCTCCTAAGCTATTGTTAAACCACCTTCCTTTTCATGCCTGGAATTCAGCCTTGTCCTGATGAAGCAGAGTCCCATTCAGCACAGCCAAGGAGGAACAGTTTTATTGTAAATTTACATAACTTGAAATATTAAAGGGCCCTAAAATTGGCAGTGCGGAAAACATCAGTGTTACAAACCTCTCAGGCATCAGCAGAGAGGACAATTTATGCTTGTCTCATGACTCCACGGGGCCACCAAACAGCGCACAGCCCTGTCAGCTTTTCATGATCCTTCTGATTAATGTGATGAGTTACCTAAGAAATAAAATATCCCCTCATCACCCCGGAAGAGGTATTTTAGACCAACTTTAATACACAAACGTAGTCATAGTTTATTGAGTATCTTTCCAAGGGAAGTTATACGATGGGGAAATGGTTCCATTAAAGTGCAGTTGCTTCTAAGTTTAAGGAAGGTCTCTGACATCTTAAGGTATTTATTCTAAGTTGTTCTTTTCAGGCCTAAAAGCAAAAGTCCAGCTGTCAACTTGCAGCTGACATGTGAGCTGTCAAGAGCAGAGGAAACTTCTTTCTGTCTTCACCAACTAATCACCATGTACCCTGAAGTATGAAGCTCCCTTACTGATTTGTTCAATTTTTCCTGAGATCCAGTGAGCAATTATATCAAAATCTGCACATTTTTTTAAAGAGTTGATTGAGGAATTTCACCAAAATTTGCATGTGTCTGCCAAACTCACTGGGTAATTTTAATGGAGCCTTCTTGCTTTTACTGAGGTAAAACAAATAATTTACAGATTGCCTTAGCATGGCCATGGCTTTTGAGACTGGGAGGAGAGTAGGAACTATAGGAGCTGTCGGGGAAATGAGGAAAGCAGCGTCCTGCTCTGAGGTGCTTTGTGGAAAAGGGACCAGAGTCCCACCATTCTGAGTAGCCCTGGCTTATGGCTTATGTTCCATTGGTGATTAACGCAAGTTAGAGCTCATAAATACCGTCTTATAATTATTTGAGGGAGATGAAAGCGAAAGGTCCAGGAAAGGCAAGTTGTTCTTCACTTCATACATTATCAGGGAAATCACAGGGGCTCCTGGGACGCGGAGATTCCCTCCCAGGTCACCAGTTCAAATCCATCCGGAGAGAGCGCTTAATCACCGCTTCCTCCAGCCTAACAGAGCCACTTGCAGGGCACGCTGCTGCGAACGTCCCCAGGGCCGTCGCGAGGAGCGGCCGCCTGAACGTCCTGCACCAGGGCCTGCCTCGACCCAGCTCCTTCCAGCCCCGCCGTGGGCACCACGGCAGACATCTTCCTTCTCGGGAGGGCTCGTCCATCTGCCCAGGCTCAGTTAGGGCAACCAGAGGGGTGAGGGTGCCCGTGTGGAGTCACCTGGAAGCGACGGCTGGGCTCTAAGCTCTCGTGGTCCCTCAGGCCCCGTGAGGTAACTCATGGGACGGAGCTCCTGCGCGGCGGCTCCATGTGCGTGCGCTGGCAAGGCTTCGTGGCCGCTTAGGCAACGGTTATCAGATCTGTGTTTATAAATACAAGATTTCGAGTTTGGCTTTAGTGCTTAAATTCGCTAGCGGATGGGCCTTCCTCTCCTCCTCCCCCCAAAAAACACAATAACAACCACCACGAACAATCACTGTTTCACCTCTCCCACATTAGCTATTAATAATGTTAATTTACTTCCTTTGAAAGATACCATATGTTCCCCCTTCCTGATCCCTCTACAGGCCTAAGAAAAAACTAAGGAAATTAGAGAGACTCCATAACACTGATGGCCACATCCAATGTCTTATCAGGCTTCCTGTTGTTGGGAGTATTGTTTTCCTTTAAAGATTAATATTTACAATGGTTACTTAGTTATCTTAGTTCATTTGGTGACCATTAAAGATTCCAGCCCTGAATGCGATGAATGAACCTCCTTTTATTTGTCCTTGATGACTTGTTTGTCTTGTGCCTCATCTGGCTGAAAATCAAGGAAAATAATTATTGGGTTGGGCTTTTTACTGCAATTTCACATCAAGGCTCAAAGTGCACATTTCTGTTTGTTTTAGAAGGGGAGCCCTTACCCGTTTTTTCTGCTGAGGCATGCATATTCTCAAATATACATATTATCAGTAGAAGCAAAGTTAAAAAAGGTGTTATCTCCTATTTTTCTTAAGCCGCGTGTCTCGTTTTTGTACTTTTAGGGGGAAAATGTTAGTTTTTCACCTTGGCAAGCCCAGCAACAGCCAGACTGGCTCAAAGTGGACCTGAGAAGGGCAGCCCGTGTGCAGCTGCTGTGCACGTTGCAGTCCAGAGTTTCTGTCTGCAGGAACCCCTGTGCATCAGCTGAAGTTCAAAGGGGTCCCTCTGCAAGGGGGAAGCCACAGGCATTTTTCTTTTGCATTTTAATAAAAGCCCAAAAGCAGAGAGGGAGGGAGGCATTCGGTGGGACACAGATTGTGGTGTCCCCATGGATCCAAGCCTCTTCTTCCATACCCGCAGAAGCATTTGCAGGCTTTGCTCAGCAGAAGGGAGCTTTGAATTCACCTTGAGCTGCCCTCGTCCCTGCTGAAGAACAGCAGGAAAATATCCCCATACGCACAGGGATATTAGCGACAGGCCCCAAGAACAAGCCGAGAGACAAACATGGCCCATGTTACAAATCTTTGCAGAATTACAGCACGGTTGGATGTGGGTGTGCAAACTGTCCAGGGGTCCTGTTTTTCTTCTCAGCACAGATTAAGGATGCGCCTTGCCTTGCCTGGCAGTGGCAGCTACTATGAACACATCTGCAGCACTCCTTAAGGTTTTTTGCTTTCTTTGCAGACTGCTGTCTCATCCTGAAACGGCACATTTCATGTGCTGGTTTATAATGAATTTGTTCTCACTGGGACAGATGTTTCTGATGCGATAAGAAACATGGCCTGGGAGCCAGCGGCGCTGCAGAGCCTCTCGTATTCCTCACCTGAATTGCAAATGAGATATTGGTTTCTTATCAGTTAAAAAACATGAGCAACTGCACATATAAATAATATGCTGCCAACTGCCAGCTGTTTGTGCCAATGACGTTCTTCTTAAAAGAAGCTCCCCCCCCATCATCTGCTCTTTTCTCTTTCAGAAAATCTGGAGGCTTTTTGCAAGTGCAGCAGAAGAGATTTTTCTCTTTAAGCTGCACACAGCAGTGAAAATGTTATTCCAAAATAATTATGGGCTAGCAAAAACAGTTTCTATATTTGTGTCTCAGCTAATACCTGGCTCTTTTTGTACATAACCTCTGCTTCTTCTGCCTTTCTCCCTGTCTGGGCAGGAAGGGGAAAGCGTGAGTGTCGCTTTCTGTTTCACGTGCAGTTCTTTTTAGATGCTTTACTGCCTTCCTGCAGGGTTTCAGTTCTTAATGCTGTGGGAGCAAAAGGCGTAGTGTTTAAAAATACATCTTTCCTTTTTTTGGAAGTGTTTTGTCTTAACGTTCGTGAAAGCTTTTCTAGATACTTTGATTTTTAGGACAAAATTCAAAGAGCTGCAGAAGCCAAGGTTGCAGAAGCAAGCAGGCCTGCTCGCTTGGTAACCTTTGCCTTGCAGTCTTGCAGTCAACGGGACTTAAAAATACTACGCGGTGAAATTGCCCTGGTAATTGATCTGCTTGACGTTTTATTAGGGCAAAATTGAGAAACACTTTTCAGCATTTTGCCAGCTAGAGGCAGAGATGGATTTCTGTTCCAAATGACCTTCTGGGGGAGCTGGGCTGCGGGGCCATGATTCATTGGCAGAGCGCTGGTGACAGGCATGTCGCTATTGTTCTGCACCTCGGGTTTCACATTGCTCCCCTTAGATAAGCTGTAACCATTAACCACGCAGGGAGCTACAAATAAAGTGTGATGTAAGAATTAAGCATATTATCTGATTGGCAGCGTGGGGCCGCTCTTCCAGGTTAAGGGTTTGAGATTTTTTTCTTCCTTTTAAACAAAAACTGTGCCTTCTGTTACATTTCTGAGCGCATTGTCCTCCTGAAAGATAAAATATTCTTTTGGAAGCAGCAATGTGTGTGCGTGTATATATATAGCATGAGCTATTATTAGGTTGGAGCTAGTTTCTGCACAGCACTAGTGCATGAAGATTCTGATCTTGGTGGCTGTGCTGGAGCTACTGAGCAACACCATTAAAACCATGGATTTTCAGTGTAATACAGGGTTTTCAGATTCACACCAAGATCAGAATCTGGCCGGGGGTTTAATGGGTTTTGAGGAATAAAGGAGTTTGGCAGCCTCAGCTTGATCTTAGTTTCAGTTGAAGATTACATATCAATTTCTAGAACTATTATTTGGGACTAATACCAAGGCAAATGAATTTGCTCTTACATGAGGAATGGCTTGATTATCATGCTAACTGAAAAAAAAATAAGTCTGTCTATTCCCACAGCTCAGCTGCTGTAAGTGGATGTATGTAAGGATTTAGAAATGGTTGCTATTCAGGGTAAAATGACTTCTAGCAATTGAATGATTTATGATAATGTTGATATTCAGAGCGGCTATTCAGCTGCCAGGATAAAGACCACAATGGCTGATCGGAGTCTTTCTCTTTGGCCTAAGCTAGTCGCAGGCTGACACTGGAAATGAGCTCCCTGCCTGGAGCCTTATCTGCCCTGCTACAAAGCGGTAGGGGCCAGAGGGACAGGGAGAAGGAGAAAGGCACCTGTTTATAATGGGTTATCGACTCTGCGTTATCTCCTCTGCTGTAAAACCTTAGCGGGAAAAGCATGGTAGCTTTACTAGAGGCATACGAGGCCGGGTCAATGCCCAGGGTATTAACCTTGCTTAGCAAATTAGTGATAAACATAATAGGTCCCTTGTTTCCCCAAGGAGTTTTACAGCGGCTTCTGGTCAAGTATTAGAATTCACGGCGCTCTTTGGTATCCTCTCCGCCTCATGTGTTTTGACAATGAAGAGGAGGGATATTTGCACCATTTGCTTTAGCCTTTAGCTTCAGTTCAATGCCGAGGCTTAATTACAGCTGCCTAAATGCTCTTTAAAGTTCACTGAGAGAGTAGATGTGATTCAGAGAATGAATCAGACCATCAAGCAGAGATGCCCGAGGTGGACGAGGTGACTGCACTCAGCCTTAGGCACGTGGCGCTCAGCAGAAGGCCACAAAGACCTGCTCCAGCCTTCCGAAAGCTGAGGGGTGCTGATGTTTAGTTGTGCAGGGACTTGCAGTGCAGCAGGTTTCAGGATTTTGGTAGATATAATTCCTGATAATGAAATCCTGTCGCCTTCCAGAATATTTCCAGAGAAGGCGCATGGTGATCTTGGATGTAACTGAAGACACCTGCTCTCCTTCCTCCTTTTGCAGTCTGAGCAACCAGTTTATTTACCGAACCTCTTGGGGCAGAGCTTGGCTCCTACTCAGGCTTAGTCCCTACTGTGCTGCCCTGAAAGCTTTCAGAGCCTGTAGAAAGGGGCAGGAGAATGGAAAGCAACCGCTCGGAAAGCTTCATGTCCAAGGGGAACTTCCCAGCTAAGTGAGCTGCTGTGTAGGGGCACAGGAACACGGCGAGGGGCACGAGGCTGCAACTGGGCCAGAACTGAATGCAGTGCAGTGAGGCCCATCATGGGCATGGAGAAGCAGAGCACAGTTCACAGCTGCAGTGTGCTCTTACCCATACCAGATACAAGATAAACACCTGCAAGGATCCAAAAGGTGCTTTGTCCCTCTAAAGCTGCTGTGCTTTCCTTCCTGTCCTTGTCACACACATGCAAACAGAATAGCTGGGAACAGCGTTTGCACAGATACACTAATGCTGCCAGACGTGGGCCCCGCTGCAGATCTGGAAGCTTGTAAAACATGAGACATAAAAGCAGATCAGTGCAGTTCACTCGCACCCCATTGCCTTGAGTACCTTTCACACCAGCTACTGGTGTGAAACGGGAGTCTGCGCTGCTCTTCACATGAGCCCACCCAGCTGCCTTCATCATCCTCTTGGGTGCAGCCATGGTCATCTCTGTCCCGGCCCAACCTGGCACAACTCGTCTCCTGACTCATCTCCATTGCTTCTTCTGTATGGCCAAGTATAATCCCAGCACTCTCTTCCACTTCTACACCCTCACCCTCTAAATTTAATCTTTGTCTTAACAGTTGTGTTAATTCACTGACCACATATTTTGGTCTTTCAGCTTGTTAGCAGTAGTCCTTGAGTTCAAACGTTCAGGTAAGCGCTTCTCGCTCCACAGTAGCAGCTCTCGTAGTGGCTGTGGAAACATCTCCCGCTGTCGTCAGTTTGTTCCAAATAGAGAGGGGAGATTGTGATGAGCGTGGTTCTATTTATCTAGGCAAGTCTAAGTGTTTTCCCAAAATATTTGTGAAATAGTCTTTGAGTGATCAATGGCTTAAACATGTGACTCCAAGTTACTGGTCAACAAGCTATTTAAAAAAGCATCTGCTAAAGAAGCACTGTCTGAAACTCGTTGGCATTAGGAAATGCTCCGTTTAGAGAAGTGCCCGTCTCATGAGTCAGTCGCATGTCATAAGGCAATACTGCAGCATTCCTCAAGGGCCTATATGGAAATAGGCTCTGGTTTTGCATGTGACAAATGTGGATAATGCTGTGTTGGAGGGAAACATGTTCAAATAGACATTCAAATACCTGTGTCCTGGTAACTCCCTTCTCCCTGTTTGCCTCCAAAGTCACTGGACTGTCTTGTTGATTCAGCCTCTTGTGCATTACTAATTTCAGGGTCCCTGGTTTTGTTTTGGCATTCATACCTTTCAGCTCCTTCAATGAAAGTTGTCTTAATTCAATCATCAGCCTTCAGGTTTGTTGGATCATTATTTCCCAAATGCAGATAAAATGTTTCTGTCTTTCGGGCTGAAACTGTCAGTGCCTCAGGGTGATCTGTTACCGTCACGTTATATAGTTAAGCTTCTTACTCAAAGAGAGTAGGACTCAAATTACTCAAATTGGTGGCAGCTTTTCTGCCATGGACCTTTGAAAAGGGGCCTTTTCCTCAAAAGGAGGATTTATTGCCTCTAGTAGTCAAACTGTTTTCAGTTGTCCACCTGCTTTTTCTGCTAAATGTCATCCAGCCTATGGAGAGTTGGGGTGCAGACACTCTTCTTTGGCATAAATTATCAAGATGAGTAAGATGATTCTGATTTTGGTATCTGTTCTCCATTTAACCTCACTGTTTTTCCTTTATATGGAATATTATTCATGTAGATGCCCGTTTTCTGACCATGAGAGGTTGGATTAGTATCCAAACAGATTAGACCCAGGATATACCTAGTTCTCCATCCTTGCTGGAAAAAGCCTGGGCACTCTAGAACAATGCCAGGTGATGGAGCACACCGCTGGCAAAACTGCTTTACACTCAGAACATGTGATGGAGGAAGACTGGCAACTTTTGCTCTTTAGATTTTTTTTCCAGAATTTATTCCTTAGAACACTTTTTATTTCCATCCTGCTTGGAGTAAATCCAAACAAACAAGCAAAAGAAAAAGTGTCAGCAACAAGCAGAAAAAAAGCCCTCCACAAACCAGAATTTCCCCTGCCATTCAAAACCCTATGGAAGAAATTGGACAAGGTTGCAGCAGAGACTTTTCAGAGTACGCTTGGGTCTGTGGCATAACCCACACTAGCTTCTCAAGCCTGTTCTCTTTGATATCTCCATTAGCTCTCCATTTCACAAAGGCAGGGGGGCAGGCAAAGCTGACCTTGGTGTGCTCTTACAAGCAGCAATACATGCAGCAAAATGCTGGAAGAGAGAATGAAAGAGAGAAGACCACTTGCAATTCAGTAGGGATCAGCAGCCATCCGAAGAGTGCTGCATGTTGCAAGAAGAGCAATGATCTTAAGCAGGCTCAAAGGGACACCTGTCCTTGCTGCTATTGTGCTCTGGCTTTTACAAAGTTAAGTTTTGGTCTAACAAAACATGACTTGGTTTTCCTCATTTGCTTACCTGCACTGCTCAGCTATGGGGCTCTGCTCCTCTTATCTGAGAGAAAGAGAAGCCTTGATGTTGGCTTCAGTGGTTGTCTTTCATGCTGAAACATTTCCAGCTTAATCTCTTTTATTGGCAGCAACCAAAGTCAGATGCTTAAACCTCATATGGACACTGAATACTTGCAAAAAAGGATTATACCCAACTGCCTTATGTACTCACAGATGCCCATGTGGCACAAAGCCACAAGCCCCAAATATCTTCCTTCTCTCTATCTCCTCTGCTGGTCTTCAGTAACTTGATCTTCCTCAACTGCATGGATGGCAGTAGATCCTTTCATATATATGAATCAGACCCCCTTGGGCTCAAGATCTGCATTCTGTGTTTTCCCAAGGCACGTTTGCAGACTGGCTGCTCCCAGGTGCTGTCGGCACTGCTGAGCTTCCACTTCACATTCCCCAAATTCCAGCCTGGTGTGTCTAGGCAGATATCTGTTGGCTATTTGCATTTGAAAAATAGTAACGTTCGTATACGCTGAGGTCAAATAGAAAATCAAACAACTGCTTTATGCTTAGAGTAAGAGAATACCAGGTGAGAGAGATTCTGTGGACAGCAAAGCTAAAGGAATCGACCTTCAATGCTGTAGTGTGGGAACCAACTCTAAGGAGAGACAGACTGAGTGGACAGATGATGTGAAAATACGAGAAATGTCTAGTTAAAAAAATGTCAATAACTTTAATTTCAAAGAGATTCCAAAGAAGAGCTAACCGTAGCACATCCAAACTGCAAATATTCTATAAATAAACATAAGATTTTTGGTAGAGTTTATAAAACTCTTATCTATTTTGCTTTTATTTTCCTCACCCTTGAACACAGGCAACAAAACAGAGTTACAGAACTGAACAGTAAGTGCTGCACTAACCACAAATTCTTAATGACCATAAAGAGAAAGACAAATTGATGTGAAGAGGCTAACAGAGTTCATCCAAGGGTATGCATATGTAAGGCAGTACAGATGCACACTCTGGTACATGAAACCATGTTACTGTATAAGGAATGATTTGGATATAGCAACCATTGTATCTGAATGATCACACTGTGATGCCACTATAGAAAAGGGTGATCTTTCCAGACTGCAGAGAAGCAAGATCCTCGTTTCATCCAGGCATAGCTGAACTTTAGAGCCAACTATTTAATGCCATACCAGGTCAGTTGGGATATAATTGTCTCTAACCAGAACAGTCAAAAGTTATAGAGTTCACTATCTGCTGGCTGAGTGACACCCAGAAATTCTTTCCAGAGTTAAAAAAACAAGCAAAGACACAAGTTCATACCTGAAGTTCAGGGTAATCACGCCACTCAGCAACATAAACAAACATGGCACCAATTATAAAATTATTCTTGGGGCGTCATTTTGGACAGATCCAGCCCAGAAGTTTCCGAAGTTAGGGTCATGACCACAAAAAGCACTGACAGGAGAGGGGTCATGGGCCTGGAAATGAGGTCCTAAGTCAAAAAGCTTAGGAACTGCTGATCTAGAGAGATGAGTGGTCACGTAAGAGGGTCCCCTTGGAATATCCTTTTTCCTCTGTTCTGCCTCAGAAACAGTAAATCAAGTGGATCTTACAGCTGGCAAGACTAGCCTGTTTATAGGATGCTGTTGTATTTATAAAAGTAGATCTCAGGAAGTGAGCCCAAGATAATTACGGAGATGGGAGCAAGGGAGACTCTTCGGAGAGAAGGATGTGGGACAAGGAGAACAGGAGGAGAGGCAGGTCTGTGGGGAACAGAATCTGCCAAGCAGAAGTAAGATACAACAGTGTTAAAAAGACGGAACTTTTATAAGGTTGTAGTGAAGTTTAAGAGTCTAACACAGAAGGTCAGGTTCCCTTCTCATGAGGCTCGAGGGGCCTAGCTGGTGCTGTGCGCCTAGTGCTGAGGCCTGTTTCTTGCCGTGGAATCTCATGTTATTTTTGGTGGAAATAACATGTGGCCAGCTTAATGTGCATGCTATTAATGTGTAGGTAGAAATAAGCAGGTATGTTTTTGAGTAAGTCTTCTAATAGACTCTTTTACTGTTCCGGTATTTCAGAAACCACGCAAGCTAGGCATGAATTTATATGTTAAAAGAAAACCACTGTTATTTGAAAGTTTTGTGGTTTCTTTATAATATTCATGCTGTGAAAGAATGCGGAAAATACAGGCAGAACTGAAAAAATGTATAGCTTATGTCATTAACATTGTGTTTTGTCATTCTTAAAGCAAATATTTTTAAGTCTTAGTGAGTCTGTTATAGTTGTTTACTGCTGAATATTGGAAGCTTTTCAAGTCAGACTCTAAGCAATGATAAGCAGTTGTTACTGGTGCCCAGGTACTCGCAGTACTGTGGTTGCTGCTGCTGAAACTGGTATTTCTTGGAGAGCCCAAAGACCCACCTTGCGTGCGTTGGGTTGCTGTGGGGCCTCCCTTTATGGGGTCTCTTTGCTGCCATGTGGAAAGCTGGTGAGCTCTCCTCTGGATGTCTCAGCACACAGAGCACCTCTAGGCCATGGGTGCTTTTATAATACCCAGTTAGCTTCTGTACATGAGGAGTGTCAGGACCATAAAATGGGTATTTTGAGCAACTTTCACAGAACCCCATGTGCCATCCCAGTGCACGGAGAGGGCAAGCAGTGATTTGGGGCAATTAGGAGGGAGTATAGCAATACAGCAGGTTCATTTCAGGGGTGGGAAATGGGACCAGAGGTTAATAACCCAACAAAGGCCATCACTGGAAAGCAGACATGAAGGCTGCGTGATGCAATGCCGAGCTGTTGTTACGTGCTAGCTGCAGTGGAGAGGCAAAGTCACTAGGATTGTGTGGGGATATACAGTAGCATTAAGTTGTTTATGTTATGGTGTTTATGGAAGCAGGGGGGTCTTGGCATCCAGCTGCAGCCGCACAACTCCAGGCAGGAGGGTTTCAGGCTCAAGATGGAGCACGGGGCCCATTGCAGGGCCCTGCACGGAGCGGGAGCCAGCTGCAGAGGCACTAGGCCGCAGGGCAGGGTGGAGCCAGGTTGCCTCAGTTGCTGTAACAGGGACTAAAATATCGACCGGGAGCCCTAGGCATTAGACAGAGAGCTGAAACCAAGGGAAGGTCTTGTGAGCGAGACCCTGCGAGCAACGAAGGACAGCGTATCTGGGGCCTTCAACCCGCTGGTGCTTCAGAGCAAGGACACTTTCTGTTGCTGTTTGATTCTCGCAAGTTGAGGACTTGGGGAGCCTTTCTGTGACTAAAGGAACTTACGCCATGCGTCTGCCTGTGTCCTACTGGTCAACCTGTACAGCTCCAAATAACAACTAACTGGTCAAGCGAATGATGCTTAATCCTCAGGTCTCCATGTCTTGGGCCCTGGAAGCTTTCATCTTGGAGGCACCTCATTTTGCAAGATGCTCCAGACCTAATGTGTAAGTAGGACTTAATTGAGACTTTTATGTGCATATATCCAACTGCAGGAATAATTTTAGTGAAGCCATAGAGAGCATTCACGTGTAAAATTACAGGCGTGCTTCAGACATGACCAGATTGGTGCAGAACCAGCCCTTATCTCCTGTTCTGGTGATCCAGTCTGGACCAGTCTCCACAAGTTTCTCTTCAAGGTTTAAACCAAGCCTTTGGATTGTTTGAAAAATGTGGGGTTTTATTTTCATAATTACCTGTAGTTTTAGGAACTGCCCTTAGGGCTGTTTTGAATTCAGTGAAACATGCTGAACTTTAAATCAGAGGTTTCTGTGTTTCATGTCAAATGTAGAAATCAAATATTAGGTTTCTGCTCCAGTCATGCAGAGGTTTGTTTTAGGTTTATTTCCAAAGCATATCGTGCTTTAATTTAAGAAACTGATAACTTATATTTAATGCTAAGTTCAGAATATATAATTTCTGCTAGAGCAATTTTTCACGTCAAGGCTTGTGACATTAGCAGGCACAGAAGTGGAGTCACTTCCCAGACATTTCCCCCACTTATTTTCTCCAGGCTGCAAAGTATCTCAGAGGGGAAAAAAGAACAGATCTCGTTATGATGCTTGAAATGATCAGTTTTCACATACAATTGGTGACCATCCAAAGCAAAGGGTCTAGGTGCATATTACAGGATATTCCTTGGCAGCCTGTGATGTGACTGAAATAACTGTGGCCCTTAGTATAGTAATAATCTAGTCCTGTATTTATCCGAGTCTCCTTCTCTGTGTAAGCTTCATCTCCAGTGTATTCCTGCAAGTGATGCTGTTTGCTGCAAGGCTTGTTTGTTTTCTAGGCACTATCCATAGGCGTCTAGAGATATATGAGATCCCCTTTACAGGGGAATTTTTCTCTTGGACTGTCAAGAATTTTTATTTCTTTTATGGAGTATAAATTTTCCCATTCTTAATTCTTCCTATTGCTACTGATTTTAGAGCCCATCTCCATGGTGATGCCATCCTTAAAATAGTTACCTGGGTCACACGTCAGCTGCCTACTCATAATGTAAGGGCCTGTTCTAGATACCAAGAGCAATTTCCCTGTCCAAAAAATGTGGTTTCTGCCTGTACAAAATCTGTAAGCCTTCAAAGCAAGTCCTTTACAGAAAATGTAATGCTCAGCTGAAAGCCAAGCATGGCAAAAATACCAAATAAATGACGTAAAAAAGAAAGAAAAACACACACAGGGCTCTTCTTGCTACAGGCTATTACAGAATATAGCAGCGGAAGCAGAGCACTTAATGAAATGCTTTTGGAGTATAAGCTTTTCTATTTGTAGGCATTCATTTTTTTATACTCCAGTATTAACAAGGCCTCGTCTAAGGAGGTTTGACCTTTAATCTCATTATGTATAGATCTTTGCATGTGAATGTGACATACGAATTTGTTACCAAGATACTACTTGAAGCAAACATCCTAGGGCCTTCCAAGTTGGCAGGTTGACACTGATTTCTGAGTCATCCCAGCCCAAAATATTATTTTATGTTTTTACAACATTTTGAGCTGCTGAGAGAACATCAGCCATCTTATCAGGCTGATGCTATCAGTAGCTTTCCATTAGTTTCCTAGTGTATGTCCTAGAGACAGACATGTGCACGTAAGTTGGGATAGGAACAGCATTGAAATGAAGCGGGATTCATTTTAGCTTATCAGAAGGGTGGAGCAGCTGCGAAGTTCAGCTTACTGAGGAGATCGATCTAGAGCAGGATAAGGTCCTGACATGTTCTTTCAAGTTTCATCTAGTTTGCATCATCTGAGTTGTTGCTATCCTCATCTCCCATCCCTGTATATTGTCATCACCTCTTAGTTTATAGAAACCGAGGCTGCCAGGTAGTGCTTTTTCTGCTGCGGTTGGTCCGGTGGTGGAGCTGGGTAGTCACGGCAGTAATGCAGCTAGCACAAAGACCACTCGTGAAACAGGGATTTTACACCTGGGATGGGATCTAACATGTTTTCATTTCTGTTGAATTTTTATTCCTATGTCTCTAATTTTATGTAATAGCAGATGCTCATTTGTAACCAGAAATCTGTTTCTGAAAGTGATTTGAGAAGGTGGCCTTCAATAAGAGGAGACCAAACAGGGGCTGGAGATTCAGTTCCAGACCTATATTCCTTAAAAGAATCATTTAATGACTTGCAGTACTTCTCTGTGCTGCATAATACCTATTTCTGATTTCCAGCTGCAGCTAAGACTTTCCTATTGGTCCTGCTGGACATGGTGAGATTGTTTCATCAATCAGTATGTTGAAAGAAGAAATAGTAAAATACAGTGAGAAAAACTATATTTAAAGTGTCTCCACACTATCAGGAATATGGTCTCTCAAGATTTTGTAGAGTGTCTGCAGCTTAGCCAGCTGCTGTGTGAATGGCACTGTGCTAGCAAAGCACCAGAGCACTGTGCTCTCATATAATAAATGACTTGGAGATACCACTCTCGGCACAGATAATCAGTAGGACTTATACTCTGTTCCTCTTAGTAGAAAGGAGTCGATTCTCCCACACTTTTAACATGCTAAATTCCCAGAGAAAATGCAGCTGAGCACAGCTCGTTATCTTTTCTTTCTTCCTGTCGATGACAGTGTCATCATAAATAATGAAATGCAGCAAATTTCATACCTTGGTTCCGGTGCACCCAAGCTTTGGAAAGGCAGGCTATGGCTAAATATCACACTTTGGAAAAATTAGCAAAAGTTAAGAGAAATGTTTTCACAAGGCCAAATTTTTGTAGCACCAAAGCTTCATGAGAAACACCTTCCTTGAAGTCTCCAGGAATCAGAAAGTGAAATTCTTGCACGTGTTTACAAACAGGGAAAGCAGCTGCAGGAAATCATGTGATTTCCAGTAACTGCCCATATATAGACATTTACATGATGAAAGCAAGAAAAAACTTGCTGCTGCAGCTTATTGAAGCCAAAATGTATTATCTGTGTTTAACCACGCTCCCACATGTATGGCATAAGGCTTCCTCACTGTTTCCAAGAATTTATATCACTCGATATTTCAGAGAAGTCACAGTCTGAAAGTGAATGTGCAATGGCTGATACAGGAGGGACTTTTTTTGGTATCTAATAGCAACATTATCCAGTAAAAGGAAGAGTACAGCCCTTTATATACCTGACTGTTAATAACTAGGTAAATAAACAAATCCCAGGAAAATAACAGTGAAACAGAGGGAGAAACTGTATCATCAGGATCAGAATAAATAGAATTTGGGAAAGGAAGGTTAATTAATGGTTAATTAATGATTTGCCAGTGTGCATTTTCAACCAACTCTTCACCTCCTGTTAATCTCAAATGACTACAAACCCTGCTTCCTCATGTCCTCACATGACGGTTTGGCTAAGAACAGATATCTTGAAATAATGTAAAATACAGTTATGTCACCGGGTAAATACTGCAGAAATATGTTTTCTGTTTGTTAATGTTGCCTGCATGAGTTGAGAACCTTGTTCAGCCCCAAAGAAGCTGGTTAACTCCCCATGTCTGACATAGTCCTGAGGTCTCTATGTAGGTAGCTCCCATCAGATCTTTCTCCCTGCGCTGCTTCTGGAGCGCCTGTGAGATCACTTTTCTCCCGATACTTATGAGTGCAGCGTGACCATGGTGCCTGTGCAGCTAAATGGACCTTATCCCTTTGCAAACTCCCTGGGCTCTTGTTAAAGGAGAGTTTGGGAAGTGAGAACAGCCTCGTTACATAAGAGATGGTCCTAAAGTGCAATGGTTTGGGGGCGGAAAGGGGAGGTTGGTTGGTTGGTTCCCACCCCTTCTTCCTCCTTCAGAGAAGGAAGCTGAGCTAAGTTGCAAGAGATGCAATTCCGGGATTTTTGGATGTGAGGAGAAAGCAGTGTGTGCTGCAAGGGGGCAGACCCATCCATGGCATCATACGTTTTGAAATCCATGTGGTCTGGAGAGTGACCAGTCAGTTTTTCAGCCTGGGGCTCTTAGCTCCACCCAGATGGGCAAGGAGCTCCTGCTGCTGCAGATCCCCAAAGCCCTGAGCGATCGGAAGCCGCTTTGCCACCTATGGCCATAAATACAAACAGGGCCCCAAAACATCGGTGTGTTTGCAGGGGGAACTGGAGCGCTCTGCTGCCTGTATCCCTACCCTGCTGCTTGGCAAGCTGATTCTTAATTATATTTCTGCATCATCAAACTTCATGAAAATACATGTTGAAAGTGCAGACGTTCTCCAGGCAGACTTGAGCTGGTGAGCTCTGCAAAAGAGGGATCTTGTTCCATGTGGAAGTGTCAGAGCTCGCTCTAGGATGCAGAATAAAGTCTGAAATACAGGGGTCTAACACGGGAACTTGGTAGAAGCAGACCTTTCTGTTATAATTTGGAAATTAGCACAGTTGAGCTCCTTCTCTCCTAATACAACCCTGTGGTGACTTCCAAAACAACTCCAGAGAAGGTCTGCAGCCACTTACCCAGAAAATGAAGAAGGGCAGGGAGAGGGAGGGGGAAGATTGCCCACAGTTAATACAAAACATATGTCAGACTGTGACAGTTTAGCGTGTTCAGCTTTGACAATGTGGTAAGCACTTTTCTTCAGAGCACAGGGATAACCTTAGGCACCAGGAAGCTACCAGCAGGTGTGAGAATCGGTGTCACCGTTTCTGCAGCGCCGTGATGCAGCTGAGGGAGTGTGGGGAAGATAGAGCTGGTTAATCCGCAACCCAGACAGTCCAACCATGGAAAATCAAACACTAGCAGTGTGCAAGACATGACTTGGCTGTTTTCTTCCTTAAAGCATCCATCAGCAGTCTGACACTAGCGAGAGTCCTGCCATTTACATTGATATTCCCCTGTATTCTGTTTACTAGGTGGATTTGGAGGTGATCCTAAAATCAGTAATACAGTGTAATATATAATGTAGTTCAGAATATCAAATAGAAGGATAATATTGACCCAAAAGTGTAGAGGCTTTTATGGGTCTCTCACACGTGCTTGGTGGTTTTAGGGCTCTGTTCTGCAAAGGAGCTGTTGAAATCACTTTCCATGGAGAAGATGGAGCTCTCCAAGGGGTGCTCAGCCAGACCTTCAGGATCAGACCCTTCCTGCCCGATCCAGCACTGCTGAAGCCAGTGGTTTCATGCCTGATCTCAAAAGGGTCCTAATCAGCCTTTAGGACTGTGGCCCTTTCTTTCCTTCATCCCCTCGTGCAGTTAATACGATTACAGTTACATAAGGGGTGCACAGCGCAGCGGCTGCACGCGGGGGCTTCGTGCCGCATGGGGGCCGATCTTGGCCCCGTCCTGCTGACAGCCTAAGTTTAGATTCAGTGCAATGAGCAAAAGTAATAAACAGAAGTGGGACTAGGCACGGCAGAGGTCACAGCAGCAAGATCACAGGTTACCCTGGCTTGGTAGGTGCATATCCTGATGGCAGCGCTGATTAAACACAGTGACTCACTGGCTGGAGGCTGGAGGAAGAAGTGGGGCGTTGGAAGGATGTGGCTGTGGGGAGACCTGGTGAGCAGAGATTAGGAGGAAGGTTCGTGCCCAGTGGACTAGAATAGCTCGTCCACCAGTTTCATTGTTTTCAGCATTTCAAACAGTCTGGGCTAATCACTAACAAAGATGCCCAGGGGAGCAATGTTGTATCAGTTATCTTCCTGAGCATTGGACTGTTTTGGTTCTATTTATTCTAGACAAAAGAGCTTATTTGTGATGTTTCATCTTTAGTCTGAATGTCTCTAATTCGGACATCTATTTAATTTGGAAGGCTTCCATGAGACACCAGTGAGACTGTCTGATTAAAGTCATGTCTTATAACCAAGCGTCTTCCTCGCTCCATGTTGCTGACCGCAGCTTTGGTTGTGAATTGTGAAGGAATGTTAAAATCCAGTGTATTTTTCCCTTTGTGGGTTCTGTTTATTTTTATTTTGAACATTTCCATTGAATGGTGAAAAATGTCAGTGATGCCACTTGCAGAGTCTCTAGGTAAAAAAATTTGCCTTTCAGCCATTGTATGGGAGTGATTATTTGCTTTAAAAAAAAAAAATCATCCATGGATTTTTAATTCCCTCTTTTACTAAACTCTGGAAAGGTGTGGCATTGCATAAAAGCCTCTTGTATGAAAGCTAACCCGAGGGCCAAATTTAGGCTGGCAACCTCTCTTTCATATCTCACAAAGTTTTGCAGAGAGCATCAGCACTGAGCTGAGTGGAGGTTGAAAGAAGGAGCCTTGCTGCTTCTGTTGCCCCTGAATTCCTTTCATCAGCCTGCATGTGTCTCGGTGACACATTTCTGCGTCACATGTCCCTCAAAATGGACTATGTGGAGACGCACGGCATGGAAAGTATTCTAACTAGAGACTCGTTTTGTTGACGGGCTCCACACGTGATGTATATTTGTATATTCCTCACGTGGGACTTTATTAATAGCGCAAGCCTAAAGCAGAGAGAGACCGTTATTATTCTTTATATAGATAAAACAGCCAGAATAAATTATTTTGTGTTTCTTACCATATTAAACCTGCAAATAGCTACTTATCTTATAAGGCAGCTTAGACTAGCATGAGACCCTTAGGAGATGCTAGTGCGAGTCAGCACAGCTTTACCCAGCCGGGTTGCAGGGCAGCAGGAGGGGAGTGAAGGCACCAGGCACAGCATGCTGAGTCCAAACTGGAGAAAGGAGTCCCAGATAATGATTTTAGAAGCCAGCCTCAAGTGTAACCAAACCAAATGCTTGTTTTGATCTTGATCCAGTGTACTTCGCAGCACAAGGCTTAGATAGTTTTCTTCCTTAACTCTGTCTTAACTTTTAACTCTTAACACAGATTGCGATGCCTTTCCTGGTCAACTTTCTGCCCGGGATCTCGACTACTCTGTGTCCAATACTGTGCTTAGGAGGTAAAAAGCAGAAAATGCTGTTAATAGTAGCTTGCCCTGCATCACATTCCTCTCTGGCTCATCAGTGGCTTCCACGGAAGGACTAAGTCTTTCAGCTAGTAGCACAGGCAAGCTCCTGCCCCCCTATATGCTTTAGATATAGCTCAGGGCAGAAACCAGAGTGTCAGAGTTCAAATATCCAGGAAAAACAGAGAAGTTTTTCCGGAGAGACTTGATCCAATTGTTAGCATCTTATTCCAGGTACTGATTAGAACTCCTGGAATGGAAGGGACTTCTTAGTTGCAGCTCGTTTGTGCTAATCACAACCGTTCTATCATCAGCAGTGCAGAGAAGTGTGGAAAGCCTGTCCCAGTAGCACACAGACCCTAGGCAGCAGTTTGGCCTCAGTTTAACCATGTTTTTAAAAAAGATACAACAATATATTTCTTCCTAGGAGGCTACTGTAGATGTTAGCTAGTATTTTGGATGAAACATGCTTAGTGTATTATTAAGCAGGCTGCGTATTTAACGGTTCGCTCTCAGAAAGAAATGTTTATCACGTGTAAAATTCAGAATATTTCTCTGTGCCCTTAAATTCAAAAGATGGAAATTTGTTAGAGAAATGATGTTTTAATTGCTAAGTAGGGTATGGCAATAAGACTATTAAATTTACCTTTGCACTGCAAACAAAGAATTTATCCTAAAAACCTAGCATGATTTTTCATCATGTTTATGAGGATCATTTACCTCCCAAGAAATCAAAATAAAGATACATTAGTGGCCAAGAATGTTTTACTAAGACTTCCAAACTGACATGTTTCAGCTGTAAGGGAGAAATCAGTTTTAAATTCTACTGACTTCTTTTTCTCTGTGTCTCAGTGAAAAACTCCACATTAAATTCCTGAATTTTCTCTGCTGCTTTAACTTGTAATGGGTCAGAAATGTCAGGGTACCCTTGAAGCGGGGCACTCTTCTCCGAGGCACTTAGTGAGCTTAATTAGCACAGTTATTTCCTTCCCGGTGCCTTCTCTAGGGGTTTTCTTTATGTCAGATGCTTCTAGGTGTTGAGAATTAAAGCCAGAGGTCAACCAATGAGCCGCTGATCGCTTCAGCTAAATGCAATTTAATGCAACGGCCCTTTGGAGCAGCTTGCAAAACTCCGCTGGATCGTGTATGTGCAGGGTGCTCGTGGATACGTGCGCCTATAGCCTCTGCTCAGCTCAGCATCAGGCAAGGATGTGCTGCAAAAAGTCACTGGTTGAACCTTTTTTTTCTGTCCAAGGTAACTGCTAAAGAAGAACTAATTCTGATTCTGCTTGATGATATGTTAGTAATGTATGAACTCTTTAAAGTGTTTACTTATGAAAAGTGAAAATTTGAGCTTGAGGTAGCAGAAACCATTTAAAGTAGAAAAAAAATGCAAAAAAATGCACATGGTCCAGTACATGGTACAGTCTCATACCAACTCTTCGCTAAACATAGTTATTGAGTTGAAAAACAGCTGCAATAATGTATTTCATACTGGGATTTTTGCGTTTGCATTGGGATCAGCCTTTACCAGTCGAGGTAAACAGTGGATTTGAAGGCAATTTAAAGGATTCGCTCTCTTGAACTTGTGTCCCTATCCTGGCTATGTAAGGACTTCTGAAGATGCTCTAAAACAGTGATAGCCTGTGCAGGGCCATGAAACAGAAGATATTTAGCTTATAGGTGGCACAACTGAGAAAGGGGAGCCAGGAAAGGAACCCTGAGATAGTGGAAAGCAGTAGGAAGCAATAGGAACAAGGATGAAGTAGGAAGCAACTGTCACAGTGATGCTACTGAGAGAACAGCTCTCCTCCTCCACCTCCTTGCAGTGGTTGTGTTTGGTTAGTATATGGGCATATACATGCATATATGGGTATATTTGCTGGGTATATCTGTCCCTGAAAAGACTGTGGATGCATTTTTAAAGACGTGCTAACAAAATTAAACCTGAATTGTAAAATAGTAAAGGAATGAGGAGTCACTCTAACCAAATATCTGTCCAGATTGATGGATATTATTATATGAGGATGAATGGAAAGATATAGAGAGTATCTGAGAGCCGGTTGCAGTGTAACATAGCCTGAAATCCAGAGTGATATAGCTGCATAGAAATTGGTTCAGCTTTATTGCCATGTTTAATGCAGACAGTGAAATACAGAACCTCTGTGAAGAACAACCTCATATCTTGAATATTGCTAGTTGATATTGTTTACATTGCATGTTAACTATGCAGTAAAACATTGTTGCTGGCAGACAAAAAGCTATCTTTAAAAAAAAATCTTTCATATCTATATCCCTGTAGACAACCCATTTTTACCAAAAGAAACCTGATAGCCCTGTGTATCAAATCAGATCCGAGATACTTTACAGTCTTTACAGCTATCCGCATTGTCTGTTCACAATAGCCTTCTATCAGATTGCAACTATAAATGAAATAGGACCTCCAGAAGGTGCAGTGGTTTTCAGTGCTCAGCTTTTCGTCAACAAGGTGGGTACATGTGAATGAACTGCGTGCAGATGGGCATCCCCCAAGGCTGGGATCCCCTGCAGCCACCCCGGCGGGGCCATGGCCGGGGCTGTGGTGCAGCACGGTAGGCAGGCAGCACAATCCTGTTCTTCCTCTAGCTCCTCCTCTCCCTTCTTGAGATTTGGGGGTGTTGCGATCTGTGAAGACAGGCCTTTAGTTGGCAGAATTATCCGAAAAAGCAATTGTAGCTGATGCCTCATTTTGCCCCCCACCTTAATCCGAGACAAATAATTAACCATCTTATTTATTCAGTCTAGTTGCTGTCCATGTTTAACACGTGCTGCTATTGAGCTGCCTCCAACAACACGCACGGCTTCTCAGGTGCTCTGCAGTGGGGGATTTCAAAGGCCTTCGTGGCTTTAATGAGGCATCGTTGGGCACTGCATCAAGGCCGTAGTTGAACACAGAGGAGGAACAGCAGGAAGGAACCTGTCCCATTGCCTTCATTTTATATGTAGGTTTAGACAAGGCAAGCTTTTTGACCTAGTTTATTCAGCAATAAGGAAGTAACCTAGAAAACACCCGGGAAATTACTCCGGGAATGCTCCAGGTAGAGCAAGACAATAAAGTTCAACGTTGAGTCTTCATGCTGTGAGCTGCCCGCAGAACTCCGTGCCCTTGGTGGCTGCCCATGACCTAGGCTTTTCACATAGTGATTTTTTGGAAAGAGGGACTTGAAAATAGCTCGTTTGGTGCCTATAAGCAGAGGGAAGCAGGTTGCTGCCATCACCTGCGCTCGGCTGTCGCGGGGCTCTCGGCAGCCGTCCCCACCACGTGGGGAGCTACATGCGGCACGGGCGCCCCGCGGGTGCGGCCCTGCCCGCGGCCGCCACGCCGTGCCGGGGCTCGCCGGCAGGATTCCTGCCATTCCTACCCACTTCTCGCTTGCGTTATGTAATTCATCCCGGAAGACAACCCGCTCCTCGGGTAGCGATGCCCGTCTCTCCGAGGCGACTGGAGCGCTGGGGCTGCACGGGGAGGGAGCAGCTGGGCCCCAGTGCTCCCGCGGCCTCCGCGGCCTGGGCCTCACCCATGCGGCCTCGAGCCCGCCGTTGCCATGGCAACCCCGTCCCCAGCGCCTGCCGGGGGGCCGCAAACGTCCCCCATCAACAGCACAACCACTGCGGGCCTGCACCTTGCCAGGGTGGCAGCCGCGCCGCGTCCTGCCCGCCCCAGAAGTCAATAGCAGGCGCGCGGAGCACTTATCTGCCCGCTCCCGCTATTGGGAAACGGATCTCGCTTCGCATAAGCAGGAAGAAGACATTGAGGCTTATTTGTATTCCTGCCCCTGAGCACAAAGAGGCCAGAAAGCAGGCGGCTCCCTCCGATTGTGTGTTCCTCCTGTTTGGAGATGTAATCGGAGTCCGCATACTGTGCCACGGCCTTACCTCATCTCCGGGGGCTGGCGGCGGTGCCGGTGGCACAGAGGGGACAGCGGAGGTGACGGACTCCAGGCAGGGACTGGCCAGGATGCAGCATCTCTCCCCCAGCTCCTGCTGTGCAGCTACACTTGGGCAGTCACATTTATGGGCGGCAGGAAGAAAAAAGGCAGGGAGAGGGTTGCCCCGTTGGTGCAATCCTGCCTGTCCCCCAGGAGCAACAGGCTCTGTGTAAACAGTGAACATGGAACTTGGAAAAAAGTTGGAAAATGGATGTTTCACTCCACTGCTGGTAGGTTTATCCGCGAAGCCAACGTATGCTCTGGACCCATAAGAAAATACAATTAAATATATTAAAGTGGAGGGTCCTCAGCTAAGCACCGGCTTGCACACCCTGGGTGTCAAGGTCCATGCTTTGAGCCATGTCCATCATTGCTTCAGCTGCCGTGTCTTGGAGGTCAGCATGACTCAGAGGTTGGCACACTGCCATTTGTGTCCACAAAGGCCCAGTCTTACAGGGGGTCCATGTTAAGTGTTATACAGGTGTATTAGAAACAACTGTTTCAAAGGCACTGGGGAAGACAAGAGCGGGACAAAGAAGAGTAGGTGCAGATGGAGGGCGCTGTGACAAGTCCATGTTGTATTTTGAGTTAAGGCAGTGGCTTTTCAAGGTGGTACCAACCCTGAATGGACCATTGTCCTTTGCAAGGAAGCAAAGGGAAAAGTCCCTGTGCTGCCAGGCACTGAGCTCCTATTGCCTCACTCAGAGCTCGGCCTGTAGCTCTGAGGTCTCGCAGCGACAACGCGCGTCCCGCTCCTGCTCCGGTGTCCTGTTACACATGGAGCCTTTGGGCTGGATGGATTTTGTTCCCTGCAAGTGAGTGGCTGGGAAGTAGGTGTGTTCCTCTAGGCTTATAATAGAAAGCTCACTTTGACCTCCACGATAGAGAGATTAACACCATTCCAGAATGATACAGTACATCTTTTATTAAGGGTCCAAAGGCAATTCCTGTTTACAGAATAACTGGCTGGGGCCTCTTGGCATTTAAGCTGGTGCAGTGGCAGAATGGGGATTCCTTCCCCAGCACTGCTTTTTCAGGTGGACTTTTGCCCTGCTGAAGGAGAACTTGAAGCGTCTGTGAATGGCTGGTCCCCACTGTGGCAGTTTGTTTTGCAAAATCCCACTTCTGGTCTCTGAGACAAGAGAATGAGGAAATTCTTGCGCCTACCCTTGCTCTCCGCAACGTGTTTTCTCCTGTTTTCCCAGGCTGCCAAGCTCATCAAAGGTCATTTTGTAAACCAGATCAGAGCCTCCGTGGGATGATTCCTGCAGTCTTGGGATTTCCAAAGTTTCTTCTAAAATTGTGTGACGAGATCAACAAAAAGTTTATGAGATCTTATGAAAAATTTGTCACTGACAAATTGACAGTGGAGACCCATGTGCAGCAAGCTCTGATTTAGAGTTATTTAGTTCTGCAGATGCAGCCTTAAATGCTTTGGTCCACAGTAGTCTGACCCGTTAACCCTGATTGCCTTCTCAAGGCCAGCACTACTGCCTTTTTCAGTGTATGAGCCTTGAGAACTGGGCCTGTGGTTTTGATTTTCAAGCAAAACCATGCCCACTTTTTCAAGAAGTATGAAAGGTTGAATGCCCTGTCTGGGAAGAGGAACATATCAATCCACTAATAACATCTGCTCTTGCATTTTTAGTTTTCTTCATTTATATAAACCAGAAAATGCAAGGCCTGTCTTTCTGAGTAAGCATATTCTCATGCCTGTGAGGAATTCGGTTTGAATTAGTCATCTGAGCCTCAGGGACTCGGTGGGGAAACAGAAGGGACACTGGGACAGTTCACTGGGACAGGCCTGGAGAGAGAACAAAAAAGGCTGTAAACCCAATGTTGTGAACTCATTTTTTCACTGCTGGTTGGATTTGTCTGGTTCTGGAGACACTGTTGTTACCTGTCTCCAATGGAATTGCTTCAGTGCGTTCTTCTAAATTGCATTTGTCACTTGTGGACTGATAACCTGCTCAAACTGTTCATCACCCTCCAAATTGAGGCACCTGGTCCACGTTTAGTGCCTTTAGTCCAAAAAGGAGTTACGTGCTGGCCTATCATCAGACCCCAGATTTAAGATGGTTTTTGGAAAAGTGGCCTTTAGTCAACTCCTGTGTTTCCGCACATAACTGTGGTCTGATCCTCAGTGGCTCATGGAAGTCCTTCTAGGCAAGACATATTTATCTTCTTATTAGTTATTACCTTGCAGATGAATGCTCATGTTCATACAGCACCCAGGGAGCAATTTATATGTGGGGTATTAACAATATTAATTAACAATTAACAAACTGAGCTCTTTCTCGCCCTGAAGGAGAGTGAAGGGCACAGCAGACACAAAGTTGTTTTATTTACTTCCAGTCAGATCATGCTGCTACTTGGCGACACACCCTTCTTCCCCTCTCTATTTCTCCTTTTCTTCCTGTATCGAGGCCCTCTGATCTCAAGAACTATTTGTCTCTCTTCTGCAAACTGTGACTGCCCTTTTTCCCTCATTTTGCTCTTTTTTTGCCCAAGTTTTTTGGTGCCGCGTTGCCTCCTTTACCTTCAGCGCCCTCCCTGAACACCCAGAGCTGTTGATGGTGCAGATCTTGGCTCCCTTTGCTGCCACCTGCACCCAACTGATCCAGCTGTTGTCTGTTGTCCTGGGATTTTCCTACGGCTCCTGCGGCAGAGCAGGTCGCAGACCGATTGAGACATGTTTGGTGGTTCAGCCAGCCTTGCCACAAGAGGGGGTGAAGAACAGAAACTAAGCGTGGAAATTTACTGACTCGCTGAACATCTCATGACTTCTTGCTAAATCTGAAAAATGCCAGCAGGACAAAAATAATGTTGTTTCTAAACTGCTCTGCACCCTTTCACCATTTGCATGAACGTTGCATGGCCAGTGGCATTTTTTGTGATCAGGACAGGCAATAGTCCCGCCTTTCCTGAAAGGTGGAAGATGAGGTATTCATTAGTCAAGACACTAGTTTCAAGTACTCCTAGGCAGATGGTGGATTTAAAGAATATATACATTCAACAAATTAGCACACAGTGTGCCAACTTCGCAAAATATATGCACGTTAGGAATATGAGTGGGAGCAAATAAGGTTGTGAGGAATCTTTCTACCGCTTCTGTTTTCAAACACCGATTTGCTAAGAAATCCTTTTCTTGTCTCTTTTTGTAAGGTAAATATGTACAAAGCTGTTTAAATCATCCGAAGTGGATCGTGGTTATGACTAAGAGATAAGGAGGGATTTGTCTGTCTGACCAACTTCCCTTCTGTTTTTGGAGAAGGCTGATATTTTCAGAAGTGGTAAAATGCCGCTCAGCGCAAAGCGCAGGGCCTATTGTAAACTGGAGCTCTGCCAGTTTATGGGCCGAGCAAGATCATTGAAAGGCAAGATGCTTGAAGGGCCAGCTCTGTGTCCGGCACAAGAAACGCCCCCAGTGATGTCTCTAAATAAAGCTCTCAGTCCCCAGCCTACAGTAAATCAATGCAAGGCCTCTTTCTAAGCCAGCAGGAATTTTGTCATTAGTGCAGTTAATATGTTCATGGTCATACAGGACCCCATCAACTGTAGATCAGAATTAACAGTGGAAATCAGAATTAACAGCACAGAGGAAAAATGCCTTGAGTTTGTAATACGCCTCTGGGTAAAGCATAAAGTGAGTCTGAAATAACGTAATATCTGAACAAACTATGGCTGGAAGTAGGAACCTCAGCTGTGCTGAGACCACCAGTAAACTCGAGAGCCAACAGAGTTTGCAAAGCTTGTGTAGCAGGGGGTGCAAGGCCCCAGTACTGCTGGTAATGCTGTGCAAGCTGCTTTTCCTGTATTATTATTGATAAGGTTTTGTAAAAACAAAGGCCTAGCTCGCAGGCAGCTCTGCCAAGGTCCTGCAGGCCTGGAGATCTGCCTACTTAGGCCAGGAGATCTGCCTACTTAGGCCAGAGTATGAGGGAAAGGGGTGAAGAAGCTTTGTGTGCTCCATGTGGTACCCTCTATAGAAGGATCCCTTTTCTGAGCCCTTATTGGGGCACTGCTGTATTAATGCAAATGACCACAAAACTGTAATAATTTAGAGCAGAAAAAGGGCAGAGGGATAAATAGCTAGCTAGAAATAATGATCTCTTATTATACAAACTGAAGAACTTGTTATAATACACCATCTATAGCAAGACACAGCATATGGAAATTTGCTATATTGAAGATCTGGATGTGTCCAGGAAAGGGTAAAGATAATCCCAAAGACTCAAGTAAATAAAAAATCACTGAAGATCAGAAAACGAAACCCACCGAGCAAAGCAGACACATTACAGGCAGCAAGACTGGAGCCCCGCACGTCACATAAAATGAATGCAGTCCATCAGCCCGAATTGTTCATGCTCAGACCATATATGTTCAGTTCTTGACAAAGTAATCTCTTCACAAAGCTCCGTAATGCAGCAGAGTCAGCTAAGAACGAGCTATAAACAAAGAAGCCATTCAGCTGTCAAAGCAATTTTCAGCTATATTAAAACCGAACGCGGCGGGAAGGCTCCGGCAGAGCCTTCTGCCGTCCCGGTGCCGTCCTGGAAGCCGGTGGCGCGGAGGGCGCGCGCGGGCACCCGCGCCAGCACATGCAGCAACACGTGCCCGGGATAATCGCCCGCCGTGCTCCGCGGCCCACGTTGGGGATTGCAACACGCCGCTGGGGTTGCGCTTTCGCTCGGCATTTGGGGATGTCACTGAGTTCGGGCCGTGCCGGTGACGTGCTTCGTTTCCATGGTAACCGCTGTACTTTGGAGGGGGGAAAGAAGAAGGAGGCTGAACAAAAAGCAGAAGAATCGGGTGGAATAGGAGAAGTGGGGGGGTGTCAACACATGATGTGCGTTGCTGTGCATTTAACCAAGTGAACCTATCTCTTCACTAGGGAGAAGCCTTACTTATTTGTGGTCCTGCCACTCCAGAATGATTAAAATCCCTTGCGTTTTATGCCATTAAATGACTGTAACATCCTAGTTCCTCATCTATACTATCCGTCAGCAGATATATTGTGTTTGTCTTAGTGGAGCCAGGGCTTCAGCACGCTTTCTGCCGATGCACGTGGCTTTTGCTGTTTGCCCTGTCTCTGCTGTCGCTAGCAGGTGTTTCCTATCTTCCTCCCCAAAGTGGGGAAGGAGGCAGGGCTTGGGAAGCTCCAGATTTCAACTGAGGTTCAATGAAATACCTGTCAGGCTTCCCATAAAAAAGCTGTGCATGATCTGTACCTCCCAAGGGGTAGGTGGGGCAGGGAGAGGCAAGCTGGAGCTATTCTACATTTTTCTTCTTAAAACAGCCAACTTGCCATTGAATCATTTAATCACTAATTAAAAATCCTGGATAAAACAAGCTGGCTGCAGCTCTCTGGCAAAGATCCCACTGACTTCAGTAAGGCCAAGATTTTACCCTTTCTTTGATTGTAGACCTGGTTTGTTGTTGCTTTTCTTTCACTGTTTTATGTGCTTTATACCTGTTATGTTTTTTTCTTGAATATTATCTCACTTTAGACCTAGGATTTGGGGTCTTGAACATGATGGTCGCCAACAAGTAGCCCATGGCAAGGCTAGCTGGGTTTGTCCAACTCTTTTTCCTTTGTGGCCAAGGAAAGGATGAGGGGTAGATATGAGGGCAGTAGGAAGTTCAGCTACTGAAGACCTGTTTGAGAGGCTCCATGCAGGCAGACACCTCGATTTGCAAGTCCTTCTTGCTGCAGCTACCTAGTGCATAAGGGAGTCCATGGTCCACTCCAAAAGAGATGGTCAAGTTCAGCCTAGAGCATCCAGCTAGTTCAGTTTATGAATGCCATTGATAGCAGTGAAATTCCTGTTCTGTCTGCAAACAGCTCACTAAGCTTCTATGCTGTCTTCCCTTTCGTATTTACAAGTCCTATACTCTGTTATTTTGCTTTCAGTGCCTGCTTTAGAAGGGAGGTATTCCGTTTGTGTCCGGATCTGAATGGCCGTGAGGATGCGCTCTCGCTGGCTGCTTGCTTGGAGGTAGGGATGCGTCAGCAAGTGCTGCTCTCAGGGGGCCTGTTGGCTCAGAGCCCTTGACCTTCTGCTCTGTTCCTCATGGAAAACTACTGTTGGTCACACACAGCCTGCGGATGAGGGAGCCAGCAAAACTTGCTGGGACCTACTGCATTCCCCAAAGATTGGGATACCGAAGCACACATTGACAGCAAACACCCTCATCCCTTCCCGGCATACTGGGCAGCAGAACCGTGCCTGCTGTATTGATGTGGTTAGAGTCCGTACCATTCCGTTCAGCTTTGTGCAGCCTAATCCGCAGTATCTAATACCCAGTACTGACAGTTAAGAGTTTTATGTGCTGGTTTGTTAGCAAATTATAAAAATAGCGAAGTGAAGAGAGATACGATTTTGCAGATTAGCTCTAATCTTGGTTGTTTTCTTTGGATTTTACAAGTTAGCATTAAGTGCTCTGCCTTCTTTGTGTAAAAGACAGAAAGAAGCAGATTGTCAAAGTTGTGCTCTGTGAGTAAAGTGGAATTGTTCTCTAGAGAATCCACCTTTGAGGATGTTTACTGTATGTTTATAAGACCCCATGCAGATCTTTAGGCTAGTCTCTCTGATGTTAATTCTTTGGGCTTTTATTGATAAGACTTATTGTTCTTTCGATGGTGAGCTCCTAGAACAATGCAGAAGCTTCAGCTTGCACTTAAGGCAAAACTTGCATGACTTCTGGTTTAAAACTAGGCTGCAGGCAGGAACACAGCAAGATTTCATTCAGTCTTTTCTCTAGTGTTGGTTACTATTCTCTGGGGAAAAGAAAGCTACTTCTGGTTTTAATTTTTTATATTAGTTAGTCTGTGATTTGTTGTGCTTGTTCCAGAGGTTATCTCTGATACAATGTCATTCTGTAAGATTGCACTGAGTGCAGATAGGAGCAACAGAGCATCTATCTCCAGTGCTTCAGTTGATTCATTGCACTATTGCATATACTTCTTTTGAGGTAATAAAATACCTCAGTCACGTCAGAACTGTGCTAATTTCTAGATACTAACTAATATCTAAGTGCTAGGTATTTCATGACGAGGCTGAAGGCCAGGTCTAGAAGTTCAAGGGTGATATCGGGGCTTAGGAAACTAATCCTCTGGAAGCCAATGCAACTTTATGCATGGGTTAGGAGGATTTACATGACTGTAAGCTCGGGATTGGGGTTTTCCTGTTATCCAAGTACAAGGATGAATGAGAACAGTTAAAAGCCTAATAAAGGATCTGTGCAACCCTAGTGTTCTGTTTATCATCTTGTTGTACCAAAACAAAATTTGTAATGTACTTGGACTTGAACAAACAATGGGATTATCCAGTCATCAATTTAGTGCTGTTTTTCATCTTTTCTTGTCTTGCTGCTTTCTGACTTCTCTTCCAGGGCTTTGGAATTTTGATCCTAATTTCCCTCTTTTGCTTTTAATGAAACAATAAAATTAGCTTTGATATCAGAGCTTTCTCTTGCACCAGTGGATTTGAAATTCCTAGGTGAGAATCAGTAGGAGAAGATGATACTCAAACTTCCTTAGAAATTTTATAGCTGAAGTATTTACAATAATAAGGCTTTGTTGCTGGAACCTTTGATTGCCAAGACTTGAAAGAGGTAACTGAACCAGCAAGTTCTGGGAAATATTTCCTAGATAGAAATGCAGGAAGAAGAAGAGACGCAGAAAGATGCCAGCAATGTAACCCATATAACGGAGCAAGTAATTTTCAGCAAAGGGATTGCCATGTTAGGTTTAGTGGTTTTTTTTCTTTTTTCTTGACAAATTACTCATGTAGAAACTCAAGGTTTTTTGGTTTCTGTATTGCTCCAAATTTTAAACTAATGGTTTTCTTGATGTGTTTTTTTTCTTTTTTTCATGCAACTTAGTGTTGATGAGTCCATGTCCATAGTCAGCTCAGTCGTGCTTAATAACTTCTGTGTTAAAAGCTCCATTTGACTCAGAGAATTGTCATTTGTTCATCAGAAGTAGCTTCGACCTCTTGTTGCTCAAATTCAGTGAAATCTGCTTCTGAAAGAAAAGCTCTGTCATAATAGGATTCAAGAAGATTCAAGTGGTACATGATCCTCATGCTGTCCTGCTGTATGCATCTGAATCTGGGATATTCTCAAAAGTAACTAAAATTGAATTAAAGATCTATCTGATGGCAGTCCAACATATTCACACATATTTTCTCATTGTTTCTTCACCATTTGTCATATCTCCTCTATTTTCTTTTACTGTCTTGACATTACAGTGGCAAAAGGTTTCCATTCTCCTAAGAGAATTTGATGGATTCATTGGTTTTGCTTAAAAAGATACAGTTGCCTGTAAGATCTTTATTGCCTGGTAGCTCTTTCTTGTAAAACTTGGGGTTGTCTTCAAAGATGATATTACCTCTGCAGTGTCTGGCAGATAGATTTTAAAGTAAGTTATAGCACAGCTTGTTTTATATGGATATTTGTAAGTCAGCTATTTAGAGAGCATTTCCCTGAATATATAAAACCTGTGAGTTAGACATTGTGCTTCATCGGAGGAGATGTTTTTTATGAAGAATTGCCATTTTGGAATACTGAAATGACTCTTGGTGATCATGTAATCCTGATACCAAATGCATCATTTCTCATTGGGAAATGAGTTGTTCAGCATCAGCAGTATTTACGTTGTTTTTAAACTCCCCTGTGTGAAGCAAGGTAGGGTGAAATATGTCCTAGGTGCTCAAGACTCTTCCTAGGAGATGACAGATCACAGAGCAGAAATTCAGAAACAACAGCTTCTATTTTAAAGGAGGCTACATGAGCTATGCAATTATTCCAGGGTTTTACTGGACCCCTATGATACATCCTTCATTCTCTTTAAATAGATGATAGATTACTTTTCCATGTGCTCCTGTTTTCACATGCTCATATCCATCCATGAGCTTTTTTCCTATCTGCAAGAAAAGGTGACAGAAGTCACTACTGTTCCACTCATCCTACTCTGATGCTCACTAGCTTTGATCAAATCACTAAATATATAAAAATAATATATATATTACACCACAGCTGCATGTTACCCCCACTTGTCCTGTGTTCCTGGTGAAGGGAGAAATCACAAAACACCAAGAGAGTGTTAGTAGGTTTAAAAAAAAATGGCATGGACCTTGATTCCAGGAAGAGCATACACATGTGCTGATAAACAGGTCCTTATCTAAGCAGTAGTTAAGAAAGCGTTTCTTAAAAAAAAAGTGCTTCTCCGAAACTCAGCATTTGGCTGCTGTTTTTTTAAAACATTTCGACACCCTGCTGATAGTGTTGTGAAATCCGTGCTGGCTATTAGTCAATTAACTGAATAACCTTTTGCTTGCTTAATGATTTTATAACTCTTCTGTGTGAGATAAACGTGCCAGTTGTTCACTTTACTTCTCTCCTGCGTTTTCTGTAAAAATGCTATCTAGTTTTTCAGAGGTTCCAAATCCTTTGAGACTTAAGTGCTTGCAGCGTTAAGTGCAGCAGGCAGAAGGCATTTGACCACCTAGCGACGTTCTCCTAATGTGTCTGTATGATATTTATAGTATTATCAAAGATAATCACTATTCTATCATTAAAGATATTGGGCTGTCGTATATTTTGTAATGTAATTTTCCACTTGCTTATTTTCACCTGGTAATTGGTTCATTTATTACTACACATTCCAGATAAAATCATCTTTCTTTGAGCAATCGGTGCCATGCTGCCGCGAGGAACTGAGGTCTCCCAAATGTTAATCCCACAAACTGTTTGCAAAATAGTTTGCAAAATAGTTATTGCCATCCAGCATCTCCCGTTCAGTGGAAAGGGTTAAATCCAGAAGTATGATAGTGTTACTAGTGACATCAAATTAATGAGTAGAACTTTTATTTTTAAATTAAAGAATAGGAGCTAAAAAGATGTATAAATTTCTCACAAAAGAAAAAAAAAAAAGTGGAGCCTTTACTTCTCTGTGATTTTTGGTATTATATTTCATATTTTCAGGCATTTGAATAATAGACATAAAATTGGAAGCATGAAATCCATATCAGAGGGCTCCCTTAGCAGTGAGGGAATGGGAAATTTTTCATTCCCTACAAATGAAATAAATTTCTCTCCGTAGGGCACAGGCACCAGGAGGAAAATGACTTATATGAAACCAGGGGCTGTAACAGCCTGATTTTTTTTTCCTCTGGACCCAGGTAAATGTCATTCTAACCCAATAAATAAATGCATAATATAAGGTGCAATGCTATTTCCTGATTCATGATCTTGTTAGATATCAAATAAACATATATCATGCTGAAATGGTAATAACACAGGCTTAGTGCATACAGAGAGACTAAATGTGAAGAAAGCATACTAGAAGGGAATGATGTAGGAGAAAATGAAATGCTCCTTTAGACTCAGTGATGATTCTCCTCTGTTTCCCCCTGGAAGATGGTCCATCTCATAAGCAGACATATTTACTTATTTTCTTTCTAGAGAGAAAAAGAAAGGGGAAAAAAAAAACAGTCCCACTGGTATACAGGCAAGTTTCAGGCATTTAACCATTATACTATCCTCATTGTATAATCTGGAAAGTGACTTTAAAAGACAGCATATTCAGCAAAATAGTGCTGTATTAAATCACCAGTGGTATATAACATTATTAGCTATATAAGTGTACGATAATATAAAAATTGTTCTCGCTTTTCTTCATACAATTTGTGACCTGAAAATACTTTTTCAGGCTTAGGAGCTGTTTGGAATCCTGTTTGTCAGACACTGTAGTAAAAGTGGGGGGACAACAACCAGCCAATGGTGTAATTATTACTGCAATTACTCTTGCTGTCATTATTATGTGTATCATTTATGGTATGGTTGGTGATTTTTGGACACTTGGCTGTTTCCCCTTGTTCCACCGTGTTGATAATCCAAGGACAGAGGTCAGGGAAGAAAATGTGAATAAGCAATAAAGAAAAGGTGGCTGCAGATTAGCCGGAGCCTGGGAGCTTGGACAGGAGCAGCCTCCGGGAGGGTGCCCGTGAAGGGGCTGCTGCGGATGAGCTCCTCAAGGCAGGGCCCCTCTAGGCCTTGCTGCCTGACCCCAGGGGCTGCCACACAGTAGAGGGCCAGCCTCTTAAGCCAGCTTAAAGCCCAGCTTGGCACCGGCAGCTCGTCAGGCCTCAGAGCGACAGCAAGGCCATGGGGCAGCTCCCGAGCTTCAGGGCAGCGCGGGGAGTCGCGTTTTCTCCATGCAGGTGGGGAAGGGTTCTCATTGCCCCTAGGTGAAGCCCTGTCCGCCTAGGCAAAGGCCTTGGCTCTAGAGAAGGGCTCAGAGCTGGCAGCGGGAGCAGACAGCGGCCTCCTTCCCCGCTCGTGTAAATCCCCCTGGCTGCACGGATCTGAGCGCCGCCCAGGCGAGAATTTGGCTCGCTGCTTACCAATCCCCCAAGTTTCACACATTCGAGTACAAAACAACTGTTCTTTCAGATTATTGTGTAACTGTGAGTCATTACCCGCTGCTTGGGGACGATCCAGCTACCTTGTCAGGGAACCAACACTGAACTCTGCTGCTCAGGTGAATTTGTTATACAACGCCAAAAACAAACACCCTCTGTGAGCAGCTCGCGGGCAGCCGGCTCGCCGCCCCTGGCGACATCCCAGGCGGGGTTTTTCTCACTGTCGCAAGGCCGTGTTTGTAAAACAGCTCCTAACCTCGGCACTTGCCCGCGCTGCCTGCAGGCCACAGGCACATGGCGACCTTGGGCTGCAGCCACGTCGGAGGCTTTCCCCAAGGAAACCGCGGCCCCAAAACCCTTGCTGGCCGTGCTGCTCATTAGCAGCTCAAGGTATCGAAGACGTAACTAGATGAAGTGCACAGCTCAACTAGGCTCAGGCATAAAACACGGCAGGCAGCAAGTTAAGCAGGGGCTGGGATGCCCCAGGTGGGGCAGTTATCTCTGCAGCTGGCCCAAGCAGAGCCTGTGCTTCCCCAACATCAGTTTAGGGATCTTGTGCTAAAAAGCTGATTTTTCTCCCCAAAAAGCCAGGTCTAGAAGGCATCGCATGCTGGCAGCGCATCCCTCTTGACTTACAGTACTGCTCCAACAATGAACACAGAGGATAAAAATAACGAAAAGGGGGGCAAATACCTCCTTAAGGATCCACAACAGCAAAGCAATAAAAAAGAAATACAATAAGTCAGATAATAAAAACATTATCTTTCAGATTTCATACAAGCTTTGCCCTAGGGAAGCCACCTGGCTTATGTTTTACTGACACAGCTGTTTGGGCTTCTTTTTCCTTTGCTACATAGAAAATAGAGGAATCTGAACAGCTGTTTAGGCTAATTTTTTTTAATGCCTTCAGTAAGTAAAAATAAAGGCAAGTGACATGAATAAGCAATGTGAAATTGCCTCCAAAGATGCTTTAAAAATTTTCCAGAATAGTTCCTGGACTTTGTCTACACCGAATAAAGCTCTATTGTTAGTAAAAGGGTCCAAATCATAAGGGAAAGGGGATGTTTCCATTCAACTGCTGACCAGTTAAATTATTAACTGTTAGGACCATTAACTGCCCAACACCTCTTCCTTTCACACAGCAGAGATTCACTGGATTGGGGCAAACTGGACAACTTGGTCAAATCTGAATCAGTTCAAAATAACTTCTTTGACATCACTGAAGTCACTTTAAATTTCCATAACTGAAATAAACAAAAATAATATTTTCAATTAAAACCATCCATGCCCTTCTTTCCTGCTTTTCAGGAGGCTACTACTCATTTTCAAGGAGCAAACAGAGCCAATCAGGGTGTTTGAAAAGACTTCATTTCCTCCCCTCAAAAATGTCATTTTTGCTGTGTTCAAAGCCACTATGTTTACAGGGGAAAAGCAATAATTTTGATGAGTCCTGCACCTCCTAAACAGTGCACTAATAATGTCTCAGCAGGCTAAAAAAGAGGCTGCTTTACCTGGGTGATGGAATGAAGAAAGCGGGAGCCGCTTCACTTGTTCTTGGCCAGTGCTTCACACACCTCTAGTGGCAACCCTCTTGGTTGCCAAGACAACCCCGCAGAAATACGAAATCCAGAACAATACCCCATGTCAGAGAAGCGTCGTATTCTCCAGCGCACGCGTTCGTTTTGCATGTCAAGAGGAACAGTGCCCTCCGCATCAACCCCGGTAAGTCCAGGTGAAGGTAGAGGTGATGTCTGTGGATTTCTAATGACTTGCATTATTAGATTGTCTTTTGTCCTAACGGCTGCCAAAGCTGGAGACTCTGCTCAGCGTCGTTCCTGCCATGCAGCATTGCCTAAAGCCGCCCAAGCGGTACCAGGAGGGAGCCTGAGGCTTAGTGTGAACACGAGTCTGGACTAGGGCACTGCCTGCTCTCCCCAGCTTGTGTGTGTGTGTGCAAAGGTGTCTGCAGCAAACGTGAGCCTGGACTCACCTGCTCTTGCAGCACATTTAAAGATTACTGAGAAGTCTGCATGCACATTGAGCTTTTCACTTAATAATTAGGACCAGACTGAGCTGCGCTTGGTCTTTAGGTCAAGGGAAATATAAACGTGACTTAAGCCTCTTTACTTAAGGTCTTGGCTCAGTGCAGGACAGTGGAAGGTCTGGGACTTCGGATTTGTTAATGCTTATTTATTTAACCGCAATGAATGTAAATTGGACAAAGGTCCAAGAGTTCGGAATAAACATCTTCAGAGGCTCTTAGAGTATCCTCTTGCAAAAACTGGCCTCAAGATCTTCTTGCTGTTTCTAAGAGAACTGAGATGCACAGTGTGTAGATATAAGCCTCGCTTTTTCAAATTCTCTCCGAATCATCTTTAAGCTTCCCATTTTATTCTCAGTGGCAGATAACAACTGATGATTATTCTCTGAAGCATGCTAGGAATATTTTTGTTTACCACACTGGCAGTTGGCATCGACCTCCCCTTTAGGAATGGCTGCAGCAGCAGGAAGCCTCTGTAATCTCAGATCTCCATTTTGCTGGAGTCATTCAATAAACACGGGAGCAGCAATAGGAGCTGGGGAAACTGGCTGCTGCACAGCAATGCATCCATTTCGCTGTGCCCTCAGTGTGAAGACAAATCCATTTTAGCCCCCCCTGTGTTGCGGCGGCCTCACGGAGATAAGCAGGAGAAGCAGCAGCATCCTCTGCCTCCCCTTCATTCCTCAGCCTCCACTCCCCTCTTTCTTTTCTTGCACATCGGCTGCATGTCAGGATGTTCCCAGGAGGAAACTTGGCAGCGTTACTTAGACAGGTGTTAGTCTTTACATGGGCAAGGAGGCCTAAGGGACTGTAGCCTCCTCTTTTCTACTGCGCCCTGGAATCGTATCACATTCCTCCTCCCGTGTTTGCAAGCGGGGATCCAACAGCTCCAGGACTTCTGGCTCTAAATGCACCTAGTGAGCAGTGTGATGTAGCAGGAGCACCAAACCAGCAGAGCAAAACAGTTTGTGCTGGGGACCTTGCGACTACATTAGCAGTATTGGGAGTATTTTTGGTTTAATTTCTTCTTGAAAGTACTTACGACTTGAAACCAAGCCACAATATGAACCAAAGCACGGGAACTCAGGGGTTCATTCCAAAACACACTCCTAATCCAAACTAGAATTTGAATGTAGATTAGAATTTCAGGAGCAGAGGCACAAACTACACAACACTGAGAAGAGGTGGTGTCATATATTTGACAACCATGGTGAGGAGCTGATGGCTCTGAAGTAGACCGTGTTCTGCTTTGATGGCTCCACCTGCATTTCCTGCAGCTTCAGCTTTCCCTTTGGTTTCTCCCACTGACTCTGAGGGAAAGCACCTTGGAAATGAGATATAGGGATATACTTGAAGCAGCAGCACTGGAAGCAGCAGTTTTGTCCTGGCCCTCATTTGTCTCAGGGAGGTGCAAACTCTACCCCTTGCCTCCATCGTATTGAGAGCCACATGCCATTTGAGTTCTGGGCGAGGAGTCCCTGAGCTCAGGCCACTCTTCACTCCTTTTTTAATACCCTATAAACAAATTACTGAAAAATCCTTGCTGCTGAGGTCCAAAGGTAGCATGTGAAAGAACTGCAATTTCATAAACCATCGAGTGGGAGTTTTGAGCTATTATAGAACATCCCGTTCCAAAAGAAAGCAAATGACGGTCTGACACTGCCAGGTAGTAGTGACGTCCGTGGCTACAGCGTGAGTCAGGCTGTACAAGATTCAGATATGGACCCAGAGGGAAAACATTTGTGACAGCAGGACCGATCACATGCTCATAGATGGAATTACCTCAGCTCAATTTTCATTTGTGTATTAATATAATTGCTGCACTTCTTGAGTAAAAGGCAAATAACGGCACTGAGCAGAAGTTGCATGTAGGAGACGTTCTATCTGTCTCTTCTTGCAGCCTCCTGCTTCCCACCCACACTCCTGCACAGACGGTGATAATGTATCACGAGCCTTTTGGTATATCACTGGTTAGTTCAGTAAAATGGAATGTGCTGTTGTTATTTGTTGTTGTTATTTGTATTATTTGGAGCCCCAAAGCATGCCCTTTTCCAAAGGCACAGGTCCATGAATGGGACAATTAAGTGAATTATTAGGAAAATATTTTGTTTATCACTGAAGTGGCGTCTCACTTTAAGAGTTTACAGCTCGGCTGAATGCCTGTGTTCATTTAAAAATGAAAACTGAATCCTAAGGATCCTTTTAAGGCTCTAAAGGTCTCTATAGAGCAAATTGTCTGGTATGTGGGGGATGTGTAATGATGGATAAATTGTGAAATGAATGAGCTGTTTACTGGAAAGTTGCAGTGATCTCGTGGATAATGTCAGTTCAAGATAAGAAGCCCATACCATGGTTTGAGGACAAGGAAGCTTTGATGGTAATGCTACCTTGAGGTGTTCCCGTTGGAGAGATTTTTCCCACCATGCTATTTCAGCACAGCCCCTCCTGGTTGCATCCAAATTGCTCTTTGTGTATCTCCATAGTGAACTATATCAGGAAGAGATCTGAATTAAAAACTGCCAACACATCCTGTAAAATATGAAGGATTGGGGGGGGGTTCTTCTTTTTTTTTCTGTCGTTTATTTCAACTGGATCATTTCCCCACCCGAGTCTGCGGCATAGCCCCGAGGAACAACTGCCTTGGCCCAGCTCAAAGGCCCCAGTGTTGTGTGCCAGAAGGGGAAAGGCAGACGGGGAACGGTGGCGGGAACTCTCTGTGGCAGCGTTGCCACCGAAGCCTGCAAATCAGTAAACCATCGTCTGTGAAACGTCGCCTCATTCAGCAGCAGAACAGAACAGCTGCTGTGCCTGCAGAAAGGGAAGAAAAGGGGATGTTGTCTGGCTGCAGAGCACGGCTCGGCCAGGGCTCGGGGACACGTTGGGGGAAGTTTTGGGGTTTGTGGCGCTGAAGTCTCGCCGATGAAAAGGGCCTCAGGTAGCAGCAGCAGCCACCAGGTATTTCCTACCTCTTGTGCAGGAATCTCGTGAAAGCCCTTGACCTTTGAATGGGGCTTCAGTCAAATCTAAAGCAGAACTGCAAGTCAGAGGCATACTCTAACCCCCAGTTGTGACCAAAATAGTGAGCTCAAATTAATGATTCAGAGCAAAAGCAGAACTCTCCTTGTGCTGAAATGGAGAAGTTTGTTTTGTGCTTATCTCTGTATAATTGCCTTGCTGCCATACTTAGGTTTTCAAAGCACGGCTGTACTGAGGTGACTCTCCCAGCAGCCTTCCCAGCTGCATATGGAGCAAGCTTTGCTGGTACCACTCAAACCACATGTACATGTGGACAGACTGCTCTGGGACAGCTCTGATTTCAAGCAATGCTAGCAGGAAGAAGAAGGTGGAAAAATGCTATATTACAGACTGTGCCTATAGCAAAGCCATTAGAAACCAAGGGGAGGCGACTGGTTTGAGGTCCCTGGAGCACATATCTCCCCGAAACGGCACTACCAGAGCTGGAACCATCTCCCCAGCTCACCATTATCAGCCTCATGCGCCTGCCCTCCTCTGCCCTGGCACGGGCAGCCCTCCCCTCTTATCACGGCCGTGGCAACATTTTGTTTGTGCAGCTGAGGGCTCTTGAGCTGACTCTGCTTGTCCGTCAAGGTCACCAAGTCACTCAGTTCCCTGCCCGAGATACCTGTCACAGCCTCTGGTAGCACCATGGGGCCGCAGTGCAGAGTTGCAGCCCTCGTGGGGATGGACTCACTGCACTGCTGAAAAATACAGCTTTCCTGCAGTAGGGAGCGATTTGCCAGGATTGCAGCTTTTCTGCCCATAAGGAGCTCTTGTTTGAGCCTTAAAGTGCTCCTGAAATGCAGCCCCAGGCTCCATGTGGTGCCAACACTGTCCATCAAGAGGCATTCGCGGATGTCCCGGCGTCGCGTCCCCTGCCTGGCGTGGGTCACCATGCCCAGACAGGCTCCCATGTGCGGCCCCGCCAGTGTCCCCCCCGCCGGGGCTGAGGACTGGCCACCAGCAGGTGTGAGGGACAGGGCCACGGGCCTGTCCCGCCGCCGGCCACGCGGCCATTCCCAGCGCGGGCAGGAGGCGACGCGGCGCCGACACGTGACCGGGCTGTTCTGTCAGTGCCCGCCGTCTCCGGGGAACAGTCACGGCCCTTAGAGCGGACACAAAGCCCCTCAGAGAGGCCGCCGGGCCGCGCGCGCGCCGCAGCGGGCAGCGCGAGGGCTGATGTCACCCGCGCCGGGCCCGCCGGGTGACTCATGTGTGCGAGGCGGCTGCCAGGCCCCAAGGAACAGCGAGTTCTTCATGTGCCCACAGAAAACACGCGGCCGCGTGGGAGGAAGCGCGCGGAGGGCGGCCGGGAGCAGGGGATGAGGCAAAGGTGCTGGAATGACCCTCCCGGTGGGGTGCCGGCCGTGGCCACACCTTGGCCCCCAGCGCCAGGGTTGCAGGGAGGTCACTTCCTGCTTGGATTTCTTCTCTGGCTTGTTTTGAACAATTCTGCCCTGATGTTAACAAAGGATGGAGAGAGCGGGAGGGTCTGCTTTTATTGCTCAGGAATTACCCCCTGACTTGGGCTGCCTGAGTGAGTCGGGATGGGAGAGACGGAGCTGAGGAGGAAGCTGTGAACCTGGGAAGGAGACATGGGCATGGACAGCAGGCACCAGAGCTGCTCCGGAGGTAGGCATGGCCAAGGTACAATCATGAACATGCCTCCATTGGGACATTCTGAACACGCTCTGGAGGCAGGCATGGCCAAGACACATGACGTCATGGGCATACCTCCACAGGGGGACTCCGAATATGCTCCGGAGGCGGGCATGGCCAGGGCACATCACGTCAGGAACATGCCTCCATAGGGGGGCTCCAAACACACTCTGGAGGTTGGCATGGCCAAGGCACATCACGTCATGAACATGCCTCCATGCGGGGGCTCAGAACATGCTCCGGATGCAGGCATGGCCAGGCATATCACATCACGAACATGTCTCCTTCCCAGGTGCACAGCTTCCTCCTGAGCTCCATCTCTCCAGCAGCGGGACCGATGGAGGTGTGCAGCACCAAGGCAGGGCTTTGAGCATGCGGGAAGGTGAAGTAGGTTACACGAATGAGCACGAGCACAGTTCAAGTCCCCAGCGAAGGGAGGCATCTCCAGGTGCCTGCCGGGTTTGCTCAGGTGGTGGCAAGGACGGGTGCTTCACGGCAGGGGGCCCATGGCCCCGCTCCTCCGTCTGTAAAGCAGATTCCTAAAAGCAACTGTGCCTGCCGTCATGCTGACGTGAATCGGGATTTCTGACCATTTCCAAGTCTCAGAGATGGCCTGAAGAAAAACATCAAGTACTGATGAGTTTATTATATCTAATTATATGAACCCTGAAATCGCCCATTTCCCCTTTTTTACTGTCATTCTGAGATAATTGGAGAAAGGAAGACGCTCACAAAAGAAATACTGTTTCTGAGAGCCATCCAATCCAGCCCATTTTTGCAGTTTCTTGCTGAAGGTTTGGAATTGAAATGATTGAAATAATCCCACAGGCTTTGGCTTGTTTACATAAAGCCTAAACTGGCCACTGCATGTGATTTTTCTAAATAGTTCTTTTATGTCTACAAGGAATCAAATGAGACCTCCAGATTTAAATGTCATTGAACTGTAGGGCTTTGGAAATACAGATTCAGCTGCGAATTAGGACTTTGGAGCCTGAAGTAAAGATTTCTTACTGTGAGTGTGCATGCGGGATCAGAGTGAAGAGTAAACTTGCCAGTTCTGTACTTAATTAGGAGTCATGCAAAATGAGAATGGATAGGGAATTATATTCATGGAGAGGCGGACAGAAGAAATGAGTGTGGTTTTCTATAGATGTGAGGTTTCACTTGAATAAGTTGATGTGGTTGTCAGGATTTTATAAAAATGCTCACAAACTGCAAAGTTGCATGAATTTGCTCATGGTCAGAGATTCACGCCATGCTGAGTTTACTGTTTACTATTCACTACTATCACTTTTCACTCATAAAGTTAAGAAAACAATATCAGGTGACAGGCATGATCGAACAGCATATCTAATGAATGGCCAGTCCTGAATGGTTGGAGCAAAGGGCTGCTGAATGCTTAGTGTTAGAAAGTGATAGGCCATGATTGTTTGTGGGTAACAAATATGTTTGAGAAATATCAGCTTTCATTTTCAAATGATTTGCTAACTGAAAAAGGCCCATGTGCTAAATTTGCAATTAATATTATTTTAAAGAATAGATCAAACAGCTCTAGCAGATTTCCTCTAACTGACAAGTTCCATTAAACAAGAAAGCTCATTCTTAGTAGGAGATTTTAATATAACACTGAGAACAGAGAACAAAACAATGAATGGAAACATATCAGCAGTCAATTTCCTGAGTATTCAAGCCTGCATTATACTTTGTTCTTTGCTACAGCCACAGCTCTGTAATTATCAAGCGTATTCATGGGACTTTTTCCTATTGACACTCAGCATGAGTGTGGCTGGAAAGAGATTAAGCTTTTGTGGCAGCCATTTGGGTTTGCCTGACTAAAAACAACCTGCAAGGCCATGGGCAACTGTGTGACTGGGGGGATTTGTGATGGTCTGCAGGACGTGCGGGCTCCACCAGTGCTCAGGAGCTGCCTGCAATGGTTACTTGCTGGCAGAATCAGCCACTGAAGAAGCTGAATAATGATGGAGCAAATATTTGAGGTTCTTCCTCTGTTGCATGATTAAATTATGTTTGTTGGACAAAGGATGGGCATCTTGTACTTGCAAAAGGCACTTTGCTGCTCTAGATCTTCATTTAGTGTTTCTCATAGATACTAGAGGAGCTTCTCTACCAGTACTTTGGGCTGCCCTCCAGTTTGCCCCAAGTCTGTTGTACTATCAGCAGAGCTCTCATTTTGCTGCTTCAGTAGCTGCTTTGTACTTCTTAAGCACCTGGTTAGCAGGTGGTGAGACTCACCAAGCATGGGAAGTAGCACTGTGAACATCTAGACATCTGGACATTTCCATCCTGGCTCACCTGTACGTGCAGGCGAGCTGGAGAGGCGGCACTGGGGGAACCAGAGCAGACTTGGGGACTGCTGGGGATGCAGGGGCCGTGCCAGGTGAGCTGCAGGAAGGTGGGCAAGGAACCCACCTTGGAACAAGGTGTTCAATGAAGCTGCATGAACCAAGAGGACAGGAGAGCAAGCTGAGAGCTTAACTGTGCATGTGGTAGCACCTCTGGCCTGGGATTGCGCCAAGGATTCATGTTAATAGGTAAACAGAGCTTAATTTCATTTGTAGTGACATGGCTTTTCCTTTCCATAATGCTGCACCTGCGCACAGATGCGCTATTTGAGCAGGAAGCCTTTCTCCCAGGTAGCGGTTTGGGTCTCAGTGTAGGGGAACTTCAGCTCCTCGGCTTGCACCCCAGTTCATTCCTCAGAATGGAGTGTGCATCATTTCTTTTTACAGTTTTCCATTTCTATGTAAACAACCATTTTAGCCAAAGATGGAAAACCAAAATCCTGTTTACTTAGGCACTTTCACAGTCCCATAGAGCAGCAGTGTTCATGTTGGTGCCCTGGCTAAGCTCCAGCTCAGGTAATTACCGTGCATTCTGCCCTACTTATGCACCTCCCGTAGTTTCAATTACAGCAATTGTTTTCCTTTTTCTTGCCTGCTCTGTCAAGTATTAATATAGTTGCTGTTAGGCTGCTCGTGTGGTCCCTCGCTTAGGTGCTGTGTTTCCATGGTAAAGGCAGACATCCTCATATGCATACCTGGACCGAATCCTCGCTAGCAGAAACTGATAAAATTCTATAACAGAGCTGCACTCATTTGCACCCATGAAGCTATTGCCCTCATGCATGGATAGCTACATTCTTCTTTCTAATTAAAGGCTCTGTTTGTGAGTTTGTGATCTGTTTACTTTTCAGTCTGCAGCTAAGTTTGCAAATAACCTGAGGTTCAAGGAGCCATTTACACCTCCAGTCACAGTGGTGATATAGAGAGAATATAGCGTGTATCGTTTGTATGTGCTTTTTACCAGCTGTTCAAAAAAATGTACCTGTAGGGATATATGAGCTCTTGGCTTCAGTCAATTAGCAGGAGTTCATAATACATTGTGTTTTGTGTTATGAACTGCCGAAAAAATGTGTTCTTTTGGGGAAAAAGTCCTCCAAATTTATCAGGAGAATTAAGAGCAAGTGAGGGCGCTTGGAAGTTGTGCAGTAACAAGAGCTTATGTGCTTGCTGCTAAGCCACCTGACATATGCAGCATTAATGTTCATAGCTGAGGGCTGCAGCACTCACTGTGCTGCTTATCTTGCCAAGAGAGCCCTCCTTCCATCTGGTAGAGAACTTGAGTTGCGATGACATTTGTTGGGGCTGGCTGCCTAGGTGACGTTTGCTGACTGATTCTGCAGCCTGTTACGTGGCCCGTCAGATGGTCATCATCCCTACATGCATGTGCTGGAACATTGATGATTTGGGTGTATGGAGACTTGGGTAGATCAGGGCTCAGGTAACTCAGCTGTTCAAGGCCATAGTTCTTTTGTACATGACCTCTCTGAACTTTAGGCCCATATGGAGAGATTGAAGAGGGCTCTATTTGCTTCCTAAGTTAACCATACATTATCTTTCCCTGTGTTCCTGTTGGACAGCCTTGTGGAATGCACCAAATATATTCGTGGCTCAGTTCTCAACAGCAAATGAAATTGGGTGTCGATTCCCTAGGACTATCCCATTGATTCATGAAGGATGATGGGTGGAACTGCCTACACGTGTGTCTGACCCAATGTGAGATCCTGTGTTATGTGACTGTTGTCCCCTGTGTCCCACTTGACCTGCATTTTACCTGCCATCCTCATGCAGATGTTTTGGGTGACCACAAGCATTTAAAGTAGCTCTAGATGTTTATATTCAGGCTCCTCAAGCCTATCCACTGGTGAAGTAATTCAGCCGAACAAATACTGGCAAAATTTGTGTGTGAAATGAGGTGTTGGTTAGAGATGTTGGTGAAATGAGATCTATTAGAAGTGTTTTCACCCCAGATAAAAGCTGTGTAGATCCTGCGAGCTCTTTCATGCCCTTGGCAACACTGAGGCAGGTGTGATTAAAGTGCTGTTTTCGTAGGGAAATCTGGGAAAGCCCAGCTCTATCTCCCCAGTCCTGGCTCCCAGTTTCTGGGAAGCCCAGCTCTGGCTGCTGTTCTCAGGGTACAAGCACAAGGCACAGCAATCCGGACGCAGTGCCCGCTAGTCCTCTTGGGCTAGACCTCAGGCTCACCATGAGGTAGTGCGTGTAGAAAGGCGATGTGAAAGGTGTCCGTACACTTCTTGGTTCCTTGACAAGTGCACATCAGCCAAGCTCCAGGATCAAACACCAACCTACTTCTCATTTTATTTGAACTATAAATTGTTGTGATTCCAAGTAAACCATCCAGACTTTGCCTATTCTCTTAAACGTTTGTTTTCTCCTAATAACGTATTTTTATCCACAAAGGGAAGCGTTTTTGCTCTTCAGCAACCCTCACAGTCTCATGATCTTCTAAAATTAAGATGGCACATTAGGTTTAAAAACCTGTGCACATAACCCTAGAGCCGACCACCGCTCTCTCTTCCTTATGCAGCAGCTGTTTGCAGAGTCAGTGCAATTCTTTATATACAGGATTTTTTTTTTCACCCCTTCACACAAAACAAAAGGGTTTGGTTGTTTTTCCAAAGCAAACAGTCCGTGTCAGCTGTCTCATACTAACAAAACAAAACAAAACAAAAAAATAGCGTGAGCTTTTATATCCACTTCCATGAGTGGCAGGTCACAGGTTCCCTGCAGAAGTCCCAGGGAAGGTAAACAACTCGGAGCATGCTGTATTTACTGTGCCATTCCATGGCAGAGCAAAAGCTGTCCCCAGCCCTTCCCACTCTTATGCAGCAAATCACATACCGCTTTGGAAATGGCGCTTAAAAACAAGCCAAAGGATTGATTTTTTTCTAGACTTTTGTTACAGCTGGCCCCAAACCCTTCCTTTGCACAAAAGGCCTGTAGGAATTTACCCACCCTGACGTAAAGCTGGGAAGAGTTTGACTCAATCTCGATATGGCTCATGATAAAGAAACATGAAATGCAGAGGATTTAGGATCTGGATCTTTAGGATCCAGAGCAGGTAAGTTCTAAGGAGACAAAAGCACCAAACACTGGAAGGTTTTATTTGGACCATTCTGTCTGAAGCTGGTTTTTATCATCTCAATTGTTTGTGTAGCTACTGTTTACACTAGTGGAAGATGCTTCCTAAGAAGGTGTATCTGCAGCCTGTGATTCCTGGTGAGACCACGCAGGGCTGGGGAGGGCAGACACAATTTAGGGGTCCCCTTGGCAGCTTAGGCTGCTGTTGGAAGGGTTGAGCTCAGCCACCCGCAGTTTAGAAGAGCTTCGGGGATGGGCTGCATGGAGAGGGCTGTCTGGGAGGGCTCAGGTAGATGGGGACCATCCTCCTTGGTGGCATCACTGTTTTTCATCAGCCGTGCCCACCACAGGGTCACATTTGCAGCCCTAAACAAGGAGGCAACTCCTAGCTTGCTGGTAGTTTCTTCAGAAAGCAGCTTTGGGTGCAGGGAGAGCAAAAGGGCCCGTAATTCTGTGACACTCTCCTCTAATGTTTGCAAAGGGAGTAATTGTGGTATCCCGCCCAGCTTTTGTACAGGCTGCGGAGGAGAGCAAGCAGATGGAAATCAGGTTTAAGCTACCCTCACCTCCTGGAAATCACTCCTCAGAGAATTATTTACCAGGTATTGTGAGCCCGGGGAGCATATTCAGGACTATAACGAATCAAAAAAGTGCTGACAGAGCCCCAACCTCAGCCCAGCAGGTAGAGAAAAAGGATAGTTTTGAAATCAATTTGATGTCTAACCAGTTGCCAAGGTAGGATTTTAACAGAATGGATGATACCGTCCCTTCTTAGCTCGAATCCTACAGGCCACATTTCACACCATCTGGAGTTTGTGCAGAGCTGTTCGGGAAGCCGGCCAGTAAAGTATTACAATAATCTAATCTTGCCACGATAAAAGTGTGAATAACCATTTCAGAGTCTGACTGGAAAATTACCACAACCTGTCACTGCGCCGTAGATGGCGGCGAGAGAGAATTTGATGACACACTAAAACGCTCTTCTTCGAAGATAAACAGAAGTTGGCTCGTACCAGTCACTGAAAGGAAAAATAGCCACATTTTCATCAAGAGAAACAGAGGGTAGAAAAAGAGTAAACGCTGGGCTTGTGAGAGGTGAGAACTCCATCCACACTGATCTGTGCAGATACTGAGGCACTTGACACCTTTTGAGGGCTGCCAGCTCAAGCGCTGCCTGGTTCCTACAGTAGCCACTCGAGAGCCACGGTGTCGCGGCTCAGTCTGTGCGGCAGTTTCTGTTGGGGACCTTTGGTTTTGCACTTTAGTTGTCGCTGCAGTGGGGTGGCGGTTGGTCCGGGCTCTGGTTTCCAACACTGTGGAGTTCGCAGCGGCAGGTTGTTCCTCCCACACTTCAAAACAATTGCCACATCATTTTCCCCACGTTGTTTGCATGTGACAAAACGGATGATTTCACTGTAATGGCCAGTAAAACATTTAAGCGGCAGATTTCAAGACTTGCTGGGGCCGGGGAGACAAGGTGTTTGCATTAGTGATTCTTCCTAGCTTGAAATAACTCCGGTTTTGGCATTACCCCAGATGAATGCCAGGCCTGCACTGACGGGATCATGCACTTGCCCACTCCGAAGCTCGCATTGCACCGTGCATTATCTGTGCAAAGTCTCGATCTGGATGAGGGCATCGTACATGCTTTCTATTTCCAGCTGTCTCCTCTTTCAGTCTGGCTGCTATGGAGAGGCAAGGGTAACTGCAGAAACTGCTAGCAAACGAATAAATCTTCCCTGGATACTGCTTACCAAAAAAAAAAAAAAAAAAAAAAAAAAAAAATCTGCCTCTTTTTCCAAGGAGTTTTAGGCACAATTTGAGGTTAAAAGGACCAATTCTCCTTCACACTCCAGTGCCTTAATGCTGCTCTGTGGCACCGAAGGACAATACTCTTGTAAAGAAGTGAGGTGCAACTGGCCCGAAAGTCTAGTAAGCAGAAGCTGAATAGCCCTGGCTCCAGTTTTAAGCAAGTGTCTCTTTTTCCAGCAGCCCACAGCAGATGCTCCTGCTGGAGACTTGGTGTGAAAGGGTCCCGAAGCAGGACTGTGTGTTCCTGTCTGGTGAGGGTAAGGGCTTTTCCCTGGTGTTCCTGGCATTGAGGTGCCTGGCTGCTTCCAAGGCCACGAGGAAGGGGAAGCAAGCCACAGATTGATTGATGGGAGAGGTGCTTTTTTTGTCACTCACTGTGTGCAAGAAAGGGACAGTTGTTGGTGGAAATCCCTCAGTTCCAGCCCACGTAACCAAGAGCCTGGTGTCTGCCACAAGCCTACACTTGAGTTAGCAGCTAAAAAAAGCTGCTTAGAAGTCACTGTGGGGACAGTGACTCTGATGCACTAGCACCAATACAAAGACACTGATGGGAGTAGCAAAGGCCTGTCAGAGTGGACAGGGACCTGAGCCTTGTTGGTGCAATGGCTAATTTCAGTGATTTCAGCATTATTTCGTATCCCCTCTATTTTCACTTCTGTCTCCATTTGCTTATTGGAGACATCTAGGCTATAGGTTTACTTGGTCAAGGACTTGACTTCTACAGCTCTCCCCAGCCAATTTAAACCAGAACTAACTCCTCTTTTGCTAGTTGAAGTCAGAGTAGTTACATCAGCCCAATCCAAAGGAAATTATGAAGAGAACAGCCCTGAGTGCTTGCTGTCTTGGCAGCACCTTGCCCAAAGTCAAGAGCTATAAAATAATTACAATAAACTTTCTCTGCATGGTTATGATCAAGCCATACACTGAAGGGCTGATTGTTTAAATCCATTTTAAAAGCATGGGCTTGAGGGGAAACAACACCAGCATTACTGGCTAGAGATCTTAAAGAATGTCATGATTTGATACCCAAAAGCCCAGTGGGAAACTGTTGGGCTCCTTTACGTAAGAGTGGGCACAGCAACCACCATGGTTTAAATCAACCATCTTGGAGCACTTAGCGATTCAGAAAAGGGTTGTTCACACGCATTGCTCTGAGAAAGAAGATGAGCCCCGATGTGCCATTCAATGGTTATTGGTCTGGTCTTTATGGATCCAGCTGTAGGCAAGGGCTGGGGTGAAACATGTCGTGGGAAGGCAGATAACACAAACATGAAAGCAGCACAAAACATGGGAGCCTATAAATAGCAGGAAATAAAGAACAATACTGTGATAAAATCCATAAGACAATAAAGACCAATGTGGCAGAGACTGTTTCCCCCCCACCCTTCTCCAGAGTTTCTCCTATTTCCCAAAGCTACAGACATCATCTGACTGCTGTGTGGTGAAGTCCAGTCAGTTAAGCACCAACTCAAGTGCTTGGAGCCTTACCCAAAGTATTTCAAAACCCTGTTCCTTTTTCTTTCTTGATGTCCTGCCATGGCTATTGTGGTATTTAAAACCATTCCCAACTCACCAGCTTGTCAGAGCAAGGAGAAAAAGAGGGAAAAGGAAGAGGGGAAAAAGCCTTTTGGAGATTTAGAGTCATTAAGAGCCTTTATAGGGTTTCAGACATTTTTGTGGTAATTCTTTGGAAAGGACACATCCATGATGAGCTGGGGTTTATTTTGCCCCTGGCCTAAAAAATTAGACTGTTTCCACGAAAATATTTGCTGTTTACCAAGAGGAGGGCAAATGGAGCTGGAAAATAGAAATGGATGTGAACTAAGAACCTTGTTTAAATTTTGGGTAATCGTCAGCTCCTGACCTGTCCCTTTTGAGCTGGATCAAGAAAAAAGTTAAGTCTCTGGCAGCTCCTTCATAGACTTACCTATGGATATGCAGTGAGCACTGCAAAACTTCCTCCCTTCTGTATCTGCAGCAACTGAATCCTGTTAATTATCCCAAGAGATATCCATCACTTGTGAGCTTCCATCTCAGAAGAACGTGGCCTGTCAGGACGTAACTGCTCTGTCGGCCTAAAATGTTGTGGGAACAGCTCACCCCTGCAATTGCACTGATTGATTTGAGGTCTAAACTCCTTTGGGGCCGGGACCAGGTATTCTGCAGGACCCAGCCCCATGGTGCTCTGATTTCAGGTCCTCAAATTAGGTAACACTAATTTGTGTTAAAGGAGCTGTGCTGATTGCTGGCAGTGGAGGCTTGAGTCCTTGTTACAGGGAATGAGAGGATTATACTGGCTTCAGAGTTAATGTCAGAGCAGGGACTGGAACTCAGGAATTACTGGACAGGTCATTAAATTGCATCTGTTAGCTCAAAAGAGGGAATTGTGCTGAGGAAAACTTGAAGAATATCCGCTTTAGTGGCAAATCCACTGCCCTGCCTTGCTATAATACGCCTGCCTGCTAATGAACACGACTATTTGTGCTCAAACAATGGAATTGCTCCCCCCTGGCCCACCCAATCCTCTTACAGGGTCCCACCGAGGAGATGCAAGGACAAGCTTAGAGGTGAAGGGAGAGAATTTGTTATACAGAAAGCAACGGCCTTGGTGTGAGCTGGGCTACAGGAAAGGTTGACTGGCCAACGGCAGCACTTCACGCTCCACTGTGAGGCATGGCAAGCAAACGGGGAATTCATTTCCCTCCACAACCAGAGGTTGTATTTTTCCAGCCCTCTGGGCACTGGTGTACAGCAGGAGTGTCCCCAACTTAAACTTCTCAGCTTTGTGTCCCCTCATGCTCTGTTTTATTCTCAGTTCTGTTGTGTGGAGGCATGGAGCCTCAGACGATGTTCCTTCTCCCCATGGGCTTTCTTCCAAGGCCGTATTTTGATCCTAGCTAATGTTTATAATGTTTCCTGAAGGACAGAGGGACAGATATTCCCAATCCACTTTTCATTTTTGGACAGATAAGATTATGATCAGAAAGATGAAGCAAATTATTTCATGTCTCCTGACTCCAACCGAGTGCTTTAGCCTCTGTCCAACCTCTCTCCTGGACTAGTGCAATGTTTGTAGGGGGTATTGGTGGCTAGACATTGGGTTTCCTCAGATTTATGAATTTTTACTTGTTTTGCCTTTCTTGATCATTAGGCCATGAGGCAGCTTGCATGCTTTTCTTTATCCAACACTTCTTTCTTCCTTTTTTTTCTTTTTTTTTTTTTTACATTTCCAGGAGGACTTGTTCCTTAGAACAGATGAACCACATAATGAGAAAATGAATGGGCCAGATTGTCTAGTGTTCAGCACCTACCGTTGAGGCCAGATTTTCCAGAGAGCTCAGTTTCCAAGGAGGCATCTAAATAAGTGACAGATACTCAAAAGTGGAAATGTGCCCACTTATTTTGGTGCTTAACTGGTACTAGAGCGCTTTGAAAAACTTGCTCTTCTCTCTCATTATGTCTCTTCCTCCTTTACCTTTCACAGCTTCCAATTCTTCCTCCTTTCCACCATATTTGTGGCCTTCCTCCATGCTTGCCTTCATGCCATCTTCTATCCCAGAGGTTTGGGCTGGCCTCCTCCTCCTCGTTACTTCGTTCTTCTGTCATCACTCAAAGGTCACTGCGTATGAATGCTCACATTTCCTCTAAGGGGCCTTTCAGGCCAGCCCCCCCAAATGCAGAACATATGTGCAACATAAATTAATTGTTAAGGCCGATGCTGATTGAAGTTTGGTAACTCAGCCTGCAGGATATACCATATGTTTGAACTGCATTGTCCAAGTTTAGATTTTAAACTCCCAGGGGCCGGGACCACTCCTTCTTCTATGTTTACATAGCATCAATAAGACCAACAGGACTTGGGTCTGAAATACATTAACCTTAGCCAATACATTGTTAGGTTTAATAATGACTAGTTAACATTAAAGGACAATGGATAAAATATATAGACAAAGCCACATTCTGGCAGAGATTTTGTCAAGTTTTTGATGCCAAATTTCTACCCACGTCAATGGTCGCTGTTCTTCTGAATCCTAGACATTATCTTGAAAATCTCACTCTTGATGTCACAGCATCTTTGCTTATCAGTAGACACTAAATAGCTATGGAGCTAATAGTTCTTGAGGGTGGCACAGCCAGAGTCTACCTAAGTGAACAGTCTGGAATAGGAAGACCCCTGAATGAGATGCCAGATTCCGAGCTCTGGGAATCATAGAGCCATAGACTGTAGATGGACAAAGCAAAATAATGGTTTTGAATAAAAGAGCTTAATGCCACTTCTTATTATATATCTTATTAGTCTCTAGTCCCCAGAAACAACACTCAGAGGTTACTGTGCACAGGCCCTCCTGCGGAAGGAGAGGAGAACTATAGGAATAAATCCAAACCGCGTCTGAGCTGACAGGCTGTTTTTCAGCACGAGTTATGCAACATGTTAGTACCTCTAGGTATAGGACCAGTGGGATTTAAACTTGTACAGCAGATGGTCCATGCATCATTGCTGGAATGCGCCTGCTGACCTGAGGGCAGAGCCTGAATGGACTTCAAAAGAGAAACTGAGCGTGCTTCAAAGTGTTATTGTTTAAATGTTCCACTAAATGGGGACTCCGGAACAAAATATCGAGCTGAGGTCAGTCTGAAAAATGTCAACACACATAATGAGAAAACAGCATGTTGTGTGAGAAAGAATATTTCATGGGGGTATTCTGACTATTTTGAGTTGTAAAAACACTTTTATCGTGTGTGTCAGCAGGTTGTCATAATCTAAATGTCTTTCCTCGTGAACTGGGAGCTTCATTTGCTTGTGTTGGAAAGAGCGAGGTTTGTATGTGTATGTTGGAAAGAGTGGTTTGTCCATAGACAGGTACACCGGGAGAGCTGCCACTCAGCGGAGCTTATGGCAGGGACATGTGGCACCGAGTTTAACAGCTCCACTCACTTATAATGGAAGTTTATAAGGAGCCAGAGTGTGATTTAAGACCAATATCCTGTGAGTAGTAATTATGTACCGTCTTCTATTCCTTGCAAGGCCATTAACTCCCACTCTTATCATGATCTTTCACTAGTGTAGTCCACAGTTTCTGGCTTCTCCTAACTCAATTCAGTGGGAATTTCAGTAGGGAAAGCTTGGGGTTCATGTTCACTTCAGTAGGACTAATACTGTGAAGGAGGATTTGAGATATGAACCAAGGAAATAAGAGCAAGGTCTTGGTAAGAAAGTAAAGATTCAGCCTTTGATTTCCTGTTTTGATTGGGCTGTATCTCAGTCATTGTAAATATCCGTGGTCCAAAAGCTTTTGTTCGACCAAAGGTTTCTGTGCTGGCCACTGGCAATTCCACATGGGTGGCTGAAAAATAATTTCCATTGCTGGAAGCTAATAGCAGCAGCCTGAACTTTCATAGCACCCTGTCCTGCTGGGACATGCCTGTATCTTGATGGAGGCACGTTACAATAACACGCAGATTAAAAGCTAACCCTCCCTGCAGACGTAATAGCGATCCAATGCCAGGAAGAGCAAAGATGAGCCTTGTTACAGGAAAGGAAGGCTTGCTCACTTCATATATTGATATTTAACGAGATCTGCAGCCTCAATGTGTTGGGGCGACAAGAAAGCCACCAGGCGAGGTAACAAGCTCTGGAGACTGGGATGAAGGTGAGGTGCCATAAATCACAGAGATAACTCGGGCCTCTTTGTAGAGTCTCCGTATCATTGCAGCACGTTGTAGCTGCCATAAATGTGAAGAACAATCAATTACCAGTGGGGCAAAAATAGCACCCACACCTTTTCTGGGGCCCTGCTTGGTACAGGCAGTATCACAGTCAGCTGAGACCTGCAGCCCACAGCAAGCAAAGACTGTAAAGAGGGACTGCAGCATTCGAGTCCAGCAAAGCATTTAGGCTTATGCTTATCTTCAGTGTGTGCTTTAAGCAAGAATAGAAACCCTTTGTGAAGTAAGACTTCTAGACCTGCAGAGAACTGATAAAAGATCATTGAAAGAGTTTCACCTTTTTTATTCTGTTTGCTAAGTGCTACATATGGCTGATACTCGATGTGCACATGGTTGCAAGCAGTCAATAGACAAAATTCAAAGTGTGTCAGTAAGCTAAAGGTAATCTATTATCCGTGTTCCCAAACCCAAGGAGATGCCAATAATTTCTGATTACCATAATTAGCTTTAGGAATATAACACTGCTTCTCCAGAAACATGGTTCACATCACTCCAAAACAGACACGTTCTGCAGACCTCCAAATTTTAACTTGTTAAACTGTTCATGGAGAATTAAAACCAAAAAAAGCAAAACACAAAAAACTAAGACAAAGTGAATTTGCTTAAAAATCTGGACAAAACTTTGCACAATAGGGAAATAAACTCAAGTAAACCAAAAGAAAAGATATTGCATCCATTACTCAGTTCACATTTTTTACTGGAGTATAATAGGACTATAAACATTTTCTGTCAACAGCTTACAAAGAAACTCATTCTAAAAGTGATACATAGTGAGAACTTGCATCTAAATTGGGTACATCTATATTAGACACTGAATACAGAACATTCCCAAAGGTGGCTCTTGGTTAGAGCTCATCAAGTAAGACAGAAAGGAATTCACAATATTAAAAGAAAAAAACACTCTCCAACCTCACAGGAGACCTGTCTGCTTAAGTTCATTGTGCAGAAGCGTTTGGGAGACAGTGAGCACGTAGCAAAACTTACAGAGACATTAGCAGAAATTATATTCAGCCCCCCTCTTCTCAAAGAAAACATGTTTTTTGGTGCTCTCCTCTTAGAGGGCAAAATATGCCCAAGTGTTTTGCTGAACAAGGAATGACTTATGAATGCACTGGGCAAGGCCTCCAACATTTCAGTTCTCAGCTTCAGTAGGTGGCAGAGATTCTTTAAATTCTCTCACTCATTTACATTAAGCAAACAAACAGAATTCCCAAACCGCAAAGCCCACAAATTATGTATGTAGCTACCCTATGTAATCACAAGTTCCCTTTATGGTTACTTTTATCTTCCCTCTCTCTCAAGCTATCCTCTGAGGATATTGCTTCCAGTCTTTATTAAGCCCCCATTCCACAAACATTTATGCGCATGATTTTCTTTATGCTTTTAAGCAGTTGCAGAGGGTTCAATAGGTGTCATATAATGAACTAGAACACAATAGAAGTGCATATCTGCACAGATCAGACCAAAGCAAGTGAAGTTGCTTCTGTACATAAAGTTCAGCACATGAGTAAGAATTTATAGGGGCTTCGTCATACGTATTTACCAGAAATACTGTCTGTGTTTGTACAGCACCTCACACAGAGGAGCTCTGAATGGGGCCCAGATCCTCAGGTCCTAATGTGGTGTGAATAATGAACTGTTACAGTTAATAGAATTAGGCAGTAAATAGCAAGCACTCCAAGTTCACAAAGACTCCAGCAGAGGTTATTGGAATAGATCTGCTGACGTTTGCATCTGGAGATTGCTCATTCAAAGCCTGCCTGTTTTGGGAATGCTAAAAGATTCCCAGTCTCCATCAGCTCTACCTGACCTCTTCAAATCAATCTTGGCTTAATGAGCATGTGCCTAGATCACCAAAGAGACCATCAAAATTGGCACCATGCTCCAGTGAGAAAGCCAAGTCCAGGTGGTAGTGATTGCTCTACATTTTCACTCTCAAATGTGCTATCATTATATGAAAGTTGGGGCACAGAGATGTGAGGCAATGAGCCCTCTGCCTGCACAGGGCCTGTTCTGTGGCTCAGTTATCCTAATTTCAGTCACTTGCTGCACACCCGCCCTCATTCTATGTTAGTAACAGCTATAGGAAGGGTGAATGACTGAAGCACTCTTGTCAAGTCTTTAGCAGACATTCAGCAGCTCTATCAGCCTGCCAGGCGGAGAGGCAAAGGCAGCAGCTGGCAAGACATGTTTTATGTAGCTCTGTGAACACAGGCCCTGCAAATGTATTCAGGGGATGTTCTAGAGGCAAATTGGTTGCAGCTAAATTTGCCCTGATGCTCTCAAGTCTGCTCGTTGGAGCCCTGAGCATGAAAAGTAGCTTGAACTGATGAGCTGAATGGGAGCTGACTTCAGGATCTTTGCACTTGGTGAAAACCACCACCCAATTTAAATCTGTACATGTGGCATGGAAATTTGGCTCTCCATGCCTCCTCCTGCCACTCCCAAGATCAGACTTCACAAAGTTCAATCTGTAGAAAGCTCCTTAGCAAAAGAGGCATCGCTTTTGAGAGTTGGGAAACAATGTTGTCTTGGGTTTTTAAGCAAATTAAAACACAAAAAGGTGAGCTTTCTCTTCCATGACGGTTTTTGATTTTTGTACATGCATTTTGTTTTTCCTGGAGAGGCATTCCTTGGCCATGAACTCATGCCTTCCTTCTCCTGTTACATATTCCATTATGAAAGGTGAATAATCAAGACAAATACAAAGAAGGAGAGAAGTACGTACTTGCTTGCTCAGATAATGAACATGAAGGATGAAGTCACCTCAGTTCTGAATTAAAAACAACCACTTTGGGATCTTATTATGGTGGCAAAAGACACTGGAAGCACTTGGGATGCGTCGTGTCAATGGCAGTGGTACTTTACTTCCTTGGTTCTCTTTCCTTTATAAAGGCAGAAACCTTTCCTTCACTTGGGTATTGATTTTACCCTCCTAGATTTTAGCAGGAAAACTTCAGGTTGAGTGGTGGTTTAAGCTAGTTTCTCCGGGACAAGTGAGGGACGGTTGGCAAGACCTTGACCGCATGCGTGGCCACCTCTGCAGCCATGCGAGAGGCCTGGCTCTACCCAGGCCTCCATCACCCTCCGCCAGACCCGTGCCTGAATCGGCTTTGCCCTTGTGGCAGCGACACCGAGTGTGACCCCTGTGTGGGTGTACAAAGGTGGGAAGAGGGTGGGTCGTTTCCTGCTCTTAAACAACTGTGCACAGTCAGCGCGGGGACAATTGAGCCTCTCGTGTTTATACTGTCTTTGTATGGACACAGGCCCGACGCAATCGCTAGGAGATTTTCTTGCTGATTTTCATGATGCCGGCGTTTGACCCCGATGGGTCTTTTAGGTATCTCCTTGTGAATCTGCGTTGCTGCCTTTTATATTTTAGCCATCTTCTCTAGCTGTGGAGATCAAAAACAGGACTATAAGATATGGTCATCTTGCTGCCCTGGAGAAAGTCAATGTTACCTCCCTGTGACACGTTATGTGGCCTCTTTCCATAGTCAACTCAAGTGTCCTTAAGGAAAACGACACCAAGGTTGTCCCAAGGGATTGGCCTTCCAATGCGACCTTCCAGGACTTGATAACTCAGCTCAATGTAAAGCACAAAATATTGCTGAGATAGCCATAGACGTTCAATATCTTGCACTTTACAGAACCCAGAAATATTTTCCATAGACCAGCTACATGTAAAGGACTGCCTGTCAGATGGGAGATTTTTTTTTCCTTTAATTTCTGTCTTTTGTAGGTGTTTTGTAGTGACTGGTCCTGACTGGGAGGAGACACAGAAAGCTTTTTATTTAGTAACTTTTCAGTAATGCTAAAGAAGCACATTTCCCTCACCCCTGGAGCGGCACAGCCCATGTGCCTTCAGAAGCACCTTCCTAAGCACCAAACACAGAAAATTCCTTGTCCTGTAGGCTGGGATAGAACTCATCGTATAGATACACTGACATACAAGGACCCTTCCTCTATAGATTCCTCCTTGCTTTATTATTGGTGATGTTTTAAATCTGCTAACAGGGGAGAAGGTCCTGTAAGACCTTAAGGGATTTCAAGGGACAGATCTATTTGGATTTCTTGCTTGCCTTTGCGTTCACTTTGTACATCGTCCTGGAACTGTATGCAATTTTTCAGCCTGAAAAACATCTGGTAAAAGTGCTTAGGAAAAGCTACAGATTTAAAATAAAAACAAAAATAAACCCTACTAACAAACAAAACCCTGTATTTGTCCCTAGAGCTTAGTAGCTGAAAGATGATGGCATAGCAGCTTCCTGGGTTTATCCATCCTCAAACATCCCTTTCTTCCTCAATGACAGTGATACTCCTGAGAAAATGTCCAAGTTGGTGAGATCTAGTTTTACCATCTTTTGGTAGATTATTCCTAAAATAAAGAGGCTCTTCCAAGGCTGGTGGTTTCGGTTGTTATGATTGCTGTTTATTCATATGTCCTCTCTTTCCATGGAACTGGCAGTGGCTGCTCTTTCTGTATCCAATACCACTGTTATGTCTGCTGCTCTAATCTAGCTACTTATATGGTCTCCACCATCGCAGTGTTTGAGCACATCCCAAGAATTATAGAGAAAAAAAAAAAAAAAACAGAAAAACTCTTGAGCAATAACAAACTCCCTTCCTTTCCAGCTTGGTTTTAACAGAGTTTGCATTTTCAGGCTTGTATGTGTGTGAGGAACTCGTTGAGGAAAAGCTAAATTGAAATGGATTCTACCTTCAGTTGTGAAAACAGTGTGGGAAAGACTGTCATGAGAGACCACACTGGTGACCTGTGCGGCTACAGAAGTCTGATGTGCTTCCTTGAATGTTTTCTACTCTTTGGCTCTTGGTTTGGTTATATTTTTTATCATTCCTGTAATTTGGGAAATTGTAAAAGTTAGGAAGGGTGGAGGTAGACATGAGTTTTTCTTGCTTTTCTTCAAAAGTCTCATTTCTGTCTGGAGAAGGGTTGTCCTGAGCAGTTCTGAACGGAGGTGTTTCTTGTATTTCCTCTGACCATTCTTGGACCAGGGTTGTAGTTCAAGTCTCTCTCTTCTCCGTATTTGCCCTGGGGTAGTTGTGCACTGTTCAAGTGGGTGCTAAAGTCACCCATGCTGACATATGTCCTGCAAATGAGGTGTCTCTTTTTGATAGCTTTCCCTCTAGAAGACTGTACCTAGTTTTCAAGGCCTGTCTGGAGCTTAGGCTCATCTGCTCGCTGTTTCAGTGTGCCAGTCAGTAGCCCAGAGGCAGGAATGGCTTTTTATGGTCTTCACATTCATCTCGGTGCACCTGAACTGTAGCCAACCAAGTGCAGTTTGTGCACAGGAGATGGGCTAGGACGTCTGTTGTGCAGATTTAATGACGATAAATACCACCTGAATAAAAATAAGATGAAGCTCTTACCGTACGCTTTGAATCCAAGAACAGCAAATGGAAGGAGTGCCAGTGCATAAAAATATAAGTAAACATATGCCAACATTAACTGGAGAAACATGTCCTTCCCCCTGACCTTAGCCCACGTGCTTGTACCTATGCTGTGAGGGATTGCATGAGCACTTGTTTTCTGCTCTGTAGCCAGAAGACAGAAAGCTCATTTCCAGTTGAGGGATTAAGCTACATGTGAGGAAATGATTGAGTACATTCTTGACACACCTTTTTTTAGACCTGGATCAATGAAAAGGAGTATCATTGGATCTCATATTTGGGCTGGAAACTAAGCAATTTGCGTAGCTGCAGGAATGAGATATAGTTGTGTCAGAAGTTTTCGTTGGCAAGAGGACAGGCAGCTGTCAACACTTCAGTCTCGAAGTAGATGCAGCTCATTAGGACAGTTGGATATCATCAGATTAGCTGGGTTTGGAGATAGGGAGAGACAGGAAAACACATGACAAGAACTGGCACCTCAAACCCTTCCCCTTCACAAATACTACCTCAAAACCAAGGAATGCTGCGGTCGATTGCAGCCAATATCAATAGAATATATCCTAATTTAAGTGCAGCCTTGCCAAGTATTTCAGCATTGGTTTCAGTGCCCCTGGTACATATAAAAGTTATGGCATCAGTTCTGGTTTGGTTGCTGGGACTCTGGTAATGATGTTCCTGGCGTAGCACTACTTGCAAACACATACTTTGGAGGAGTTCCATACTTTTTATTGTCCACAATGTTGTCCAAAAAAAATTATTTTTTTATTGGTGGCAAACTGTCTAAAACCTATCCAGAAAACTGGAGGAAAAAAAATGGGAAAAAGGGGAAAAACAATCCTCAAATGCAAGAAAGATGGCAGGATCTTCCTTGTGTAGACCCAAAGCAAGGTCTGAAATCAAAAAGGATATGGGTAGACCATATAAAAGTGACGAAGAAGTGTGTTTTAGAGTAGTCCTTACATATCTGCCTGAAATTCTCTGTTCAGTTCTGGTAGCAGAAAGATGCTTGCAGATTGAAAAAGATCCAAAGATGAATGACAACGGGAGCAACAGCAAAATAGCTGAGGAACGGTAAGGACTAGCTATGAAGAGAGATTGAACAGAGCTGACTTGGTAAGAAACAGTGGTGCCCAAGGTTCTCAAAAATAGTCTACATGTATTTGAAAAAATAAAACACTGGCAGGTAAGGGAATTGCTTGTCAGCATGCATTGCTATGACTTGTATTTGTGTCCAGATTTTCTGCTCCCCGAGCCTTATTTTTGTACCCCCAGCACCAGTGCTACTTTGTGGTTCTTTAGGTCTTTCCATCAGATCATCCCCAAATGCTCTACAGAAGTGAATTAAGGGAGCAAGGGAGATTAATTTCTTCCTCCCCAAATGCAGCCCTCTCTGGCGTAAAGGAGGATGTGGATTCTCCACTGAGCAGGTTTCTTCTGTCATCACATTACTGCAGACTCACAGAGGATGTGGTATCCACCTTTAATTCACTTCTGGGAACGCTACGAGCAAAGGAAAGAAAGGTTCCCCCAGCACCGAGAGTGCCCTGCAACAAGCAGCGCTTGGATTAGAGATTTTATGATTAAAACTTAAGGCCAGATCTGCAGAATTTTGCCTGGAAAGTGTTTGGATATATGTGACAGACAACAGTTTGTTGTTATTTCTCTGCTGAGCAGCTACTCTGCTTGCTCTGATACTGATTTACTGATTTAAGTTGCTAGAGCAACATTCAAACCACTTCCTATAGAGCATAGATGTGCTTTGTAGGCCTCCCAAGCCAACAAAGGTAGTTGAAGTTATGAAACTGCATGGAGGAAATACATTGCAAAGTACCGAGAGATTTGGAAACCTTAAATGGGGATGTAACTGCAACCACTTTTTAGTCAGTGCTAAGGGAAAGGAGTGCGATCATCTTATATTTATGAATTCCTTATTTTTTGAGACAACTCTTATTCTGTTGATAATGCACTGCTAAAAAAAGGAAGCTTCTTTGGAAAGAAAATAATTTTATTTAAATTGGAACAAGGTCTTAACAGTGCTATTTCTGTGGGACATTATTTTAAACCTTTTACTTGTATCCACAGTTCTTTCAGCTTTCATTAAGCTATACTTAAACTCAAATGCCAGAGGACTTATTTACAAAAAAATACTGGATGATTTGCAAAATGTTCCAGTGATGGAAAATTTTATAATGATGAAATATGTTGTTAGTTCCTCATATTTTATCTCTCTGCTGGTTATTGTTGTGTGAGTGCTGAGGGCTTTGCAGCAAGGAAGATCTATGCTCCTTAAAGTGCTATTCCTAGAGGTTAAGCTAAAATACTGTCTAAAGACTACTACCCATTATTATTTAGAGCATTATCAGTTTCAAACATATCTTCTTCTGCCACTAATGAGACTTTAGTTGAGCAAAAAAAATGAAGAAAGAATTCACATCTGGTCTGTTTACTAATAAAATCCCCAGCCATTTGTGTAGCATTTGATTTGCTACTCAATTGTACTGGTGTAATATTGGGAAGGAAAGTTCAATATTTGCTTAACGGGGGATTCCTTTTCCAATATATTTCCTTTTGAATTCTGCAAACAAGGGATTTCTTGAGGAGTATTTCTCAAGAAAAGTATTCCCAGTGCTTTTGATGTACAGCTTTCACTTCCCTGGCTGTTCTGTGTCCTTGGCTGTAACAACGGTACAACAAAGTCCTTTGGTTTCCCTTCATATTCTCAGAAGTTCAGAGTTTGGTCTATGCCAAGAGACTCATAAAAGCAGGAGGCAAGAGTTTGTGGCCAGGTCTGTGCAAATCATGGCAATGAAGTTACTCCTGGAATATTGCAGCTAGTTAAACTGTCACCTTAGGAGAAAGTATCGGTAGACTGAAAGGAGTAGAAGACAATAGAGATCTCAAGAGACTCACCCATAATGACAAAATAGAAGCCATAAAAATGGCTTTCGAGCCAAAAGTGTAACAATTTTTATTTTTGACGTCAGCACAAACACTAAGGTCAGTGTCGACTTTGACACAGAAGCATGGGAAAGGTCTCATTTGCCATAAAGTTACAGCTGAGATGAGGGTTGTAATCACAAGACTTTATCCTCTGATCCAAACCTAGTCAATAACCTGGTTGAGAAGCTGGGATACAACCAGGCTGGAATCCCACACAATCCAGGGAGTCAAGCTGGTTCCTGGCACAATGTTCCCTTCTACACAGCACGTTTTGTGTATGGCATACTACAGTAGGGACAGCTATCCTGCAGTGTCCCCTGACCGAGCAAGGATGACACTGGTGACTTGGACTATCAGAAAAGAGATCCCCGAGTGTGATCCATTCTGCTGGGAAGCAGCCTCCTTCAGGCACCCAGGACAGAGCCGTGCAGACCCTTGCAGGAGCACCTCGAAAACTGGGTTGTGCAAAATGCGGGAGCATAAGCAGGAATCCAGCACAGGGAGGGAGCAGGTGACATGCTGGAGGTCTGGAAAGAGCCATGTTGGGCTTTTGCTTCTCTTCCAGCTCTGATTTCTTCCCTGCCCAAGTTGAAGCGCATTACTCTGTCCTGTCATCTGATTTGTTTTATAACCCAGAGGGGACGGCTGAATTCCTTCTACAGCAACAATATTTTTTTGTGATGCCAATGCCATGACCTTTATTCATAGAAAACGAAGTGCAAATGGAGAAAGCAGGGTGGAGCTGCAGCAGAAATGTGATGTAAACAGCTCCAGCCATGTGGCTGCACTCCTCCAAAGCCATTTCCCAGGATCCAGGTAAGGAGCAGAGCAACAGGCGTTGCAAACACAGCAAAGATCCGACCTAGCACGGGACACACGGCTCTTCTGCGTCCTCCCCGAGCAGCACCAGGCGCCGCAGGGCCCAGCTCACAGCAAGGAGGTGCCTCCCTGTGGCTCTCAGGCATCCTTGTGCTTGGCCAAGGTGCTCCCACATCCACCTCAGCTGCTCGGCATGGCCTTGGGTGCGTTTGAGCCTTCCCAAGGAAATGTGGGAGCTGGGGGTCAAGTTTTCCCCTTCCTAAATGGGTCAGACTTTCAGTAGGTGGGGAGGAAGCATCTCATAGAAATACTGTTGTCAAGGAGGCTTCGAAACAAGGCAGACACACACCCCATTAGCTTACAGGAACAAGAAAACTCCCCAAATCGTGGCCTTTCCCAACAACATGGAATGAGTCTCCCTGGCTGCGAGCCAGCCCAGGAGCTCTCTGCTTGGGAAGGACACGGTTTCCAAAGGCTGTGTCTGCCCAGGCTGGGAGATGGAGTCAGGTATCCCGCGCGAGGAGCACAGGGATTCCGCAGCGAGTATTCCTGAATTGCTGTTAGGCAGTGGGGATTGTGGCTGAATGAGCCCTTGATATCCAGCCCAAAGCCCAGGAGGTAGCTGCTTAGGAAGGCTCTAGGTCACCCAGAAGCTCCCGGCCTCTCCGCAGCGACACTGCTGCCCGTGGGGTAGCAGAGGTGAAAGCAGAGGCCCCACTGGAGCATTTGGGCAGTGCTGAGGGCGTGCGAGCCCCGAGGGGCAGCGGGAAGGGGCAGGCGGGAGCACCCTGGGGTGCCCCGCGCGGCCGCAGGGCCCTCCGCAGAGAGGCTCCCTCCGCTGGCTCCCTCCTCCGCTGCCTCCGCCAGATGCGAGCAATTTGTTTTGCATTTGGACTGATAGTCTGGAAAACCAAAGTGCTGTGTTTTTTAAGTTTATATTACATGTTTGCTCTCCAGTTTTGCTAATTAAAATCATGTAACCGAATGAGCAGTTACTGGATAGCTTGAAGGGTTTATTTTAAATGTTCCCTGTTTTTCTTTTCTTTCTTTTTTTTTTTTTTTTTCTGGCTTCTTTCTCAAGCATCTGATGCTGTCTTTCTCTGCTTGCAGTGCATTAATTCACCTAGCTAGAAATCCTATCTGTCTGAGCTAGTAAAGCATTCACTTGGGAATGGTTTTGTTTCTTCCACTGCTTTCTCTTAGTGTTTGCCTACAACTGGCAGTGTAATTTGTCAGAATAAACTAGGCACTTTACAATCATTTTTTATACACTATTCATAAGTGTTTCACCATCCCTTTGAGAGGGAACAGAGGGATCATAAAAAAGTGAAAAGAAATATGAGCATGTATGAATACTCCTGAGCGATCACGCTCCTTCCTCCTTGGAGGGCTAAACCCATCTGCTTCTCCGGAGCAGTCACGTAAGGCGAGAAGGCCCCAGTGTTGTCTGCATTAGTGAGCTCACCACCATAAATTGCTGGATTGTCCTCCCCGGAGATGTCCGCTGTCACCAGGGATGTGCCCAGCTTGGTGACCAGCTCCACGTGGCAATGGAGGCAGCTGGGCAAGGCAGCCTCACACAGTGCTGGCCTCTTCCTGGCCGGATCTGCCACACGTTCTTCCCCATCACCTACCACTCCTTCTGATCCTGATTCTTCTGATTTGGGAGTTGCGCTAGATGAGCTCTGGAGGTCCCTTCCAAGCCTAAGCATTCATTGATTCTATGATTCTGTGATTCTACGATTCTGTGATTCTATAATTCTATGATTCTAGGATCATTTCCCAGCTCTCCTGCTGCCCCTGCATCACCAGATGGCAGAGGGGACCATGCAGCTGGGCGCAGGGCTGCAGCACTGCTGGGCAAGGCACGGGACACAGCTTGACGGACTCAATTCGGGGGACAGTGTCGTGCTCTCCTTTCCATTGCAAGCCAAGCAGCCCCGTCATGGACCAGACCCTGCGCCGGGTGGACTGGGGAGCTGCACTGCAGCTGCACTGGGGGAGCTGGTTTCACTTCAAGGTTTCAAGGCTCTGCTTTCAGGACTCAAAACTCGGGCACATGGACGTGGCCCGGCCGACATCAGCACGATGGACACGGCCTGCAGACAAAGCTTAAAGCAGCCCCGGGAAGTGCACAGGCTGCCTCCAGGCAAGAGTGAAAGCACCTTCACTCAGCAGCCCCTTTCTGTGCAGATCTCTGCCTAACTGCTCCTCTTTGCATCAAATAATGACTCCAGAATTAGATTCCACAAGATGACATTTTTTGCAGCGCGTGCATTTGGAGACTTAGCCTTTTCAGGGCTGGTATCTTGGTTATTAATAGCATTCTTTGGCTTCTCTTGGAAAATTGAATTCATGTGATAAAGAGGAACTTTCTATATCAAATTCTGATGCAGAACTTCTGATATGAGTGCCGTGGTAAAATACAGAAGTGGAAAATGCAGGTTATGTGGTAGAAAATAGTGGGTTTGTGCGTGTGTGTGTGTGTGTGTGTGTATGTGTGTGTGTGTGTGTGTGTGTGTGTTTTTCAAATCTTATAGGACCGAGCCAGGAAAGAACAGTGACACCACTAATAATAAATAATATTTATACACACATATATATATACACACATATGCTATATATATATTTATTTGTTGACTGTTTTTGTAAATTTAGGCAGACAGACTGTTTAGACAGACACTGCAAGGTTCATTAAGTGCTGTTATTTAGGATATAGTTAGTTCAGGTGAATATTACAGGAGGTAAGTTATAGCATCTCTAGTGCTAGGCAAGAATTTTCCTGGAGAGGACCAAAAATTGGATTTACTAATGCCACAAAAAATAAAGCCATGATTACAAATTTGGATCTTTGCATAGAACAAGCGCTGTAGGCTTTTCCTTCAGGGAACAATCTTGTGTAGGCGAAGGGCTTGTCAAGAACAGACGAATCTTTTTCATCTTTAATTGTTGTGATTCTACCTATAACTTAGAGGAGCTCAGTTTTTAGCATGTAGAATGCCTCTGTGAAAGAAAAAAAGTTTCTTGATTTTTCACTGATGGACTAAAATCCACACGCATCCTGGTCATTTTAATTTAAGGAAAAGGGATTTTGTTTATCCGGTTACATAACAGTGGATCTATTCTCCCTTGACTATCCAAGTATGTTTATCATTACTCTTAAAGGGAAAGAGGCATCCTTCAAAATCCTTTATCTTTTTTTACAAGTTAGACTCCCAAATGACTTAATATGAATTAAAGATGAAAACACATTATTTTTTTAATTAATTACTTCAACCTCATTTTATGCATTGTTTTACTGTTCTTTTTTCACAATAAAAGCAGCAAAGAGACAAACCTTCTTTTAAAAGTGACTTAAAAATGTAAAACATATGGCTCATACAGCATCCAGCAGGAGGCAGAAACCTGTTATTGCTTTTAACTCCTTTTTATGAACCTGGCTAGCTTTCAGTTTGGAGACATGCTTTAATAATACCTGTATTTTTCATTCTATAGTGCATTCCTTTCATGGACTTTAAATTGCTCAGGAGCTCTTGGAAATCGCAATGTAAACATGTGGAAACAGCAGAGTCTTTTATTTCCAGGTAGCTGCCTGCCATTCAACTGGAGCTCCTCGGCTCCTGCCAAAGGCCGGTGTGACCACTTCGGTTCCAGGCTGTTTGCTTCCAGGTTTGCCCCTCACTTTAGGCATCAGCCTATGGAAAAGAAGAGACATTCCTGAACTCGCCTGGTCTTCGGAAAGTTCATGTGTCATTTACTTGACACAAGAAAAGGACCAGTGGGGGCAATCCCGTAATGGCTAGGCCAGGTCAAATATAAGCGAAATAGGCCACCACCAGTGCTAAAATTGCATTGTTAATATAATTTAAAGCCAGTGGGACTAATTTTTAAGAAGAGCTGGAGCTTTCCGTTGTTTTTGTTTATTTGTTTGCTCGGCTGGTGCAGTAGTGCAGTGTCTGCAGGTTCACGTGACGGGGGACTGTACAAAACCCACAGGTCACACTTTGAATTTTGCTTGATTTTTATCTCTGGAGGATTTGATTGGGTAACTAGGAAAAAATTAACTGTCCAGGCCATAATTTCATCTAAAATAAACACAGACTAAAACTACAGCAACTTAGTGGATTGCATGGATTAGTGAAATATCCTGGTCTGTAATAGCAACAATTCTATTCCCTGGTTTAGCAGTGCTTAAGAGCTGTGGTCCAGAGTCACTGCCTCATTTGCAAATCCCTCACAAAATCTGGTACCCTTTTTTGAGTTCAGGGTCCTTTGTCATATTAGGGGACCCCAAAGGCTGCCCCTACATAGGACTGTGTGCAAAGTTTGCATTCAAAGAATCGTTCATGTGATGAGCTTGTTCAGAGGCTCCTTTTGCCATCCTTGCCTACATACCTTTCTTTACATATAGAGTGTCCACTTGTTCCCAGATTCCTGATGGACTTTGCACTTGGGTACATTTTGCTTTTTTGTTTTAATGTTGATAGGTAAAATCTTCTCAGGTCCTACATGATCTACTTCTTTTTCTTGTTCTGCCTTGCTCCTGCGTACGGTAAACATGTTCTCTTTGGCAGCCAAACATTGAAAAGAAATGAGTTCTTTTCCTGAAGAAAAAAAGAAATATTTAATTCATTTCAATATAAAGCATATGAGAATTTGCTGAGAGTACTCCAAACTAGGTCCAGCTACTTCTCCCGATAGAAATCTGACCTAATGGCCATATATTTGTGCTAATCTGCACCCATCTGCAAAATTAGGCATCACTGCCCTTTGAGACCTCTTTTGCAGGGTGCAAATGCAAAGAATCTCATTTGCCTTCAGTGTCTTCCTAGTAGATTTACACATGCTGCAGCCAAGCCTGGGATTTGGCCCAGTGTCTGTTTTAAACTCTGCGACCTAGACGTGAAGATTAGAAAAGAGTTATTGGATTAACGAGATCCAAAAGGTGCACACTTTGTCTGCACCCAGCACCTTTCCATAAAGCAGGTCAGCCTGTTAACGGGGAAAAGAGTCTCCAGAAAAGAGGCAAAATGCAGAGGAAGGTGATTACCAAACTGCCTTGCACCGGGGTGCCAAAACCTGCTGCTGCAGCTGATTTGCAAGGCAGTCACAGAACGTATATTCTGCTTTCATATTGCATCTTAATACTAGATAAATTCTAGACATGGCAGACTCCATAGTTGTTGGAATTCCTATAATGCATATGATTTTGGCCTATCTAATTGAAGTTTTGGTTAATGTTACCTTGATTGACTTTTTAGGAGTGCAGGCTTGATTCTGCTCTTAATGGCACCAGTGCACATAAGGACTGAATCCACCAAAATCAATGGAACTGCAGAACTAAAAATACCGATAGGAGATTAAAACCAGACCTACAGGAAGAGATAGTCATTTAAGGCACCACTTGTATACTTAATGCTACACGCATGGATATGCTTTGTGATTTGGGCTCCAACTTCTGCATGCGGTTACATAACTGAGCTGGGGAAGCCGGAGGAATTAGAGCTGCCTGATGCTGCTGCGACCAACGGCAGAAACCCCCGAATCCCTCCAGCCCTTCCTCAATCCACACGCGTTCCCAAGTTGTGCTGCCTCGTCACGAAACAGCAGACAGGGACGCACGTATTTAGGGCACCAAAGGACTAATTATTATTATTGTTATCCCACTTAGTGCCAGGTACTGTTTACATGCCTCAGACTTCAAAACAGCTATGGGCTTTTTGCAAACACAAAGAGCAACCATGTGCTTTCTGTGGCTGACTTTTTTTAATGGTGAGAAACAACAGAACAAGAGAGAGCCAGAGACAGAAAACACAGGCTTTGATTCCTCTAGAGAACTTGAGCAAAATATTCCACTGCTGTCAATGGGACAGCTGTGCTGGCAGGATGCGGCGCCCAGAGGAGGCTCCAGCGGCTACTTAACGTTTCACCCATGCGACTGCGGGTTCCTCGTGCACGCGGGGGCATCCGCCGAGCGAGCGGCCGCGCTGCCCTCCACCGTTTTGTCCCCTCCACCGTTTTGTCCCCTCCACCGTTTTGCCCCGTTTTGCCCCCGTTCCAGCTCGGGGCCCAGGAGCTGCGGGCGGCTGCGTCCCGCACAACGCGGCTGCTGCTGCCGGGGCTGCCCAGGGATGCGAAGCGTGACACACCTGGAGCACGACACGTAGGCGGCAGCACGCGCGACCGCGTGTAATTGGTTCGGAGCGGTCTGTTTGCAGGAGACAGCCCTTCAGTCAGCTGCCTTCATCATCTACCTGTGTCTGTGTGGCACTTAAGAGACCTGCCTGCTTCGCACATGGGCCTGGGTGGTGGGAAGTGGCAGAGCGCGCGGGGACCTCGCGCTGCCCCCGCGTACCGCATCGCAGAGGAGGAGTCTGCAGAGCGGGGCAGCTCTGTGCGCGCTAAGGGAGGCAGCCCAGGAGAAAGCCCTGGCCAGAGACCTCCCCGGAGGCTGCTGCGACGGAATCCGCTCCCCGCAGCCACCTCCACACAGGTGCCGGGCGCCCCACGCGTGGGGACACAGCCGGGCTGCGCGCGCTCCTCGCTCCCTCTGCCCCTCGCTGCCGTCCCAGCGCGCGGGGCTGCCACGGAGGCGCCGCTGCCGCCGCGGGGCGCGCGGTGCCCGAGCAGCCTTCCCGCGGGCGCGCTCGCAAAATCCTCCTTTTGTTCGCAGACGGAGAGGAGGAGACGCTCCCGCCGCAGCGCCCTTCCCGTGCGGGAGCAGCCACGGCGCCCGCCGCGCTCCACCACGTTGTTCCCCACGTTGTTCCCGGTGCCGGGGGCTGCTCCTCGGGCCAAGGGCAGCGAGGCGGCACCTGCCAGGCCCCGCTGCCAACGCCAGGCGCCCTCCCGCCCCCGGAGCCCCTCGCGCCGAAAAGCGGCCCCCGTCCGCCCCGTCGCCGGAGCGCGACGCCGGGGACAGCTCCGCCAGCGCCCCGCCGCTTTGTTTAAAGCGAGGCCGCCCTTTGTGGCGGCGACAATTAAGGGAAAAAAGAAAAAAAAAAGAAAAAAGGCAGAGAGGAGCGCGGGGCGGCGGCGGGCGCTGCCGGGCGCGGCCCCGCGGCGCGGGGGGAGCCGGGGGGGGSCGGGGCCGCCGCCCGCCGCTCCCGGCCGCCCGCCAGCCCGGGCCCGGCCGCCGCGTCTGCGGCGAGGCCCCTCCTCCCCCCACACGCCTTCCTTTAGGCTCCCCCCTCCCCAGCAAAGAAGAGGCCGTGCCGGTGTTTTTCCACTCAGCAGGATGGGTGATGCTCAAAGCTCCCTCATTAGACAACAGACACGAGAGGTCAGGAAGAAAGCGCTTATAAATTACCGTTTCCTCCCGCTCGGCGCTGCTAGTCGCGCCGCAGCGCTCCGCCGGACGCGCCGCACGGGCGCAGGGCGCGCACGCACCGCGGGCAGCGGACGCAGGTAGCGGCGCCCGCGGGGGCGGCGGGAGGGCGGCGAACAAAGGGCGGCCGCGCCGCGCCGGGCCGGGCCGGGCCGAGCGGAACCGCCGCGCGCCGAACCGGGCCGCGGGCGGCGGCGCCTCCGCTTTGTCCGCTCCGCGCACCCCGTTTCTTTATTTTATCCCCGCGCCTCCTCCCAGCACACCGCCTTGCCTTAACTTTATTTTTTCCCCCTTTTTCTTATTCCCCCCAAGCTGGCTGCTCGCAGCGCACCCCGAGGCACTTGCTGGCCGCCCTCCCGCGCATCGCGGCGCCGCTTCCCCGGCTATTTTTACCATTTTTTCTCACCTCCCCCCCTTCCCCGCTGTATTTTTTCTGGCTGCCTCGCGCTAACCTCACGTTAAGCGGCTGCTGCCGGCAGCGCGTGCGATGCTCACGGGCCTACCAGGTGCTGCCGCTTCTGCTCCTTCCTTTATTTTCTCAACCCTTTTTGTCTTTTTTTTTGTCCTTCCGTGGCAAGATGAAGCCAAAGTTGTGACGGGACCCGGGCTGCGCAGGGCAGGTTACCGGGCTCAGCTGGGGGCCAAAGACCAGAAAGGCACTGGTCGTCGTGGGGTAACTTGGATTAAAAATCTTGCCTGATGGCTTTAAGATAAAGCCCGGCTCCAGCTGGTGCCGTAAGGGCCGGCGTGCGTGTGGAGGGACGTGCAAGGTTGCCATATAAGAACATGGGAGCATTTATTTGAGTTCGCCTAGGCAGAGAAATGTGCAGCGCGGGCGGTAGTTGGGAAGCGGGAGGCGAACGGTGTCTTCCTTCGGCAGCTCTAGGACCGGCAACGCTTTGTGTGTGTCAGTTGTAAAAGGGGAGTTCTTCTCTTTAACGAGAAGGACACTTAAATCACCAATAAAAGGAGCCATGCGGGAAGATGTAGATAGATAGACTCAATGAAACACAGCAGCACGCGTGTTCCAGCACTGCTTGTGCCAAGGTGTAAAGATGGAGGCTTTGGTTAGTTCCCATTTTTTTAACCGTATTGGGAAAGGCATTAAGAAAATGCTCCGAGAGGAGCTGGTGGTGTTTATAGTGCTATTTCGGTAACTGCAGTATTTTCTGCTTGCATGTCAAAATGTTTCGAGTTTCGGAGCAGCAAAGAAAGTGCGGCCGCTGCGTGGGCGAGCGGCTCCGTCCGCGGCCGGCGCTCGCTGCCGCGTTCGTTAGGTGCCTCGTTTGGCTTCGTAGGGAAACGGGCCCTTTGGAGCCGGTGCCGCGGGACGGCAAGCGGTAAAGCTCAGCTCAGGACCTCGCTGGGCTTGACAGGCGGGTATTTACTCGGGGATTTGGATCCAAGCGAGCTGGCTGCTTTTTGGCATTGTCCACCTCTGCATGAGTATTATGGAAAGACTTCCGTGATGGCTGTCACCGCCCGTGCAGTGTTGTGCGTGGGCAGAGGGCACGGGGTTTTATTTTTAGCAGTTTTATTATTTGTATTTTTTTCAAGAAAAGCAGCCAGCTAGCCTGGCAGCGGTGACCCTTACCATAACCGGAGGGAGTAAACTGAGGCTGAGCCTGGCCGGAGCCCGCCTTGGTGCTTAGGCTGGCACTGGGAACTTGGGGTAGCGTTTTTGACACTTGCAGAGAAAGCATCTTTTGTGTTTCCTCATTAACTCCTGCTCCCTTCTATCCGCTTTGCGTTTTCTTCTGCTCTTTATTTGCCTGTCTCACCTGCTCCTTTTCTTCCCCCTTTCCCACCTTGCTCACGGCTCGGGCTGCTTTGAGGCTGCTCCCACTGGAGGGCGACAGACACCTTCCCTCCCCATGGGTGCCCTGGGGAAGGGCACAAAACCGGCACCCAGGGGGACCAGGAGGCCAAAGGCTGCATCTCCCTGTCTCTTACTAAGTAACGTGTCCCCTGCAAGCCCTGGGGTTTTGGGGGACATCCTGGAGAAAGCAGGAGGTTGCAGGTGGCCCTGGGGAGCTTGGAGGGCAGGAGGTTGCGCCTTGGAGGGGCTAGGTCAAATATCCCAGGTTTCTTGGGGTTAACTCCAGAATCTGGGATGAATCTGGGGTGCTTCAAATGCTGCTGATTTTTCTTATATTTTGCTCTGGTAAAATGTAAACAAGAGCAAAATCTGGTATATTGTCGTGTTGGTAATTGCCTGCTTGTGGCTTACTGGGGGATGTTGTCTTGAGGTTTCTTAAGTGGCCAGGGTGAAATGTCCAAACTGTGGCAAGAGTCCTCAGTGCCTTTGAAATACGTGTGAGAAGAGGTGCAACGTTGCTGTGGAAAGAAAGATGAAGCCTCTTTAGATTGGCTTAGTCCTTCTGCACAGGCCTTGTGAAACCTCCCGTGCCCCAGTGCCGTTAGGTTTGGAGAGCCCTGGGGAGGAATTGGTCCCACAGCCAAGTGTTGTAGATATTTCAATGAGGTTTCCCATAAATCAATACTCTGCATAAGCAAGGCTGAGGTTCAGCTCAGTGGCTTCCAGCCAGGTCCAGGCTGAGTGTTTCCAAGGGCTCTTTCCGTAGGCTTCCGTGTTTCATGGGCAGTGATGCTCCCAGGATTCCATCAAGGCATCCCAAGACTCAGCAGCAACTTATTTTAATTTTGTCCCTTCTAACTCCATAAGCACCCTCAGTTTTGCTGCAAAACCCCAGTTGCACCAGGAAGGCAAGTGTCTCTGCAACAACGCCCTGTTTGGGCATTTAATCATGTTGGCAAATGACTCAAAAAAGATTACGCCGATTTGTTTCTTTTAAGCTTAACTACATTACAGCACGTAAAAACAAATGTGAGAGCTGTGGTGATTAAAGCCTTACACAAGTAATGCTTATTTGATCAATCATACTAATAATTTGTAGATCGTTTAAGAAAGGCAACTTTGAATAGACCATCTAGTAGGATTAGTGCCTCTGACTTGTGGTCATTAGCTTTGCGTTTGTGACCAGAGTGGATCGGGGTTACGCTTTTTAAAGTGATCCTGGCTCTGGTCTGGTTTATTCTAATGCTGCATCTTTGGATGGACTGATTGCGGGATGGAGTCCTTGGTGTTTGGAAGAAAAGCTTGTAACTGAAACCTCGGCCATTTAACAAGTGTTGGACTTGCCCCATAAATGCATTTTTACTCGAATCCTCAGCTGTTGCAGTGCCATGGGTTTAATTGATTTGTGCTCGTTCAGTATCATCCCAAGGCGTAGAAACTCTAAGCAGTGCCCTTTAAATTGCTTATGGAGGATAATAGTGATAGAAGATAATCTGGTCGGGAAGTTTAAAACATGCAAATGGCATCGTCCTTCTTTTCCCAAGGAGGTTGCCATGGGAAGGGCTGCTGTGCCGCGGATCTGCCATTCGGGAAGGAGCAGAGTAACCGTGGCTGCTGCCCGGCAGCATCTGCTGCCTCCAGACCCTTCTTTTTCTGTGTTTCAGCTTGGCTAGATTTACACAAGCGAAAGGGAGGTCGGTACTAACCCAGAACTGCTCCAAAGGCCTTCACAAAAACCAGGTTCAAACCCATGAACACGAGCCCTGAGCTGCAGACGTGAGGGAGGCGGGTGGCAGGAGCCAGCAGCAGGGTGGCTTTGAAAGCACTAGCTCTAAGGGAGGCTTGTTCATTGTAGCAGTTAAAGGGTTTCCTGTTGTGGGTTCTCTGTGGCCCAGAATGGTCATAGCCTTGAAGAACGTTGTCATTTCGCTGGTCCCAGGGCATGGGTTTAAATGTCACAGCTGCTTGGGTACAGGAGGAGAAACAGAAGTTCCACGGTGCCCCAATGCAGAAGGAGGGCCCTGCTTTGGGGTGCTACAGTAGACAGGTTAGCAGGAGCAGTAGGAGGTCCATGGAGGAGCAGTAGATGGTCCATGCACAGGGGCTGTCAGTGAGCAGGAAGGTGATTAAAAGTTCCTCCTTTCTGCTTTAGATCGGGGTAACATTTGCTTTTTATTTTGCAATTTTCTTGCTTATGAGACAGATGCAGCCAACATTTCTGTGGTGTTTTAGTAGTGTCTTATTATTGTGTTGTTACTGTATTCAGCATCCGGATGGTCTTCAGAAGCTTATGCCCACTCAGATGAAATTCAGAAAACACCATGCATGATAATGTTAAAACATGCCTGATTTGTCTTGCTACACCCATTTTTTTTTCTTAATTTTTTTTTTTTTTTTTTTGCTTTTTCTCTTTTCTCTGAACAGGAAGAGAAAAACCATTCAGAAGAGACTCTTCTTCATGTAAGTGTTATTTATACTTGTTTATGAAATTACAAAAGGGCTATGAAGATACTTAGAACTTTCAAATACTGAACACATACCATCTGTTCATAGAAACCAAGTATAGAGCATATAAAAATAGGCTGTAGTTGTACAATAATAATACTCAGCAACTGTTACCTTAAGTATTATCTATCTGTGCAGGTCTTCTGTGCATGTCACTCTAGAATTTAGGAACCCATGTAAAGAGCTTTACAGTAGCCGTTTAAGCAGCATGCCCTTAAATTAGGTATGGGAGCTCTGTGGAGGCATAAAATTGAAGCAGTTTCCCCGAGACCAAGAGGAAACAGGAGTTACGAGTTAGTGCTCATTTCAGAACCCCAGAGTCCCTAATTCCCAGATCCTATCACAAGAATAAGCTTCTCTATCTTGGATTCTACAAAATCCAAGTTCTGCTTGTAGAGTCATTTGTTTGCGTGCATGTCTACCTGCGTGTGCATGTATATGTGCGTGTGGGTGCGAGAGAGTGGATATATGCATATTTGGCCTCAAATAGCATATAGATGTTGCAGGTCTTTTCTATAATCCTTGATGATACCTGTTAAAATAAGAGTAAATGCAACCATCCATTGGTGAATACTGTTGTAAATGTTTTTTTGAGAGCATTTGGCTCCACTAAATGCTCAGTCGAGGTGAGCCTGGTACAGTATTCTTCATGGGACAAGGAAAGCTGCATGTCATAAAAATACAAGAGTTTTTTTCCATATCACCCAGTGACTTGGTTTGCTTGCGGATGTCTGAGTTGAAAACTCTTTAGTAGAGTACGTTTGGCTCTGGTAGTTCTTCCTAGTAAATAAATTTGATTAAATGCTTTAAGGGGCTGCATAGACCAAGACTGTCATTGCCTTAATGCAAAATTAGCTTAGCAAGGAAAATGACTGCATTGTTCCCAATGCAGGGCCTGCTTTGCATAACTCCGAAGCATGTACTGTGTCAAGTGGCATGGCAAGCCCACGAGCACTCACACGAGGCTGATTTGCCGTAGATCAACATTTTGTTGGAAAAATAACATATATCTCTGAATTTCAGCACTCCATTATGCTTGCATAGCAACTGCTGGTTAATGTGTAGCAAAAGGCCGTGTGGTAACAAATGTTTTTTTGCTATTGTTGGGCTGGAATGTTAGTTCAGCTTCTAGATAAACGCGGCTTGCGCAAGGCGCCTTTGTAGACCATGATTTCTGTGGCTTGTATGGTAGTATGGTAGACAACCGTGTTCTGCTCTTCCTTTTCCCCTGTGCTCCCCTTCATTTTCCATTTTCAGGCCGAGGTGGGGTTAGGGGTATCAGGAGAATTGCAGGCCCTTTGAATCCAGCAAAATATGAGGGTGGGTTTGCATGAGGCCCATTGCTAGTCAAACATCTGTTGGAAAATATTCTAGATTGAGACTGTGTTTCTAGCAGAAAGGTTCTAAGACACTTTAGAGCTTTAAACGACCCATTCTTTGGCTGGTTTTAAGGATATCACTGGGCAATCTTTCCGAAGAAAGCCTCTAGTGAGGGAAAGAAAGCCCCACAAGTGAGTAAGAATAGTCCTTTCTTGCAGTGGGAATCCCAGCTGAGACTAGCTTAAGTTTTGTATCTTTGAGAAGATACATCATCATTTTTAAGTGGTAACAGAGGGGGAAAAATTGCAGAAGTCTTTTCATTATTACAGTTTTCAGCATTAGTATTTCGTTATTATTGCATTCTGTTAAAGGAAATTCAAACATCTTGAAAAGCGTGTGCCTCACATGCTTCCCAGAGATGTTAGATGAGAAATAGTTTAATGAAATTGTCTTTAAAGGAAGAAGCTCCCAGTAGAAAAGAACAAATCCTCACGATGTGACCGTGTGATGTCCCAAAATTGTAAACCAAAGCATGAAGCCTAGTGCAGTACAGTTTTTTTAAGAGCTTTCTCTAGTGATCTCAATTTCATAAACAATTTATGAAGAGCCTCGTAAGTCAAATATATACCCTCTAAAGTGAATAATAAAAGGCTGTGGTCCGTAGGTCATTTGTGATACATCCTTCCAGCACCTGCTGTGGCTTCTCAACAGTAAAAGGCAAGCTTTAAGCATCAGAGCCTCTCTCTTCTGGTTCTGTGCATGAGATACGACGACTTAGACTTGATAACTCCACTTGTGCCTGTCTGTGCATTGGCTCCCCTTGGCTTCTCCACCTGTAGAGGTTTCCAAAAGAGAGTTGAACTCCGAGGACATCAATAGCGAGGCTATGGCCAAGCGCCAGGCTCGTGCATCATCCAGGATAGGGACTTCTCCTGGGCCCTGTGAACTTTCAGGAGGGGGGTTAACTCTTGTGGCCCCGAATACTCCATGGGGATTAGCCCCTTGGAGTGTGAATTGGACAGGTCACCCTGTCAGGAGGTGACCCCTTTGGAAAAGGACTCCGTGACAATAACCAGCCGTAGGTAGTTGTAATGTTAAGAAAGGGACCATCTTATTATTGTCACTTTGCGACAAATACTACCACAATTCATTACTTTCCATCAGTGCCTCATCCTATGGAGGAATCACCACTGCCCATCTACATTGAGGAGGGGACAGAAGTCCCGATTGGTGAGTGCAGTTGGGATGGGATATTTCGAATGGGGGGGGTAATAATGGTGCATAACGGGTTTATATTCCTCTCAATTGTGTATACCCATTTGTCTTTGAAAAAATCTGAGACTTATTACAAATGCTTTGCTTTTTTATTTTATTTTGAAATAGTAGTGTCTTTTAGTGCTCCTGAAGATGGTTAAATACTGCTAGTGTTGTTTTTCACCTAATCATAGACAAAACGCGTAGTTTAAGCAGCAACTTTGAAAGTTTGCATGCAGGATCTCTTAACACAGGGCTGGGGAAGACTGTGAGTATCAGTAAAACAAGAAATAAAGGTAGTTCCCCTTCACCCCTTGACCTCACTGTTGAGACTCAACAAATCTGCCAGTTGGGTCAGCAGACACCACCAATAACTGTAGAGTTAGTGGGGTTGCTGGTGGCTGGCTTGCACATCGGAGCGCTGTTCACCCCCGTTTCTGCGCTCTGGGGCTGTGTATTACTGCTGCGTGGATATATAGCTCTTTCTTTCTTTCTTTCTTTCTTTTTTTTTTTTTCTTTTTTTTTTCCCAAGAGGAGCAGTCTGTCAGCCCATAAAGAAAGATCAGTAAATTTGTCTGTGGTGATTGCTTTGGATTTTAGAAGGCTGTGACCACTTCCCAGAGCCCCTTATTCCCAAGCCTGTTCTTGGATGCAGACAGTAAGTGTGCCTTGGCTGCCATGGTTAGAGTCTGTGCTGTTGAGCAGATGTGTTTCTTCAAATAACTTATTCTTACTCTACATCCTGGATTTTTCCATCCTTAAATTCAAGGAATTACTCCTTGTCCTATCGTCTTTGGAGCTAGATTAATTATCTGCCTCTGCACATAGTTCCTTGAAGGTATTTATAGCTGGATCTCAGCCCGGGAGTCTTCTTGTTTCTAGACCATATTAATTTAGCTCCCTTACTCTCTCCTTAGATCATTTTTATTGCCCTTATTTATATTTCCATTATTTTTTTCCGTCCCTTATCTAACCTGGGGAGACCTGAACATCTTATGCTGTTTCCACCAGCATGCAGTTGTTTTAACATAGCCTTATGCCTCAACTTTCCATATGATCCCCTCATATATACCCACCCCAAAATAGCTGGGCTTCTTCCCCATCTTTCTTCAGCCTCACACAGAAAAACGATTACTTTGCTGCTTGCAATCACCTTTAGGTCTTTCTTGGATTCACAGCTTTGCAGCTCGCAGCTCCTCAAGGGATGCTCAAGAGATAGATGAAGGGCTTTATCTAACACTGAGTCCTATCCCAGTGCATGCTGCTTGCTTATTACACTTAAGAATGGTTTAAAACTCTATGCCTACATGTTTATTTTAATGCCCCATGATCTTATCCTGATGTTTACATAGAAGTTGTTACGCCAAGAAGTACTTAATATTTTATATTTTAATACTATTGCAACTGTCTTCTTCATATTGCTCCAGAGCCCTTTCCCAGCTCCATCATTCTTGTTTCCATACTGTCTCTCCATTTGCCTCACTCTGGTTATAAAAGTTCATAATATAAAATATGGCAACTTTAGCCTTCTCCTTTTCTTCATTTTGTGCCTTTTCTTGTTATACAGTTACTATATTGTTCCTGTATTCCTTATGTGTATGCTACGTTGTTGTCTTTCTCAAAGCACAGATATCTTTTCCTTACCTCTTTTGGGTTTGATCAGCTACCAACAGAATGATGCCAGTTCCCTCTTGCAGAGCCATTTAATCCAAGGTCTCCCATGGATCCTTGTATTTTCATCCTGTCTTTTCCATTGTGTTGGGCAAGCCCAGACTGCTGGGGATGGTGCTGTCTGCACCTAGAATAAAACTATAGGTTGACGCATCATCAAATCTACTAAACAAAAGGACTGTGAGTGAAAAACTTGTTCGAGGATGTTTGTATGGTGCTGTCATGAAGCAGGTTTCTTGGATGGGGCACTGAAATGCAGCAGTAGCTGTGAAGTGCCCAGGCTGGGTCAGGGAAGGCAGAATGTTTATTTATTTTAAATAAATATTTGGACTGTTAATACAGCGAGCTGTAGTGGAGGGCAAATGAGTGCAAAAAGTAAATGATGCAGAGACGAGAGCAAGCTGCAAGTTTTAAGTTTGGTATGTGAATGCCCAAAGGCAGGGGTCAAGGGTTTTATAATAGCTGCACACAGTATAAATCATCAAGCTAGGAATTCAAAAATCTGATCTGTCCCTGAGTCTCAGTTTTGCTCCTCCTTTCCATGCAGTTTACCCGAGCGATCCAGATTCAGAGTTTTCCTTTTACATCCATTTAGAACAGGAATGGAAAGAAGTCGTCTCCTGAGTGTACGTTGGAGAAGACTAACACACAGGGAAGTTGTTAAAATAACTCAGCACAATCACCATTTACTTACAAAAGATTGTCTAGAAAACACTTAAATTATTTCCTCATCTGAAATACGTTTTGGGTAGTCAGTGGAGCTCATATTGTTTTGTCCCAGGCCTGCCTGATGGAAAATTGCTTTGTAGCTTCTCTATTTATCGAAAAAAAAAAGAAAAAGAGAGGGGAATCAGTAGGTTCTTTCACAATCTAAATTTAGCAGCCCTAATTGTTTCAAGCAATTGAAAAAGGAAGATGAATCTAGCTTGTTTATTACAGCTGCTTCATGAAAACAGCAGCTACAAATAATATGCTGTAATGAAAATATAGCTAACATTGTCTTGAATTAACCAATAAAAGAACAAGGATATATGATCTGGACAAAGGGCATGTTCCTTCTTGAGAAGGGAGGAGGTGGTTATTTCCTAAATACTGTTTTTCTGTCCTTGGGTGCAAGGAAGACATTAGCGTTGCTGCATAGGTGAGTAAGACTGGAAAAAGATCTGGTCTCTATGTGGGTTTTATGTGATTTTGCACTTTCAGAAATACATTCATAGAGGAAGGGAGGTGAGCTAAATGCAAATAAACACATTAATAAAGCAAAGATATTTAATTAAAAAAGAGGAAAGTAGGAAAAATGAAAGTAGTAATTTGTGAGCAGTAGCAAATAATCTACAGAAGAACAATAAAAGAGCATAGGTCAGACTGTGGCAGTCTTTGTTCAGGCACAATTTCAAGCAACTTCCACACAATTAAACACTTCAGGAGATTCAAGGTGAGAAAATAAGCAGAACGGGCCATTATTCACTGTTGTCATTTCTGCTAAAGTCCTGGCCATATTCCCCAGTCGCCGTTTGGAACCTGTTGTGCTCAGCACTGAAGAAAACACCTGAGGCCACACAGCCCAAACTCACATTTTGTAAAGCAGAAACCCAGGAACAAAATATTTGTGCTGGCAAACCTTTTATTTGGGCCATACAGAACATGACAGAGGGAATAATTGCCTCCTTAGGGATCAAGGAGCAATAATGCTGTAGGTTCAGGTGTTTGTTTATATTATTCCTTCCAAGTCATATTTTGAGATATTAATGTTGTTTAATACTGCCTGTCAAATTAGCTGCAAAGAAGTACAGATTCAGGAGGTAATTCTCAGCTGATTTACACCTGTGTAGCTTTGTTGACTTCAGTACATTACAATTGCTTTAGTGCTCTATAAGTAGGATCAAAATCAGATTCCCATTTACATTGTAGGTGCAAGAGCGTGTCTTGCAAACCCTTATTCAGGAACCAGTCCTGCTGACCTTCCAATCTTTGGCACTTCTGCAGGAGCTATTACTTAGGCAATGTCCCATTTGCCCATTTCTGATCTGACTGATCCATTTTTGCTGATAAATAACACTGGCTTCACTGGGCTTATTTCAAATATATATGGTATGGTATGGTATGTGGACTCCCAAATTGCATTCTCAGTGTGACAGGAGGCTCCACTGCCCCTGGGAAGCTCTTGGTGCTCCTAGCTGGTCATGGTGTAACCCAGGCTTGTTTGAGTAGTCTCCATTATAGAAGAAGAATTTTCTTGTAATCATGCAGTTTCTTCTACCTCTGCTTGATCCTTCCTTTTAAGCATCTCTAGTGTCTCATTAATTATAAAAACTTTCCTGGATTTCCAGTGCATTCCTGCTCTTGGGCAGACTTACTGAAAAGCAGATGCTTTGTTGTTTTTTTTTTTTCTTCCCTTGAAGTGACAGAGCCGTTTGGTAAGCAGCAGGCATAGGGACCACACATTCCCAAGCAAGCAGGGACACTTCCAACCCTGTGGAGAACCAGCTCTGTGTCTCTCAAGGAGCTTGCCATCTCTCTTAAGGGAGGAGAAACCATTTCTGTCACCTGCATTTCAGGAGTTGCTCTTTCATGGGGGTGCTGGCAAGCAGAAATGTTGATTTTGCCAGGTTCGAAGTGCCTTCCACGAGGTACTGAGTGCCCTCCTATCCTTTGCAGCCAAAAAGGAGTTGATTGCTCTTGGCATCAGGCAAATCTGGACCCAGAAGACCCCAGGTAGTATTTACCAATTATTTATGTGCTTTTGCATGCCAGAGGTTGTCTGAATTGATTTCCTTACAATACAAAGGGATTGAGGCATTAATGACACTTGCCTGCCACTAAACACATTGTTTTATTTTTGGAAAATAATACAATAATAAGCATGACTTTTATTGCATTGCCACAGGGAAATTAAAAACCAAAAAAAAAAAGAAAAATTAACTGCAGTCCAAATAACTATTAGCTCCTTAGAGCTATTGGAACTGTGTGAGTTGTGTACCCCGAATGAGCACCATATGCCAATTTATTGTGGCACAGTGAATCACAGGACACATTGTGAAAGGCAGTAATTGCTTGGCATGCATTGTAACATTCATTTGTGTTTTAGTTTGTTATTTTTTAAGGAATATATTCTTTACTCTGACAAAAAAATAAATAAAAAATGAGCATTGTCTGATATTCCACCAGCACAGGCTGTTGCTTGTCATGAGTTTAACCTGGAGTTTACATCTCATCACACCCACCCTCTGTATCTTTCTCTTTTTAACTACTAGTGTTTTATGTGTGCAGTATCAGAGCATCAAGCCTGAGCTCTCCATTCAGTATTGCCTTTTGCTTTAATTCTCTTCTGCCCTTTCCTCCTTGTATTCTTTCTTGGTCTGATAGGGAAAATTGGATTGCATATAAGAAAAAAAAATAATAATGTCCATGTGATGGAGCACTGGGATGGGTTGCTTAGAGAGGCTGTGTAGCCTCCACTCCAGGAGATTTTTAGGTCTTGACCATGCAAGGCCCAGAGCAACCTGTTTGGAGCAGAAGGGTGGACTATACAACTCCTAGAGGACCCTTTGAACCTAAATTACTCCAGATTCTGCTTTACCTGTTCCAATATGACCATGGTGGTGAGGCAGTGATTAGCCCTTCATTTCCCATCGGGTCCAACCTCATTCATACCTGGGTGAAACAGGAGTGATCTCCCTAAGGCTGGTGAAGCTGCAGATGTTTTACTTGAATAGGATCAAAATCAAAATGCAAATGGTAACCTCAGATGGAATTAGTAGGTGAAATTCGTGTGTCTCAAAAATTCATTAGAATTTCAAGCAACAGCTTCAGGAATACCAGGAATTCACTTGAGATCTCAAAAAAAAAAAAAAAAAATCTCCTTTAAGTGCCAAGTGAAATTACTAGTTGAAGAGTTTTGTGCATAATTATACCAGGACAATAAATATTTAAGAATGAGAATTCACGAGTTACCTTTTCAATTGCAAATCCTGTTCTGTAGCAGCGCTGCGTCAAGAAGCCTTGACGTGAGCATTAGGGCACTGAGGGGTTTAGATCGTCACCAGCTGCCATTTCCCTGCAGTTCTGTGCGGGTTTCGTCCTGTGACTGTAGCCACGTGAGGGATTTAATCCTGCGCAGAGCATCTGCTTCTCAGCTGAACACCTTCCCAGTGCTGCAGCCACGTGCCGGAGAGCCTGGGACATGCAGAAGGGCTTACGGAAGCTCTGCAGGGTGGTAAATTTTCATGGTTGGTTAGTGGGCTTGCAAAAAAGATCCTTTTTCTGGCGTATTTCATTTTAAGTGTGCCTGGAAAAAACAACTCCACTCCCAGATTCAATCTTGGGGATTTTCAGTAGTGATCCAGCTATTACCAAATAACATATAGAACCCCCCCAACTGCTAGCAAAAATAAAAATATGGAAATAATTTTATAGGGTTGTACTTTCAGGAAAATAACCATTTCAGTTCTCTCCCTTTGTACAGATCCTCCTTCAATAATATAGGGGGTTGCACTTCCAAACCCAAAAAGGGTCTTGTGCTATAGGGAAGCAAGATGCAGTAGTAGCGTAAGATACTCTTATTTACTGGGTAGAGTTCAGGTTTGCTTCTGCTTCACTCCTTCTGCAGGGCACAAACTATTGATTACAAATCAAATTCAATAGACAGGATAATATTCAAATAAGGGATATAAAGAAAAACCCCTAATCTTGAGGCACCCAGCTGTCCAGCTTTAGAAACCTGTCAGGTGTTCCCAGAACCTTCGTATGCTTGTCAGCCATTAAAAAGGTTCTATAAATGTAAAGCAAAATAAGTTATTTTGCTTTCTGCCCTTAGTTTACATACAGAGTGTTTTTATGGCTAGCTCAGCTCTTTGTCACGTCCCCAGCGTTTATGAAGGGAGTGCAAACAACTCCCCACCTGTCTCTAGTTACCTCTTTTGCACACACACGAGCACACACACACACACACACACACAAAAAAAAAAAAAAAAAGGACCAACAATTGTAGGCATGTTGAAAACAGCTTTTTAGGCATTGAAGTTAATGTGCTGCATTAGGACCTAGTGTCAGCATATGCTCTTAGATGAAGTTAGGCTAAGAAAGAATTTGACCTCAGCTGCTCATTTTTGTGAACTTGGCCTCTGAACTGGTGAACTGGAGTCAATTCAGTTGACAGTAGTCAAGTTGGGACTATAAAAGCAACCTTCAATGAAAGCCACTAGCTGATGTTTGTTTGGGGAGATAAGAGCTAGAGAAATCTCCTCAAGCTGTTCCCATTCCTTCCTGCTCTCCCCAGGGTTTGCAGCCTGCAAAAACCAGCAGCAAGACAGGGGCTGTAACCCACGGCAGGAGCCACCCTGGTGTAAAGGCAGGACTACAGAAACCCTTTCCTTGTACTGGAATCTACCTGGGCTGCTGGCTCCTGCCAAATGCCTTTGGAGTCAGTAATTCCTGTGGAGATCTGGGGATGTGTTTGTCACTGGTGCGTGGGACTAGGCTCCATGCATGGGGCAGGTGTCTCGCTGTGCAGAGGCCACCCGTGTGCTGCTTTCCTTGGGGAAGTGAAGTTGCTCTTCTAGAGCTTTCTGCCTTCCTTATCTCCTGGCATAAAAAAGAGCGCCGATCTCCACATACGCTGGTCCATGTCAAAGGTCTGTGGCTAAGAAGAGAATGGAAAATACCCCTCTGAGGAGATTAGGCTGGATCACGTGAGGTTCAGGCACTAATAGGTTTAGTGCTTGATGCAAAAGGTTCCAGCTCCAGCCTTCCAAACAGACATGGAACGATTGAAAAGGTGTGTTTTATTGTTGTTTTTCTGGATCAATACCCAGTCACCGGCTTGTAGGAATCAGTGGTGTTCCTCAGAAAGGACATCCTTGCGCATGGGCTCGAATGTGCTGTGACGTGGGACAGGCGTCGGCTCAGCCAGCACACAGAGCCGAACGTGCCCTGGATTTAGCACAAATGCCAGCGTGCAGCCCCCCAAGCAGAGCCCTGGCACCAGCTGCACAGAGACACGTAAATACCACAGCGCCTTCGCAGCTTTGCCTCCTTTTTTCCTTTTTTTGTGGTGAAAGTTTGCAGGCCAGGGGCAGTTTTGCAAGGCTCGGCGAGCTTGTTCATTGGCTCTGCCACTTCCCTTTTTTGCACGGCCTCTGTAGAAGTCCCCCACGTTCCGTTTTGCTCTGCCTCGCTGTAGTTTCTGATTCATTTCCTGTGTGAAATTTGATAATGTTTAAAGTTTCTGTTCCTTTTGTATTTTTTTTTTGAAAGGAAGAAAACAACAACAGTAAATTAAAGCTCAGAGTGCTTATAGAATCTCTTATGGTTTAAAGCCTGGGTGCAGCAGTGTGTGCTGGAGCACCTTAGTCCCCTGAGCACCATAGTGCTAGGGCAGGAGGGTATCTTCTTAAAAATACACAGCTGATCTCAATATTTTGTATTTTCACTGCTAATTGCTGCCAGCGTGGAGGAGAAGTTGAGACCGAAATAAAAAGGAGCTCATTGTGAAGTATTAGAGCTCCTGGAATTATCTCAAGGTTTTCCATCCCTAACTTTGTGGCCTCCTAGAGAGACTTGCACTGTTCGTTGTGTGCACGGTTTAGCAGTTTTGCACCCAAATTGCTGTGCTGCAGAGCCCTTCGTTCCATTAATGCCGCATGCTGGAAAATCCTGGCCTTTCAGGTACTGTGCAGACAGGATAGAGGAGCAAGGAAAAAGATCACCCGGCCGGTGATGTTGTGCTTTAGATTTATGAGAATAAGGGACATGAGGTCAGAATATCTTCTCATTGCAAATGCAGGTGGGTCCAGCTACTTGCAGGGGTCCACCAGACATGACGCTGGCTCTTAGTTGTAGTCGAACCTGAAAACCTAATTACAACGTGGCCTGTTTAAACAGCTGCCACAGGTGGGGTAGAAATCTGTCCTCTGATATTGTTCAAAATTGAGATGGATGGGTAGAGAAAACAAAAACACAACTCTGTGTAATTGAGGTGGCCTAGCTAGATATGGCAACAGGCTGGGTACAAAGCTGACTGAAGTCAGTAGTGTGTACGGAAAACTGAGCTTGTTTTCCCCAAAACATGTAATCTTAGGCATATACGCAATTATTTCCTGTTTCGAAAACATACTGAAAAAAATGCATTAGTCTTCGATTAAAAAAAAATCCCTGCACACTAGCCTAAGTGGACATCAGTGAATTTGGAGCTAAATTTTAAATGAGTTGCAAAAACAGGTGAGGATAGAATGGTTTATTTCCAAGAAAAAAGAAAATGAATTCATATGGTTTATTGTGCCTTTGCTTCATCAAATGGCTACTTTATTGTTTTTATCCCGTGTACTCAGGCTCTACGTTGTTATCATAACACCAAAATTGCAGCCAGATAGTTACATGCATTGTAAGTGCCTTGTAGATGTGTCAGATAGAATCAATATGTTATTAATCACATGTAAAACATTCAATAGGCGTAGCACACAACATTGACTATTCAAGTTCATAAGCCTTATAGGTTTTAAGTTCTCTTTCTTTTCTTTTTTTCATCTTTTTTTTTTTTTGTGTGTGTACTTTCACGTAAATCAATACAGCAAAATGAGCAGAGTGTTACTTGACTGCAGATTTTCTGCTCAAACCTGCCCAAAGATTCAGCATTTTATACAGCTGAGAGCTGTGACCTGGTACCTACTTGAAGCACCACAAAAGAAAAAGTACTGGGGTGGGAATAGACCTTTTGTCCAGATCACAGTAGATTAAAAAGAAATTGCATTAAGCGTTGGGCTTTCCTTTCATAATATACTTCAGCTATATAAAGGAAGGCATTTTGCTCCCAAAATATTTTCAGTAACAAATTTCCCAGCAAAACTTAGAAGAGGAAAAAAAAATGTTGTAGTGCAAGAATAGATGAAGAAGCTATATGGGAAATGGCTGAAAAAAGAAGAAAAGATGAAGGGAGAGATGTTTTAGTAAATGTATACACTCAAGAGAAAGAAATAAGCAAAAAGAGGATCTGAAGCATCCATTAAAGATAAAGAGAATGGTAAGAATTAGTGCTGGGTATTCATTACAGGCTATTATTTGAGGTATTTATTAGATTCCTATTTTTAAGAATAAGAGTAAGAAAGGTAATATGTGCAATAGAGATATTATTTATCAGAAAGTACAGTAGATATATTGTATGATGAAACAGAAAGAGCTGGGAGACGAATTAAGGACAATAAATGGAGGAATGTGGTCTTTGGTGTCGCCTCCAGGGCTGCCAAACAAAAAGAGATTTTTTTTCTTCCTGCAGATCAGAAAGACTTGCACGAAAGCCATAAGTTTGACCGGGCTGTTTATTTTCACCATGTATTGATTGGCTTAGCCGCACTGCTCCGTGAGGAGGGAAAGCTGTCAACATCGTGTTACAGGTTTCAAAGTTCCGAGTCACCCTAGGAAATGAGCCAAACATAATAAATGCAGCTTTATTTGGGACCTGATCCTGCTGCTGTTGAAATCAATAGTGGTTTTTCCGCTGCCCTCAATGACAGTTGAAGCTGATTGTTGTAAAAAGCAACTTTAATCCAGCAGTCAGTGCTTCTAACTCTGTGATATTCATGACAGTAATACACCTAAAAAAAACCCCAAAAGTAAATCACAGATACATTAGCAGATCTATGGAAGCTCAGTTTTATGTAGGAGGATGACTTTGATTTCCATGATTTGCAGTAAAAAATGGTAGGAAAGTAGGAGTGATGACAATGCCTAAAGAGGCAATGAGTTTAAATAGGGTCATAAAAGTTAATTATAATGGGATAAACACACTGTCTTTCAAAAGCCATTGAGGTTGAAACAAAGGAGAATACAGAGAAGCTCAGGAGAGGGAGGATGCAGAGAAGCTCAGCATACACAGCCAGCACAGATCAAAGTTAGTAAAGCCAGTCCTTGAGAGGAAACATAGCAGTGGAACACATCATGCTACAGAAATTGTCCATAGTATCAGTAGCCCAGACTTGCAGCCATTCCTCAGGCATTCCCACAAAAGCTATAGACTCTCTGAACTTCTCTTTTTGTATTTTTAGTGGAAAAAGAGGCTATAAAATAATTTCTCAATTATCATTCTAGTCATAAATTCAGAACATTGAATTTCTGTTCAGTGTTTATGCGACCCCGTGTTGACCAAACAAGAAGTTGCTCCTTTGCTGTGGTTCATATCTTCAGGTGCAGGCTTGGACTTGCTTTTTAGCATGCACAAATATTTACCAAAGCATATGTGTGTGCAGAGGAAGCTTTTGTTCCTGTATATCCATCAGGGCTTTGTACACCTCTGTTTTGAGGACTTGATTTTTAAGAAATTTCAAGGGAGCTAAAGGAGGACATGACGGATGTGTGTTTGGGGCTGCAGTTGGAAGGTGTTGCTCCACATTGATCCCCTCGCTGCGCGGTCAGAGGCACAGTGCCTGTCATTGCTGTCATGCCAGAAGAGAAGTCAAACTGTATTTTCAGATGCATAATCCATGGGTTGTCTGCCACAACGCACCGTGGTTGAGCTGTAATGTGAGCTGTACATGTGTTCAGACAGCCAGCAGCTCCCGGCTGCCCCCAGGGCCTTCCCCCATCTCCATCTGTCCTCGTGTGATCCCTTGGCCTCTCCCTTCCCTTATCCCTCAATTTTTGCATGTTATGGCTTGCTCCTCAATGCCAATATTTTCCAATGGGAAGAGTTGCACCTTCCTACCCAAGGTGCAGGCAGGACGTGCAAAGATCCAACAACTGTAGCACAGGAGGGTTGGTTGCCCAGGACTAGCTGCAGAACGCACTATTTACAGCTAATCTTTTTTGGCGTTTTCAGCTAATCAGTCACGGGGGAGCAGCAAAAGCACTGGGCTCCTTGCAGGGGGATATTTCTCCGGAGGGATTTGGTGCACCTGACTGACAGGTGGCAGCAGGACAGACGCGGGATTCTTCTGTGGGAATAAAGGAGCTATTGACTGTAGGGGGGAAGGAGGAGGCCACACTGGGGCAGCGCAAAGGGACCGTGTTTGCTCCCCTGTTACCTTTTTTCCACATTTTGCTGGCATTGATTTGCCAATCGATAGCTTTGGCCTCCGTTAATTAGGGATGGTAGCAGCCTACGTGAGAGCCGACCGCAGCCCTGGTTCACTCCGGGTCCCTTCTCCCCGTACATTCACATCAGGGTCTCACCAGGTCCCACGTGGCTGCTCAATGCTGTCTGTGGCAGGCCAGGCTGCTGCTCTCTGTAGATCCTGTATTAAGTTCCGCAGATCCAACCAGAGCTTCCCAGAGCCACCCAGAGCTTCCCGGAGTGGGGACGTGTCTGCTGGAAGCAGATGCCCGTCCTGGGGAAGCAGCTCGGATCGCTTTGGCCTAGGCGGGTGTAAGAGCATTTTCGTACTGTATTTTTCCTCAGGGGAATGAGATGGACTTAGATCTCGGATACCATCCCCACTAAGTGATACAGTAAAAATAACCTATTCTTCTCTGGTTCTGACCTGGGCGGCAACAACATATTGTTTCAGCATCTCTGTCAGACTATTTCCCTTAAGAGCCATTTTAACCTCACCCAGTGGGACATAACTGAAGGAAATGAAACTCCAGCCCCATTAAGGAAAAAGACAATGCCTTTTACTAAACAAACTTGATTTTCTTGGCTTTTCTTCACCCAGGAGAATCGCCCGTACCCCCCACCCTCGCTGCCTTTGTAGGCAGTTCCTGTAATTGGGAATGGCTGGGAGGACACCAATGGTTGGCAGCAAAGGGGGAGAAGTCCTACATCCCTTGAACGTGACATGGGCTAGGAGCGCAGTCCCAGGTGGCCACTTAGCGTCAATTCCTATGGTGCTGGCCGACCGTACGTGCCTGCCAGCCACAGCTGCCGGCCCTCCAAACACGACCGAGGGTTTAGCAAGGCTACATAGGAAATGCACGGTGGAAAGGGACTGCCAGTTGTGCCCAGGCATCGGGTAGGTGCTGGACCTTGCTACAGCTGGTGACTTGCCACAAAATCGTGGTGATCCCTCTCCTCGCACTTCAAGAGCGAGTGTGGCCTTGAGAGCCATTTGCAGGCTGAGGGGGGAGATGGAGATCCAGCTTCACACTCCAGCTGAGGTTGCGACAGGAATTACCTTGGGTAATTAATGGATTTGGGGGGCTTTGGCTGAATTAGAATTCTCTTTTTTAAAGTGCAGCCCCACGCAGCTGCAAAGTTGGGAGCTGAAAAGGCACCGTTTAGCACTGTGTGTGCATGTAATTAGGACAAACCGCAGGGCGATCAGCTCGGCCCCAGGAGAGGCAGGATTTGCCGAGTGCAGTAAACGGGCCGGGCTTGCAGATCTGGGTAGAACAGAGTAACACCTAGGTCAAAGTAAATCCTCAGCCAAGAAGATTAGAGTGAGATGTGAGCTGGAAAAAGTGTGTGTCTATATATATATGTGTGTGTATATATATATCCTGTATACCCCTATTGCAAGATAGAAATAAATGCCTAAAAACAACAATCCTGAATCACTTCACCTTGGAGGTGCTGATGTCTGTAGGTCCCCTCAGTCTTTGGCATAAAGGTTCCCTGGGTGCCCAATGTTCTTTTTGTTCTAGGTATTTCCAGTATCAGTCATCACAGGGAGTAGTTAAGCTCCTATTTCAGACCTTAATCCTATGGGGATCTATAGATTTATATATCTCTGTGCCCTATTAAGCAGGTTTGCAGCAGTCCCTGGAGTCCACCAAAAAATGACCTGAAAAATGGAAGAGTGCCCTACCTGCTAGACATGAGTTCTGCCCTTTTTCGCCCATCCGTTCTCCATCTTCTGACAAGTGTTTCCGTAACCTTTGTGAAGAGCAGTGTCCAAAAGAGACAAGGTGAATGCTCTCCATGCCTGTTGCCTGATGTGGGTGACACGCTCCTGCGAGATAGAGGACACAAGTGGCACAAATAGCCAAGGAAATTGAAATTAAGCTTTCTACGTCCCACATTGCTGATGCAGTGAGGACACTGGTCAGCTTGCGGGTTTTGGGGGGGGAAAAAAAAGGATTACATCTGCTTTTCTTTTCATTTTTATGTCTTTTTTTTTAATTCTTTCCCCTCCCAAGAAATGATTCCAGGGGACAATGGAGGCCAGTACCTGTTTGAGGGACCTGCAATGAGATGCTAATGCCCCAAAAAGATTGAGGCTTCTGCGGATCCCTCTCCAAAGCACCTCCCTCTATCTCCAGGCACCTTATTAGGAACTTGATTTCCTTATTGTGAATTAATTCTCTGCCGCAACAAAGGTCTATTTTAGATCTGGCCTTGCCATAGTTATTCAATCACTACATTAGTTTATCTCCTTCCACCTCTCTAACAGCAGCCAGTAGGAGATATTTTAGAGGAGGGCACCTGTCCTTCTCCCATACCTCTATAAGGGATAATGATCATCCACCACCCTATTTCCAGCTTTCTCCTTCTATGAGCTCTCTCTGCTGTTGACTCCAAGGTATTGCAGCTATTCACATCACCTCCACGCATTGACAGGTTTTAAAAAACAGCAAGTCATCCTGTGAGCACTGTGCAGGTTAAAGTTCCTATTCAGATCATAGCCTGGTAGGCAATTCTTGCAATAGCTGCTTTGCAAAGGCCAGCAACGTGTCACTGAGTCGAGCGTGGAATTTGCCAAAATTTTAACCTTCTGAATCTTTCCACAGTGGATGGAAAGATTTACGACACAGTGATGGGTATCTATCTCAGAAGCATGTTTGAATTAAAAACTTCCTGCAGAGCTAATGTCAACTCAGGTTTCAGGTCACCACCGCAGCTAAATCAGGTTAGAAATCAAGCAGGTAGGAGGCTTGCAGCTATCAAGTGGATAATCTGAAGCATGATTTCATTTTATGACTACGCACGCACAGTAACATGTACAAGTAGGGAATGGTTGTGGTCCTGCTGGTTTGTTTAGTTCTGGTGAAAATTCTGCATGCTTTTCAGCATCAAAACACCATGTGGAAGTAACTGGTCAGATCCAGCTACACTCACTTGAGTTATGCAGGGAATGGATTTGCCTTATATGCCTGAGTTTTGGTTAACAGTAAAAAATGCAAGTTGTTCCTCGTTTGTTTTCGTTAGGAAATCCTAGGTAAAAGGACACTTGTTAAATAGAGTAACTCAATTCGGTCTTATTTTTACACAATCTGTGACTTTTGCGCCTTATAAATTTAGCTAGGCAAGTGTGGTTTAATTTGCTTTTGGTTTGCATCAGGTGACTCCTGGTACTGAATTTTTAATTAACTAAGGAACAATTCTTCTTGGAAACTGCAGTTGCATTGGGGTGAATAAGACAATAATTGAATATAAAGGTTTATTTTTGTCCCTTTATTGATGTCAAGGGAAAGCAATGTAGTTATGGAAATGGAATCAACTGAAAAGATTCCTTCAGTTTCTGCAAGTTGATTAGGACAAATGACTTTCCAGTTATGAGTGTATAGTTTTCTGAAAGCTTTATAATACTGCAGGGAAAGAAAATTGCAGGCAATAAATGAATCAGGGATGGTTCATTGGGAAGCAGAGGAGTGGGTTTTATCAGGAAAGAAGGTGAGATTTACTGCTCTGACGTGTTGTACTTTTAAACTTTGGCGAAGGAGTCAAGATGCAGTGATTTGCACCTTGTTAGGGGCAGGGAAACAGCCTGAGACGTTTGCCCGTGTAGCAGAGAGAGCCTGTTAGGGAGTCAAGGCTCCGTGACACCAGTCACTGATGCGAGACACAGTCTAAAGGACCTCTTGCCGGCAGCCAGCGGTCACATCTTTGCTCTCCCCTACGCTGCCCTGTCCGCTGCGGTCGCAGGGAAGGTTTGTCTCTCCTGATAGTATAGGCAGCCTATATATATTTATATATGTTCATATCGTGGCTTGCCAAATGGCAATGTATGAATGGCTGAGCAGTTCGGTGTTAGGGAGCTGTACTGGTAAAGACTGCTTAATAAACCCAGGCATTTTTGTTTCTTTTCCCTTTATAGAGAGCAGAAATATGGCAACGAAGGAGAAGCTGCAGTGCTTGAAAGACTTCCACAAGGACATCCTCAAACCTTCCCCCGGCAAGAGCCCGGGCACTCGGCCCGAGGATGAGGCAGAGGGGAAGCCGCCCCAGCGGGAGAAGTGGGCGAGTAAGATTGACTTTCTGCTCTCTGTGGCTGGTGGATTTATTGGTTTGGGCAACGTCTGGCGGTTCCCGTATCTCTGCTACAAGAACGGCGGAGGTAAGTATGGCTTCATTTCCTTGGCACGAGGCAGGCAGGCTGCCTCTCGTGCTTGTTGCTTCTAGCTGCCTTTGTCCACTTAGAAAACATGATAATCAGACATCTGTTTTTTCTCTCTCTCGTCTTTTTTTTTTTTCTTTTTTTTTTGTGACAATATTTAGGAGACACGGTTTTATTACTTAATGGTTTATGTTAAGACTCAATTATGGAGAAACAACAGGAATTTGAATATTACTGAACCTTTTATTCTCTTTTGCTTCTGCTACAGCTAAATCTGTTTTAACTGTAAGATATATTATTATAGTTCTGTGGTCGGAGTCATGCACTGCAAATCCAGAGTAACTTGAGTTAAGGGCACTATTGTATGGTAATAACAAAATATCAAGTACTGTTTCTGTTGGATTTCAGAATAAAAGCATTCCTCGTTAGGTGAGATTGTTGTGTGTCTAACTCCATTGATATTGCAGGTTTCTACTTTCAAAAAGGTATGAAAATCCTTTCCAGTTTCTGAAAATCCTTTCTAGCTTTATCTACCTGTTCCCCTTGCAGAGCTTGAGTATAAGCAAAAATCCTCCCCTGCAGAGATAATTGCATACACGTATATGTGTTCCTTTGCCTATCTGTGCCTGTTAATATGTTTTAGAATATCTTGCATAGATCCACATGCTTCACCTCAATTTTGTACCACCCTATTTTTCTCCACAGGTGCATTTCTTATACCTTATTTCATTTTCCTGTTTGGGGGAGGTCTTCCCGTGTTTTTCCTGGAGGTGGTGCTAGGACAGTATACCTCCGAAGGTGGAATTACATGCTGGGAAAAGATCTGCCCTATTTTCACTGGTTAGTACATCTTGTTGTGCCTTATTGCTTAAAGACACCTCTGTAACCCAGACACAGCAATGCTATTCCCCTCACGTCCATTAATTCAGCTGTTTGCGGCAGTAATTGAGAGGATGATATTGGTTCCTGGAAAGGTGGAAGTCTGAGAGTCTGAAGGACAAAGAAAGGTATCGATTTGATGCTATCAGCTTGTTAACTGGCAGAAGGGCCAATAAGCAGGAAAGAAATTGCATATTACTTCTTAAAAAGGCAATTGTGAATTGTGTTCAAGGGTGCCAGGGAAGAAGCCGGGCTTGTTTTGGAAGGCTGGCAGAGCAGAGTCCTGGACGTGGCCTTCTGTGGAAAAATCTCCAAAATATTATTCTGGTCTGGATATGAAACTCCTGCCTTGTAAATGCTTATCACTGGCATAATCCTGCTGCTGCAGCCAAACCTGGCGAGCAGTTTGTGGTAGGGTTTGGGAACGGGACATTCATCATACCTGAACAAACCCTGGCAAGCAGTTGGGATTGTTTCCTATGGCTAAAGGGCCTTTGCCAGCAAATGGAGAATCACTTGTAACTCGCCAGAATTAAATGAACACTGCTTTGGAAGTTAGCTAGAATGAAAAAATCAAAGCTAGGTTAGCAAAGTTACTGAAGATGCCCATCTTGTATGTAGGTTACCCTCTCCAGGCTGACAGCTAAGTGCCATTGGGGGCATCTCTTGCCTCATGTCACTCCAGGCAGGGTTTCTTGGTGGCTCACACTCCCACCTGATACTCAGAACTTCCAGAGGTTGGTTTAATCATGCAGCTGTGGCTGAATTTCTTTTCTCCTTTTACCTCCATGAAACTTTCTTTTGAGGAGGAGGAGAAAAGAATGTCCTTTGTTTAAATAACAATCTTCCAAGCATCCATGAAAAGAAAAACCGTTGTTCTCATAATGTGGCTAGCTGTATAACCTGACTGAAATGTAGCTGTGTGGAATAAATAGAGTTTGCTCCAGCAATGCAAATATCATCCCTGGTAGTAAAGATCCGTGGTATAATACTATTTGAAACAGAAATATGAAGCAGATATTCCAGGTGCTGCAACAGCCATCAGAGTGAAGGGAAACTAATAGGCTTGTCTTCCTCTTGTGAGAGACTGTTATCTCTTCTTAAAGGAAATCTCTTTTTTTTCCCCCTCACTATTGCCACTAAATGGCAAACCTCATAAGCTTTTTTAGAGTTTCTCATTCTAGATACTAAAAGATTTTCAGAAAACTGGACTTCTTGGAGCCCTTCCACTCTGTATTTAAAAAACAGTAGCTACCTGTGACTTAACACATAGTTTGACTCTACTAATGGAGCTAAACTGGATAGGTTCGAGATACCAGACTCAGAAGAATACTTTGGCATTCAGTGAAAGCCTTCTCTGGAGCAGCATTCCACCAGCTCCCGAAATTGTATGGGGCTTGGCCTTATCTGCCCGTGACCCTGCTTTTAAAAACAAACAGGGAACATTTTTTATCATCAAATATTGATAGCAGAGTTAAACATTGATCTAATTAACCATAACAGCTACAAATATTATGCTGCTTTTGCACAAGTGAAATTGGGGCAGAAACTTTCATGTTGATAGCTCTGGAATTTTCCTTTTGAAGTCGTTCAAGAGTTGGCCTGTTTTGCACTTAGGCTGAGCCGAGCCAGTCGCTAAGACCGAGTGACATGTGGACTGAGCAGCTGAGCTGCCTCCAAGGAAACTGCCTTGGGGCTGCAAAGATGGCATTGCCCATTTAGACCCAAGATGTGAGATGGAGCAGCTCTCAAATAAACAAAGCGTGATGTCTTGACCTCCTTCCAATTAAGATGTAAATACCTGGATGGAGTTAGACTGGGTATGTCTCTGGCAGACCTCCCCTCCAATCTCAGTAGACCATAGCTTGGAAATTCAGCCCAAAGTGCCAGTACTGGTCAGAGATGGTGGCAGGTTTGTGCTTTGGGTATGTGGCTGGTAGAACAGGGTTCACTTTCAAGCAACAGTGTGGTAGAGCAAGACACAAGTCCATGAAACAGTGGGAGGAACCCCAACTACTTGAGATGACAAGACGTCCTATCAAGTGGCTGTTATCTAGGTGCATATTTCTTTTTTTTTTCTTTTCCCTCCCCTTTCGACAGGAATTGGTTATGCTTCCATAGTGATTGTGTCCCTTCTGAACGTGTACTACATCGTCATCCTGGCTTGGGGCCTCTACTACCTGTTCCAGTCGTTCCAGAGCGTCCTGCCCTGGGCACACTGTCACCAGAAGTGGAACACGCCGACCTGTGTGGAAGACACTCTCAGGAAGAACAAAACGCTCTGGATATCACTGAATGCCACTAACTTCACTTCTCCTGTCACTGAGTTTTGGGAGTAAGTGCACCTGGTTTTGTTGTGCTTTTGGGATGCTCCTGTCGTGTGGCTGAGATTTTCCTGAAGGGCCATGGGGAATTTTAGATAGGAAAAACGATGCTCTGAATGTCAATTGTTTGACCATTTTTTCTATCAGTTAACACCATTACTGAAACAGACTGATAACCTTGGAAATAGTGAAGGAAAGTGTTAAATGTGTAACTGTATTCAGCCAAGGGAACAGAAGGAGCTGTAAGACCTCACTGCAATTTCTTTTTCATTTTTGAAGAAAAGCTTATTCATTGCTGGCTTGGGACTCTCTAAACCAAGCATTAAAATAGGAATAAGTCTGTTACAAAAGCCATGGTAGTAGGGATTTAGAGTGGAAACAAACTGCCTCCCCTCTGATTGTCACTACTTCTTTTTTCCCCAAATATTAGCGTTTTAAATATCCTTTGTGAAGCTATAGCACATCTCTCATCAGGCTGACCAAAATGCAAGGCAATGGCCTCTCAGAGAAAACTGGCAGAGATGTTGGATATTGTCCCATATTGTAAGTTTCTCAGGTCTTTTTTGTTACATCATTTTTCTCCCTTTTGCCAGATGCCTGGATTTCATCAGGCCCAAGCTTCTTATTCCCATTTCTCTATTATAGCTCAAGTTTTAAACCATATTGTGTAACTTGATTTCTGAAGGAGCATGACCTCAAATCTCCAAGTGTTGATGGAGGTGTCAAAACATAGCAGCAGAGGAAGATACCTTAAGGGAGACTTATATCCAAAGCATCTACAGATAACTTAGGAAATAAATACATCTTTTCTCTTGGCCCAGTTAAGAGCAGAATTTGGTTCTGACCCAACTTGGCTTTTTTAGCATGGTTAAAATCCAGCATGATTCCATGATCAACTTGTACCTACTTCTCTATTTTTATAAATAAATGTCAGCCAATAGCCACAGCAGAAATGATGTTCCTGTTGAAGATATTTGGCCTGAGTGATTTAGAAAAAATAATCTTACAAACTGTACTAAAATTTGTAACACAAGAGGCAAAATACAAAATACAGAAATAATCTTAAATTTTGAAGTGCACTGATGGCTGGTGTGACTGACGGAGTACAGGCTCTTCAAGCAATTACTGTCTCTGAGCCACAAGCACTGGGATGACAGATCCTTTCCCATTGCTTTCCTCCCTTGTAAACATGGAGGGAGTTGAAAAAGATGTGTTAAATAGTATTGCTGCATACCTTGTGGGAACTTAAAGGCAAGTTTAACACTCTCCCCTCCTTTGGATTCTCCCACAGTGACTGAGGGACCAAGGTCTTTGAATCCAAATCAGTGGTGGGCTTGGTAGGATGCTCGGAGGTCTCCTCAAGCCCTCCAGAAGCAGCACAGGTCTGCAGTGCTGCTGTGCAGTCGCTGTGTTAGAGAGTTGCGGTTGCAGCAAAAGGTTGTGGAAGATTAAAGGAACAAGGGATTTAGTAAGTCAGGATGGTAATAGAAGGTAGGGCAGGTGGAGATGGAAGTGAATGATGGAGAATCTCACTGAGAGACGGGGGAGCAGCAGAGGAGCAAGCAATTTCCTCTGAAAGAAATCTAGTTTCTGACCTCAAAATTGTTGTGCAAACTGAACAAATCCTCCTTTAGAGACAGCCTAGTATGGAGAGTCAGATGCCTGAGACTGGAGAAGAAATCCTGGTCCTGACAGTGCCATTCCCTTCCCTCCATCTTCCCCATGCCGATAGTTGTACGTCCGCTCCCTGGTTTTTTAGTGCTGTTGGAGCAAAGGTTGCTCGGTGATTAATGCTCATGGGGACAGCTCTCCTTGCCCTTTGCAGCCTCCTTAACTTTTGTCCTCATAGAGCAGTTTTAAACGTCATGAACTAAACTCTTCCCTGGAATTAGGCCAGGGAGAAGTTTGGCTCCATACAGCTACTACCACAGGCACTCTGTCCTTAGATCACTGTTTCACCATGAGTTAAATTGTCCTTAACAAAGCAAGCTGCCTTGAGAACACATGGCGCTTAGAGAAGTATTAAAAATAGCTGTTCCCTCTACATAAACAACTACTGGTGTCTTAAAGTAAGAACAGGGATCATGCAGCACTGTTGTAATTAAGGCAAGATTTCACAAGGCAGAAGCTTTTGGTATTCTCAACTTTCTCCAGCCATACTACTATTCTTAATGTCTCCAAAAGTCTCAAGAAGATACTCACTTTTAGCCACTTTGCCATCTTAGACAACAAAAGGACAGGTCAATAAATAGTCTTAAACCAAAGATATCCATCTGCCCTGCGGCACAATTAATTCCAGTTTAATTCAGGGGTTTGGGAGTATTTGGTTTCTGAAACCCAACACCATTTTCATTGTGCGTGATTTATGTAGTCTCCTCACCCGTGTTGTTTTGTAAAGCTAGCCCTGCACGGATATAATTGCCCACATTTGAGGCATTAACCTCTTCGTGCTGAATAACACTTGTCCTTCCCAGCCTGGCTGGACATACAGTCCTGCCTGATATTTCACTTCATTTGAACTAATGTTCTGGGCAAATCACATGCTTGCTTGAGCAGCAATAAAAGGGGGTTAAGCAAATCTGGCTTTGTATCAGGAGACTTACCTCTTGGCATCACATGCTTCAGGTTTTATTTCTTAAGATTTTATTTAAAGTTCAAAACCTTAAAGGCTTACACACATATTAATACATAAGGGATAAGTGTTACGGGCTAATTATGATTAAACAAAACTCTTATTGTCTGATGCTGGCTGAGTGTTTATAAATATTTGGTAATCAGCAGGCTTCATTCGTCCAAATCCCAAGAAAGACCATCACATGCTCCTGGCATGTAATCCTGAAGGGAGCCACACAGAAACTAAACACAAGCTGGGGCAGCTGCCTCTGTCTTGGGGGGCAAACCCGAGAGGTAGAAAAATCACTTTATAGTCCCCCTCTCTTCGCCCCTGGTACATACGGCATCCGTGTGAGTGATTAGTTTTTGTCAACATTAAAGCGTGCTTCGCCTCTGCTGGTACCAAGGGCCTGTCTCCATTCGCTTGATTAACGAGCTGGAATATCCTTCAAGGATTGTGTAACTCTCCTCATTTTATTTTTGTTTATGTTCTAGCGCCAGTTACAGCTCCTGTTACGTTTTCATATTCCACATTAGCAGAGCACATTAGTGTATTAATAAGGCTCAAGAATTCTTGTTTACCACGAACTCAGCCTCAACCTGTTCTCCCATTCTTTACCTGAGTGACAGTTAGTGACAGTGCGTTTACTATAAATTATAATTAATAACAACATCGTGCAGAAAAGATGTGGAGTTAGCTAAGAGAGCTTTGCTGAACCTGTGTAGTGGTGGGTTTTGCAGCAAAACCCCAAAGCGATCAATATAGCCCAGATTCTCCTCCCCCCAGGCTTGAATTTTCTGGGTATCCAGTTTGAGTAGTTCTGCTGCAAAAATACATTAGTTTAGATCTTACAATAGATTTTTAACACTGAGGCTCTGCTGGAAAGTCCAGGCAGGTCCCTTGAGGTCTTCAGCCTTTGTGAGACAGGATAACATGGAATGGAGAAAATCCAAATAATCACCTAATGCACTTGCTACCCTGGTATTGAAAAGCAGCATTTCTAGTAACCCATTGGGGTGCTTTGCAGAAAGCTAGATAGGATTGCTGAGCCATGCTCTAGGTGAGATGACCATCTGCTTTTAGTTCTCTAATAAAAATCAAAGAGGTCTCAGGTAAATGCATTAATGGGTCTCCCTATTTCAAATGCTTTGGGAGTGAATTATTCATTGCTTCCTGAGCGCAAGCTCTATAGATGATTTTTTTACATGTTTGTAGGAACTGCCCCTTTAGATTGGGAAGTTGGCATTTATTTTTAAAGAAAGCCCAGAAGTTTTCAGTTGAGGTTTGTCTTATAATAAGCAGCACTAACTTAGTCAGGAAGCATTCAAAGGGCTGGGATCTACCAGTTCATCTGCTGTCATAAATGCAATTTTATACTTGCAGAGATCCTAACGAGAATCTGAACTAATTGAGCTCTTGCATCCCTCTCTTGTTTTCTTTCATTTCAATATATAGGCGCAATGTACTGAGTTTGTCCTCGGGAATTGAAGATATTGGTATTATCAAGTGGGATCTAGCCCTGTGTCTCCTCCTTGTCTGGGTGATATGTTTCTTCTGCATTTGGAAAGGAGTCAAATCCACTGGGAAAGTAAGTGCTCTTTTACCCTTTTCATAATCATTGCAGTAAAAGAGTTAGCAGATGTCATGAATACTAGGTAATGCCATTGCAAAAATGCATATTTCTGCACTGAATAAAAGGGGGATTTGAGTGGCTTTGGAAAGTCATTGACAGTGCCAAAAGTATAAAATGCCTTTGAGTCAAGTAGCCATTAATGGGGTGGCATGATGAAGCAGATACAAGCAGCTAGACAGCTTTCTGAATAGCTCTTTTCCTCTGTGAGGAAGAACATCCCAATAATCTTGTGATAATTGTGGTGCTCTGCACATCCTGCCCGTGCTGGCATAGCAGCCAAGCTCTCCCTCAGTGCAGTGGGGTGGATGCTAACTTGGGGAGGGATGTCTCCAGGCAATGGATAGTGCTGGCTCCATGGCACTTTTGAAATGCTGCTTGCTTGCAGAAGAGCTCTGTGTGGACCTGGCAGACCACACTGGGGTACTCCTTCACAAGCACTCTCCTTAGCAGAGATTGTCATCAAAAACTGCACTGACATTTGGATGTCTTTTCCAAATACTGAATTCATTTGCAGTCTGCTTATCAGGACTCTGCTTCACTGTTTTCTCTGACAGAAACGCGAGATGCAGCTTTGGGCTGAGTGTAATGAGAAGGAAAATTAATTCCTGTCTCCTAGTGTCCCAACTAAACCCAACGCAGTAAAGCAGAGGCTTCACCCTTGCATGCCTCTGTAGCTTTATATATCCTCACTATATGCTTATCCTATGCTCTGTAGAGTCATGTTTTTCTCTAAAGGGTGATAGTTAAGTCTTGCCTGACCTCACTCTATGCCAGAACCAGTAGCAAATTACAGAAAATTTGGCCAATCACTTAGCAATATAAAGCATGGTATTACTGCCTGCTGGATATGCTAATATTCTTAGACCTAGTTTCATGAGAAAACAAGGCCTTTGAAGCCATTGCATTTCTGTGTGTCTTTCAATTCTGTTGAGTCAATGTTTCAGATAAATCTGACAGCGTTAGACAGATCTCAGGATATTAAGTTCCCACAAATTTCTTGTCAACTAGGTAAAAGTGAGCAACCGTCTTAGTGTGCCAACTGAAATAAAAGGCCACAGGGTGAACCCTTACTGCATCCCAGAGAGCCTGCAAGAGAAACTGTGACTGCCTCAGCTGCAAATAAAAAGCATCATTTTGCACTCATACCTTGCTAGAACCTGGGAAATCAACCAGGAGACACAACTCCATAGGAAACCATATCTCATTAGCTTTCCTAAATTATTTTTTTTCACTGTCATTTCTGCCTTGCCTTTTTTTTTTTTKTGGCTTTCTCATGGAGCCTCATTAAAATCAGGCTGGTGCTTTATTCTGTATTCCTGCTGGGTTTTGCCCTGGAGAACAGTTTCCACACCTTTAAGTATACACGCTGACAAAAATGTTTGCGTTCTGTGTTACTACTGATTGAGGTGACCCATTGAGGAGATCGTGTAAGTTTTATAGTGAAGGAGAACACCCTAAATCTCCCACACAGCGGAATGGAAATGCCTGTTTCAGCAGTACACTTTGTGAGCATGGGGTCTGCCTGACAAAGTTAAGGTAGTTCCAAGAGATTCCCCAGATTCCATATGGTATGTTATTTCAGGCTCCTGTGAACACGACAAAATGAATTAGAATCTGTTATCTAACAATTTTTATCTTCTAGAAACCTGGCAAAACTGTATTTAGGCAATGTAAATAGAAATTCACAGCCTGCTTTCCAGTGTATCTGGGATCATTAGAGGATGGAGCCGCCCAGTGAAACCACTGGAAAGTCTCTGGTTGACTCCATTAACTTTGGGGTCATACAAAAGTAAACTGTAAACTCTAATGGAGGACTTGAATTATTTGCAAAGTCTGGTTTACTTTAGTAGATCATTGTTTATATCACTTCCCTGCTTTCCAGCGTGCTAATAACTCTTTACAGAGCAGGAAAAAAAAAAAAGAGAGAACAGGAGACATAGTTCTTGCATCTTGCAGTAGCGTATTGGGGAAATAAACCCAAAGCAATGAACAAAAAAAATAGTTGTGCTTATTTTTTGGATAATGTACTTGATCTGAAAATCTCCTCCAGAGAATTTTTCCCTGCAGGGCAAAGTCCATTTTGTAGGTGGAATTTACCCAGATGCTATGAATACATGCAAGCATATCCTTCTTGTAAGAAAACTTTTATTTTTCATAGGCTGGGATTATATGTTAAAAAAAAAAAAAGATTATAAAGCATAGAATTTCCCCTTTTATCCTTTGGTTTTTGATAAAACTGGGCTAATGTATAATATGTACTATTTGTCAATGGCAAATATACAAAAACCCCAGGAAGAGAATTGAAAAAGATCTTTATGAAAAGCTTTCTTTTCATTTTATGAAATCAGTTTGGCTCCATGAATTATTATGGCAGTGCAGGCTTTGAGTTCTCCTGGTTATTCTCAGAGGACACACTTAAAAAGAAAAATGATGCATCCTGGGAGCTTTGCTGTAGTTAAACAAATTCTGAAAAACAAAAATATATTTTAACTCAAGGCAGCAAACTGTAATTACCTGAGGGGATCATCTGACTCCATGAGAAAAAAAAAACCTTTCTTGGACAGTAGTTATTCCTGACTATAACACAGCGATTATATAAAAAATGAGAAAAAGCTCTGATGAGCAAGGACAACAAAATGTTAGAGGTCAAAAAGTATGGGTCTAAAGATAGAACTGTCCAAAGCCAGCCTAAATTACCCCCCACACTCGAGATTAAAGCAAAGGGCTCTTTCATCAACTGAACCAAAAGAAGGCAGGAGAAAGAAGTAGACTGTTATTCACAGAGAGAGGGAATAGAGGTTAAAGATAATGAAGACATATTCTCAAAAGTAGATGAATAGATCCTTAGTTGTTCAGTAATGATGTTGCTGAATAGGCAGCAAAGGCAAAAATAAAATTATGGACTGGAAATTACCACTGTGGAGGCTGCTGCCAACCTGAAGAGCTTAATGCCTTTAAGGCAAGGGGAAGGGAGGCGAAGAAGCGCAGACCCAATTATCTTCATGGCTAACAAGTGTCACATGAAGTTGCTGATAAGATATTTGTGAGGCTTCACTGCAAATGTAGGGTTAGCAGCAGAGCCTCGCGGCACCGTTGGAGAAAAACAAATGGAGTCCCTGTGGCGAGGAAATCCCCCACAGAACCGAGTCCGTGGTGGCCTCGTGCTCTCTGGGGAAGGGCTGCGGGGCCTTGCAGGTTGCTTTGCAAGCCACCTTATGGGTTTTAGGTTGAGATCAAGAGTGAGGTAATGCTTCTGGCACCCCTGGTGAGGACATCTCTGCAGCTTCACTGGCAAAGGTGTACTTGTCAAGTGAGAAGAACCTGTAGGGCCAAGGCAGGACTTCTAATTAAAGTCACGAGTTGTATGAAACCCTCTGTATTTTGTGCCTGAATGACATAATGGCTTCTTTGGGGCAGGTCAGGGGAGATAAATGAAACTGAATGTTCCCAAGGCCCCAAGCAACACGCTGTGTTGGCTGAGCGCAGGAACCAGGAGAACAATTGCAAGTGGGAGAGAGCATTACACTAAAAATAGCCCCCAACAAACAGAAACTCAGGTCGGGTCCTTTTTAGGTATGAGGGGCCTTTGAATTCCAGTCATTAGATCTCTTCTGATTTTGGAGTTGTAGCGTCAACCAGCAGAGACTAAACATAGTGTTTCTTTGCATTGCCAGGTTGTGTACATCACTGCCACATTCCCATTCCTCATGCTCCTCGTTCTGCTCATCCGTGGGGTGACCCTGCCTGGAGCTGCAGAAGGCATCAAGTTTTATCTTTATCCTGATATCTCACGGTTAGCTGATCCACAGGTACCGAATCAGGAACGGGGAATGGGATGATTTCCGAAACAAGGGGGACAGTCAATGGAGGGTGATGGTGGTGACGTCACGGCACTGCATTTTTTCCATGGTCTTTAAGGGTCCAAATATAGCATGAACTTTAATGCTTGGTTATGTTTTCCAGAATATCTGCTCGAAAAGATCACTGTTATATGTGTTAATGCATCTTTCCATGTGTGTGTATGTGTGTGTATGCGTGTGTGTGTATTTTTTTTTGTGTCAAAGGACTCTGAGGCTGTAGACTCTGTCCCGTTATAGAATCTCAGCTTTCTTGTTGGTAAGGTAAGGGAGATACATGTTTTTAATGAGGGTAGTCTTTAGTTTCAAAGGAGAGAAACGTGAGCTTCACAGCTGGAACATCAAGCAACAACTGTGAGTATCAGTGTCACTTTAGTTCCCATTGCTCAGGAGGAGGAGAGCGGGGGAAAAAAAGGAATGAAATAATAGAATGAAAACCTATGCAAAGGTGAAGACCAAAGCCTTCTGAAGCACCACAAGGAGGATTTGCTTGGTACTGGCTGTTAGGACCTAGGCTTCCTTTTTCCATATAGGCTTTGATTAGATGAAGATCTCTGTCTGGACTCGCAAACTCCAAATAAGTGACACTTCAACATATCAGCATCACTTCAGCCAACAGTGATCACATGAGAAACGAAAAACAATACAATACAAAAAAAGGATGAAGAACACATCTTTTAAGAAAACTAGATGTTAGTCTGCCTGAGAATAATGTCTTTTTTTTTTTTTTGATGCTTCTTTATAATGGATATTAGATTAAAACAAAAATTTTGCCTAAATAACTGAAGTAGGATAAGCATAATTGAAAAAAAAAAAAACATTGTGGCAGTTTGGTTTATTCTCTAGTCATACTCTGTTTATACAAGACAACCTCTTTATATCAGACATTATATTTTATGAATGCATCTTCTTTTATGGGACTTCTATGGGACTCTATCATTTTTATGATCTACCCTTAGCACTAAGACGAGAGCGACAGCTGATAAATGTAGAAGAGATTCACATGAGCAGGCAGGACACTCTCCCATAGTGAGTTTTTTTTCCAGTAAAAGCATTGTCTCCAAGGAGGTATTAGTCGTCAGGGTCCTGAAAAGTGATGGTGGAAGGGAATATATGAGGGTCTACAGGCTGAATTCTCACTTAATCAGATATTCTTTGTAGTTTCCACTGGCTTTAGCACGCTTACATTAGCAGAAAAAAAGTTGTGAGTAGATGGACTCAAAGGATGAATTTGATGGCTTGTTATATATTTCCTAACTTGGAGGTTCATGGTATAATGCTCTATTTTTCTGTATGATTTTTTTTTTAATATTAGAAAGAATCATGAGACTGAGATAATCTTCTTGCAGTTTAAATGGCACTGTATTTTGGTTGTTTTTTCCCCCATTCCTATGTCTTTTTTTTTTTTTCCCCTTGCATTTGAATAGTTAGAAAAATAACCAAAAAAGAAAAAAAAAGAAAAATGCCTGTTTCTCAAGCTTTCCATTATTGTCAATTTAGTGACCATGTAGGCTGATTCTATTTTACTGCATTTCCTAGAGCATTGGAGTACATTTATTGCGTCAACAGGAAGGATCGGTTGAATGATTAAGGCAGTAGAAATACTGAACATTTCTGGGGAGGGAATACTGGGACTAATGAAGAGATGCCATTCTTGTGGACTCTGATGCTAACAATTTTCTTTTCCCAACAAAAGATGAATTTGCAAATGTGATGTTTTCTTTCCCTTCCTTCCTGATCCTATAGCTATCATTCTCAATGGAAGCAAGTATTTTGTTGATATTGCATACTTGGAATTGTGTGTTTGTGTTGGGTGTTGCAATGCAATGATGCCTGTAGTAACAATCCTTCCATCTTCCCTTTAGGTCTGGATAGATGCAGGGACACAAATCTTCTTCTCATATGCAATCTGCTTAGGAGCAATGACTTCCCTGGGGAGCTACAACAAGTACAAATACAACTGCTATAGGCAAGTTTCCATCCAAGGGGGTTTAGTGTTTTAGCTAAATGATGTAAATAAAGTAGGGACAATGGGTTAATTTTTTTTTAATTAACTTGCTCCATGACATATGTGTGACTTAGGGACTGTTTGCTGCTGGGATGCCTGAACAGTGGTACCAGTTTTGTGTCTGGCTTCGCAATTTTTTCCGTCCTGGGCTTCATGGCACAAGAGCAAGGGGTGAACATTGCTGATGTGGCAGAGTCAGGTACGATGGTATTGGTGGCAGTGGTGGTGGGCACTGCCGCCTAGCGTGTGAGCAAAGTTCTGCAGACTCAATCAGCTAACATCTAAGCAATAAAAACAGAACCAGATTTCCCGTAATCTCCAGAAAAATAAGCACATTCACACCTGTTGATTTGGGCTTGCATCTAGAGCAATGATGGTTAGCTGGGGCTATGTAGTTTGTTCTTTCTTGATTAACAGGGCAGTTAGCACGCTTCCTAGAGGGGGTTAATCCTTTTCAGTTGAGTTTAGCCATTATCTAGGGTCCAAAAACATCATTGATTTAAAAATTTATTCCATCCTTCTTGTCAGACTACCTGTATTTTCACTCAGATGCAAATAGCCAGTTCTTATGTATTTTTTGTAGCTTAAGTTTCACTTGCTCACAGAGGGAATATTCTTGGCCTCTTGAAGGGACTCATGTTTCTAAGTCTCACTGAAAGGCAGGAGAAGTTGGAGAACCAGTTCTCATGGATTCTATGGACCATTTCATCCGCAATAACTATAGCTGTTGCAATCCCGCCTTTATGACATATAGCTTTGGGCTGAGGTTGATATTCTGGTGAGAGGTCCATTTTGAAATGGGATATACATTATAGGCTTCCCCGGTGCAGAATGGGTTCTTGCCCCTGATATCCAGCTTAAGTGCATGCAGCTGAAGGAGGTTAAATCCTCACAGCATGTGTGTGAATATATATTGGAAACTATAGATGACATTTGTCTTCTGTGCTTGTCTTATCCATAAGGGCAAGGGTAGCAATGTGTTTTCGAGGGGGAACAGACAGCATAGATGGGCATTACCAACCCCAGGAATTCAAAACTAACCGGTCAGGCTTCAACAACCACAAGACAGGCTTAGAGCTAATCAAATTCATAGAATGTCACTTCAGAGCACTTCCAGCAATTCTTTCTGACTTTTTTTAGCAATTACAATTCACCTGCATAGTATTTGAAAGCTCTCTTCTCTGCAAAAAAATTTAGAAATAGAATTAAAAAAGAACAGAATGAACATGATATGTCTTCTAATCATATGACTCCAGGAGTGAAGTCGTTATGAAAAATATCTCACATTACAAGGGCTAATGAAAAACTAATGACGCTGGTGGCACTGCTGCATTCTTGGGTGGCTAAAATTGGCATACCTCTTGCAATTGCAATTAGTCTCTTGGCCATAATGATTATTCTGATCAGAGGTTGATTGCTTTGTTTGAGCACAGGAAGCAAGGGAATAATCCTACTGAATGAATTGTAAATAGCCCCACTTTTTTTAATATGTAGGTGGATCGATTCCAAGAGTAGTGTTTTTAAGTATTTACACACTGATGTTTTTTTCTGGTCAATATTTATTCTAATTCTGATTAATTAAATCCACTGATAAGCAGGCAGCTGCATTCCTTTTGCTTGGCATTTGGTAAATTAAATAATTTCACAGTAACGTTGCATTATTTTTTTAAAAGTAAATAATTTATTAGTAACCCAGCACTATTAAGTAATGTTTAGATACAAATTAACGAATGAATTTGGTGCTTACAGAGCATTTTTCCAGAAAGAGCTCAAAAAGCATTTTTCAAAGGGGACTGACGTAATCCAAATTCTATACCTGGAGCAGCAAGGGTGCTGTGTAGTTTCAGACTTTGTTTTTTGCCTCGTTGCACATTTCCTTGTTGATCCCTTCAGGATTTGCAATTTGAGGATTTAAATTCAGCCCTAGTTGGCAATGGGCAGGAATTGCAGCCATCTCAGCCGGCCAGGGGGATACCCTTAGCCAGCCAACTGAACCCATAGCTGCTCTGTTTCCAGCCCCAGGGATGTTTTTCCATGACAGGGAGCGTTGTCCAGGTCCTTCCAGCAGATCCTAGGGCAGTTTTCACTCGCTGCCTCCCCCGGTGCTGAGCACTTGTGGGTTTGGGTCATGCAAAGTCACAGCCGCCCCAACCAAAACGTTAGGGAAAGGTGAGGAGATGGCTCTAACATTAGGGAGGACCTTACCCACAGGGCACCCACCTCCCTCCACCGCCTCACAGCATGTTCAGTCCCTCCTCATGGTTTTTATTAATCAGCACTGTCCCTGTTTTTTTTTTTTTTAAGGCACTTTTAGCATTTTCAGGAGGCTTCAGATTTGAGAGAAAAAAAAATCTTTCTGAGCAACCAAGTCCAGATTAAGTATCATTTAAAATTCCTTATGTTCACCGATGGGGTTGCCAGAAACGTTTTTGTTTTCCCGCAGATTTTTCGCCCTTATATTCCAACTGTTAGTTTCAAAGGCAAATCAAAGCTAGCACAGAGCTCAGGGCCCTTAGGCTGCACCACAGCACAAGGACACGTCCCCGGGGTGAAGCATGCAGCAGTTTGGGGGGGTTATGGAGGGCAGCCGTTTTACATCTGTCTCAGCAAAGATCGGGACGGGGTGGGGAGGCCAAATCCCTGCAAATTTTAGACACCCACCAATTTATTTTGGTATCGTCTGTCGTATAAAAATCTTAGTCTCATTTTAAATAAAACTAGTTGCTCGATTGTTTGGCTAATTTGTATTTATTTCTGTTCAAGCATTTTCAGTGACTTAAAGTTTTCTCTAGTTTAAAAAGAAAAGTTTATTTTTTTTTACTTCTCCCTCTACTTTTTCCATCTTTCTTGTTGCAAAGCAAAAGTGGGAGGTAGGAAGAACAGCTTTAAGAGATTTTTTTCTGTACAGGCTAGACGAGGAGACATCAGGCCCCATACTTCAGAAGTTAAGAAAGCAAAATTCCTCTCCCCATTGAAAGCAAAGTTTTATCTAAATCTGCTTAAAAGGCATGGAAAGCGCTAGTTTTCAAGGCTCTTTAACCAAAAAAAGGAAAGAAAAAAGGCAGACATTGCCAGGCTTCCATGGTGGCCCATGTGGAGAGGGCTGTTAATGCGAGGAGCCGGGTCCCTGGTCCCACAGCCCCAGGGGGGCTCTAGAACCGGCCTCGCCCCCACGTTTGGGCCCAGGGGGTTTGTGCCCTGGGCCGGGGCACCCTGGGGCCACCCTGTCCATGGGCCCCGGCGTGGCCGTGCTCGGCGTCGCTGCCGCCCCACGTCGCTGCGGCCGCGAGGAGGTGATTGCCTTTCCCCTTGAGTGTCGGCCCCAGGAGGTGCGGAGCGCGGAGGCGCTTCGCCAGGGAGCCGGGCCCAGCGGCTAGGACTAGCCTGCTGCTCCAGCGCAGGGTGGGCAGAGTTGCCGCCCGTCTTCCCCTTGCCCCTCTACCAAACACACGCAGAGCTCGGAGGTGGCCACGTCCACAGAGGTGCCTGTCCCAGGGAACCTTTGGAGCAGAGAGCCCCTTCCCTGCATGCGAGAGAGCTCCATCATCATCATCTCCATCGTGCACATGGGGGCTAGCGATGGGATTCTGCCATTCCCCTGCAATCCCCCCCGCCCTCGTCCCCCCCGCCCCGCTCCGGCGCTGCGTCCGCGTGGGACAGGCCTAGGAGCAGACTCGTTACGGGCACGTTTGAGACAGATGTTAAAACTGGCCGTCTGTTAGCCATGGCCTCGGGGGGGGTTGCCTGTGGTTTCTGCTGTAGTCATGCGTGCTTCGTTTTCAGATAAAAGAGCCAAACTGTTTCACTTCTGGTATTTCCAGCCGCGTTTGGATTTATCTGAACGGAACCAGGCATTCCTGCATTTGAGTGTGCCTACCTCTGCTGAAGAGCTGGTACTTACTAGTTCTCTCCCCTTCCCTTCCCCCTTCCCTGTTCTCTCTTTCTCCTTTAGGTCCCGGCCTGGCCTTCATTGCCTACCCGAAAGCCGTGTCCATGATGCCGCTGCCCACCTTTTGGGCAATCCTTTTCTTTATTATGCTTCTGTTGCTTGGACTGGATAGCCAGGTGAGTGCGTTGGGTGCGAGAGATGGGGCTGAGCACTTCAAATGCGGGACAGACCGTAGAAATCTGTAGGATGCTTCCTGCCACTGCCATCAACTGGGTGGCCACCTTCATTAATACTCACTGTAATTAATAACAACAAGGAATGCGAGCGCCACTGGCTGCAAAGCGCCAAACAAATGCAAAGTCATTTATAAGGTGCAAAAAGCACAGGTTTGGGGATGTGTATCCAGGGTAACTTCACTACCTGGCAGAGGGAAAAGAAAGTAGCTTCTGTCATCAGCTCTCAGAGACCCTGAACACCTTGGGGTCCTGCTGACTCCTGATGCCAGCCCCAAGTGGGCCAGGGAGCATCTCAGGACAGCTCCGGCCGTCCGAACCACACACTGCTATTAATTGCAGAGCAAGGGAAAAATCAAAAGTTCAGGGATTTAGGCTGTTTTTTCCCAGTGGTTGCTTGTAGAAATGTTGGAATAAATAGCACAAGAGGACCCTGTAAATCATTTCTAGATAGTCCACTTACAAGGAAACAGATGTGACCAAGGTTTATGCAGTGACCATGCGTTTGAAATTGCTTAATTTTGGGGGCAACAGGCAGCTTTCTGCACTGAAATGCAAAGTAACTAGGATTACCAGAACGCCAGTGACAGGGGCAAAGTATTTGTTTAGACTAAATCCTCTCCCATATGAAGAGAGCTCTGCAAATGGGTTTTTACTCATTTCTTGTGCACTTGTCTCTTACGTTTTTGACATTCCATGTGTCCTAAATTGATCTTTGTGGCTTAATTTTTGAACTGCAGTGAACACCTTTAAATCTCTCTGAAATGAATATAGAAGTGTCCAGAACTGTGGTTCAGCAGCCCTGTACTTTGACAAATTGGAAGCTGTCTAGTAGTTTTAAAAAGCTCCTAACTGTGTAGAATGATTAAAACTAATTGGAGCGCTTAATTTCTCTCTTCCAACCCTCTTTTTTTGTTGTTGTTGTTTTTGTTTTTGGAGTGCAGTCAAGCAGGTTTCTGGAATGCCAGAGCGGTTTAAGATCAAATCAGACCAAAGGAAATGATTGCATTAAAAAAAAAAAAAAAAAAGCCAGTTTCAGAAGTCCCAGTAACAAGAGAGAGGGCAACAAAATCTGATGGCCTATTTTCAGAGCAGGTTGTCATTCCTAACAGGGCTTCAGCTCCTGGTCAAAAAGGACATAGTTAATGCAGGGCACTTCTGGGCACTTCAGGAGCAATCTAGATACTGGATAGAAGAAGGTATCTTGTCTTGAATAATGCTGCTTTGTAAATGCCCCATGATAAAGAGCTGATCGTAAGATAATTTAGCCACTGAAAGTGAAGGTCAGCTCCACAGAGCTACCTTGGCAACCCTTGACGGCCTCATGTTTTCAGTGAACTTGATGCTTTTGCCTTGGGTAGGGTCCAAAAGCGAATGGGAAGGGTTGCACTGACACCTGCAAGCTTAGAACCTGGTCAGGGGGAAAGGCAGGACTTGGCTGAACGATCCCTCCCTTCCTCTGGGTTTGTTTGAGAGGAGCTGAGCAGTCCCTTTTCCCTGCAGGAAGACAGGGCTTCCATTCCAGAAACTTCTACTCAAATCCAGTTTTGGTTATTTGGTTAACACAAAGTTATATAAAGCTCAAAGTTATCAAAAATACAGTTATCACTAGCTAGATAAATTCAGATTTTGGCTAATCTTTGGCCACATTTTTGTTAAATCTTTGTAAATACCAAATCTGCATATGGGAAATGTAGCAACAGATCTGTTATCGTTGGGCCCCATAGCCTCATTCAGAAGTGCTCAAGGTGAGAAAAGATTGCCTATTTAGCATCAAAGCTTCCTTTCCACTGGCTGGATTTTAACTAGCAAAATCAAGAGTGCAGTTATATCTACTTACTGAATTAACCAAAACAGCACCTACTTACAAGGTGCTGGGGCACATCAGAGAAAGAGACTGAGAGGTCTCAGCTCGGAAGACTTAGGCATTACTGAGCATTTTCTCTCTGCCTCTTTTCCAGCAAATATCTCATTTTTATGTGGCACAGCTGTAGCTTGAAAGCCACGTAAGTGCCTTCCCAACGTCAAATTAAGTTCCCTTCTCCCTGTGGCTTGCATTTGCAAAGCCTCTGCAGGAGTTCAGGAGGATGCTAGGAAATGAACAGCCATTCTCAAGCCTGTTCCAGGCAGAAAATTGCCCCCACACTTTAACCATTGTGTTTTAAGGAATGATTTCTGAGTTACTTGTTCGGAATAGTGTTTTGTTTAATTATATGACAGGATAAAATGCCTGGTGGGTATGTTTTGAGTCACGTTTTTTTGTTATTGTTGTTTGCTTCTCTAGTTTGTTGAAGTTGAAGGACAGATCACGTCATTAGTTGATCTGCACCCATCCTTCCTAAGGAAGGGTTACCGACGGGAAATCTTCATCGCTGTAGTATGTTTCCTTAGCTATCTTCTGGGACTAACTATGGTGACTGAGGTAAGTAACGCGGGTTGTCTGAAATTGTCTTCATTTTTGGTCCCTGTGGAGATGAATTTACACTACAAATCAGACAGCGCAGTAATAACCACTCCAAAAACCAGCCTCTTTAGATCTTCACTACCTCTTTCATCCCTAGTTCTGAAACTGTTTTGAAAGGGAGCTAAATACTCCCCCCTTCTTCAGTGTGAGGAGGAGGGATCTGAAATCTCATTAATTTCAATCCGATCTAAGGTACTAATCAACTTCAGTATGAATATTAACATCTGGCTCCAAATGATGAAACGTAATGGGAACCTCCGGTAAAGCAGATTAAAATCCCATCCAGTGCATGCAGGGAAAGAGATTTTAATCTTAGTTACACAGATCTGAATCAGTTATATAGCCTTGGATTTATTCTAGTGTAAACAAGACTGGAATATGTTCCGGTGGCTGCACTGCCGTGATATTTATCTCCAAAATAAAATTCAAGACAGATTTTAAAAACAACTGAAGAGGACAACTATGGGAGTTAAAATAGTACCTGTAAGAGGCCGTGCCTAACCAAATCATGTTTTGGCCAGGTAAATACAGTGCTATGTGGTGAGAACAACGGGTCTAGCAGTGCAGTAAAACGACAGATGAAAAACAGTCCTTCCACTTGGTTCATAAATGAGAACCGTCCTGACGAGCTGACTTGCATTTTTAGGCTTTTGGAGGCATTTATGTTAAGGACCTATTATTTCTTTGCACCATTCATTTCTGTAAATGCCCATCCTAAAAATACTTTTAAGAAGGGAAGACTTAAGTGTTTCAGTCGATTATAGTAAGTGGCTTAATTTTGGTTAATCATCTTCTCGTTTAGAGTGCTTTCTATAGTAAACAAGCATATTCTCTGAGGAAGGTGATGCCAGGTGTTTGCCTTACCTAGTCGCTTGACATTTCTGCTTGTTAGAGAGCAGCCATAAAGATATATTAGTAGATATTACCTGACATAAACAAGTGCCTGGCAAGCAGCATATGCTGTTCACAAACATATTTTACTTGGAGCTGGGCCTAGAGTGCTCAGAGTTTTTTTCCTGCTGGATCCTAATCCATGATATATCTCTTTTACAGGGTGGCATGTATGTTTTTCAACTCTTTGACTACTATGCAGCTAGTGGTGTATGCCTTTTGTGGGTTGCATTCTTTGAATGTATTGCTGTAGCCTGGGTTTATGGTAAGTGTGAATCCTTTCATCTAATACCTTTTGATGAGTCAGTGACAATTTTGCCAGCCAAATAGTTAGTCATTCCACAAGCTTCTTCCCAGCAACAGATTCTTACCATAAATATAAATTTGCAGTCACTTCTTGGAGGAAAATTTGCATCTGGGATCAAGCCAACCCTCAATGCTTTTCACACACACAAAAAGAGGGGTTTTTTTCATTGATTATTAAGAAAGGCACAATTAAGCATTTACATGTGTTTTTGGAGATGAGAGTTGAAAGATTGGCCAGCCATGAAAACTTGTGTTTGTCTCAAAAGAAAAAATCCTTTCAAAGCTGTCTGCAGGGGTCAAGCGAACCAAATAGAAAATATGAAAAGAAAGTCAGGGGAAAGTGCATTCTGTCTGTTATTTCCAAGAGATGCTGATGGCCAAAGTCTGACCGTGGCCCCAGTTGCTGCTGTGACAGTAGTTTAGGAGAGATGAGGAAAGTTCGCGATTCGTGACTGGTCATTTCCCTGATTCTTCACTCCATCTCCTTTAAGAAAGAAAAAGCCAAACAAAATCTATGGAAATTTGATCCAAAATGAAGATTTTGGTTTTGGCCGTTTTCATCTGATCCCAGAGGGCTCCGGATTAGCATCCTTCCTTCTCGGGCTTAATCCTTAGAACAGTCCTCTACCTTAGCCCATTTTTATATACAGGATTCTGAAAAATATTTCACTGTCCATTACAGGCGCTGATAATATTTATGATGCCATTGAGGATATGATTGGATACAGACCTGGTCCTTGGATGAAATGGAGCTGGATCGTGATCACACCAGTTCTCTGTGTGGTGAGTACTGATCTAACTCTTTTAAGTCTTCTGTGTTGCAGCTTTGAGCCTGTCTTACTGCTCCTCTTCAATGGAGGGCTGCTGCACTCAGAAGCTTGAACACAGCCTTCAAAGACATGACCTTAGTCAATATTAGCTGTTAGTGTGACATCTCTCTGCTGTGCCTGTGCAACGTGTAGCAGACTAAATCTGGGTGTATTTTTCTGGGCAAATATTAGCTCCATGGCACATATAACTCACTCTGTAAAAGCACTCGCTGCACTAAGTAACAGGACTGTGAGGCCATTTTAATGAGAAGATCTGCGTAGTCTGAAGCAGATGCTCAGCTTGGTGTATATTGTTTGCTGGGGAGAACATCCCAGGAAGCTCTTTGCAATGTGCAGCAAGTTGTTTAGTCCTGAAAAGCCTGAGCAAGGGAGCTTGCTCCCCTGGTTTAAGATACGTATGTGTCTCTCAGCTCTGCCTTTCAATGCCTGGCTTCCTTAGGGCCGGCAATAACACTAGAGCCTAGCTGCTTTCAGCATATTTTGAGCCTCCCTTTGTTTTCCTTTCTTTTTTACACAGGGGTGCTTTATCTTTTCTTTGGCCAAGTACAAACCGCTGACCTACAACAAGGTCTACACATACCCAGATTGGGCAATTGGCCTGGGCTGGGTTCTTGCCCTTTCCTCCATGATCTGCATCCCTATGGTGATGGTCATCCGCATCATACAGTCAGATGGGTCACTCATTGAGGTAAGAACCACCCTAAGGAGGCTCCTTATGGGGACGGAGACTGCTTTGGAGGTGGGACAGTGAATTCGGGTCTGAGTCAGGGTGGTGGGGGATTCTCTTTGCATTAAGCTTCTTCTCCAGGTGATTTGCTTTAACAGTGGGAAAAGAGGTCCCATGTTTAGGTGAAGTAGCCCTCACCTCTCCCTGCTTTAAGAGAATGGGCTGCTTACAGGGTATATGGGCCACACCATGCTACCTTCCCTCATCAGCTCACTAAGTTAGACCATAACTTGACCAGACATCTAGCTTTTGTGTACAGCTGGCAATACAGAGGAAGGGAGCTTTAACTTGCTCTGTTTTATACAAAATAAATGCAACAGTTGGGAAACTGGCCCTTGGCCCAGGTAGGGCAAAGTTGGATACCTCTGCTAGAGCGAATGCAGATAAGACTGTTAACGATCACCTGTCCTTTTGGCAAACAGTAGAAGCAGAACAAATGCAAAACCTTCTGTCCTCAAATAAACACCAGATGATTTTACTTGCCTTCCGCGTCTGCAGCTTTCAGCTTGGCAAATTGTTGCCTTCATGTGCAGACAAACACTCAAAGACTCTGTGATTCACAAGGCTGGCCATCACTCTGGGGTCTAAATAGAAGTCAAATGCCAGTGCCAATGATTTGCCTCACTTTTTAGCTTTTCTAATGAATCAAATGAAAAGACTGCGTCCAGGTTCCCCCTAGTTCTGGAAAACTTGGTTCGGATTCAGACTTGACATTGCCCATTTGTTCAGGTTTTCGTGCAGTCTCTTGCCTTTCACATTTCAGCACTGGTTCTCCGGATCTATTTTTCAGAAAATTTTAGAGGTTGTGCAAGCATTAAACTTAGCACTTCTCATCAGAGGTTTCAGTTTAGTTTTATTGTCCTCTAGTGAGATGGTCTGAAATGCAGAGAGGATATTGTTGGAGGAGAAAGTGGGATACTTCGGGTGAGGAAAAGAAAAGAGATGGAATAAAATGAAAAAGGAACATTTCCTGGAACACAAATACTTGAGTTTGTTTTCCTCCAAGTGTTAATAGTCCTTTTCAGCCAGAACCTTTTCTTGAGTGTTTATTTTCCCCATCTATTGAGAGACAAGTCTAAAAGTAGCCAAAACACTCCACGAAAAGCATGTTAGAAAAGGGAAGAGAGTAACCACTGGTCAGATGCCATTTAGTTCATCCTTTGTGAACGGAGATGTAGGAGAGAAGTGGCCACTTGGCCAAGAGCTGCTGGACTGAAAGGCAGGGCTGTTTCTGACCGAGGCAGAGCAACTCGAGGAGCAGCTGAAAACGCAGCGCCCCGGATGCTGGCAGACCCTCCCCGTGTCCTCTGGGCTCTCCAGCCTCGAGCCAGGATGTGTTTTGCCTTCTCACCTTGGCCTCCTTTCCCCTTTCAGAGGATAAAAGCAGTGGCTGCCCCCAAGGAAGTGAATCGGTGGTCCAAAGAGACGGAGAGCGGCACCCCCTTCTGCCCCAACGGGACGTCGAACGGCGGATTGATCAAGCCAACTCATATCATTGTGGAAACCATGATGTGAGCTCTCTCTGTGAGAGGATAAACCTGCTTTAACTGCCGTTTACTAACCATAGATTCTCATAGGACCAGGTTTACAGAGCTTTATATTTGCACTAGGATTTATTTTTATTTCTCACAGAGAAAGTTATTTTTTGTGTGTGTTTTTTTTTAATATTTTGTAAGGTAATCACAGCAGATGTCTCTCTGTAGAGGGAGAGCTTTCATATCAGACTAGACATATTACAGGAATTTACTATTATTGGGTTTTTTTAAATATATATATCTTTATCTCTAAGTACTATACACCTTACCACTTGAATTGATTGTCTTGCCAGCAATATATTCAAGTTTCAGAAAGCAATTTTAGGTGCTGGTATGGTTGGGAGCAGGGTAACCTACAGAACACACAGAAGGAGCTCTGTTGAGAGACTGAGGAAAAAAAAGAATACCGTTTCTAGAGAATTTTCAAAGGTGTAGTATTTCCACCCTCTGGTTCAACTGTGGTAAACGACAGACTTCAGGGTCCCATCGGGAAAAGGGTACAGTTCTGTTTCCATCGTTTCACATATGTTTTGCATAGTCCCTGAAAAAAGATACAGCTGGAGCAGAAAGGCTGAGGAGGAGGCAGGGAACGTGGGTGTGGAAAGGCTTGCAGCCATCCCGTCTGAGCACGGTGTTGGGACCCCATCATCACCCACCCCAGAGCAGGAGTTTAGGAAGGCGTTTGCTGCATTTGGCATGGTTCACTTTTTCCTTTTTTTTTTCATTTTTTACTTAGGTGAAATGCCTGCTGTTTGTGCATGAGTAAGGAGGTTGAGGAGCTGCTCCTTAGTTTCCACCACGGCGTTTTTAGCTGAGGTATCGCTGGTGTAAACTTGAATTCTGCAAAGAGTGACTCACAGGCTGCTCCGGCGGCAGCGCTGGCGAAAAGCAGCACCTGTGGCCAAACGTTTGCTTGGTCTTTGGTTTGCTTGTTAAGGATTGGACTTTGGTTTTCAGAAAAAAAAAAGGAAAGAAAGTCTCGTACAGACTCTGACCGTTCAAAGGTGAACACGAACCAGATCATTCCTGACAGGAAGAGCAAAGCCACTCACCTAAGCCCCACATAACATGTATTTGTAACAAACACATCAGTAATAATAGCAGTAATGAAAATAATAAGTCAGCAAACAGATGCTTTTCATCTGTGTATCTCAGAAATACTTTACCAAGTACGGTAACCTGGATTTGCTTTATTTATTTGCTTGGATGTTCTGGTTGGGGAAATGTAAGGACTAAGTACCCTGTCCCGTGTCACTAAAAACTAGCAGTGGATCTGCATGCAGATTGCCCAGTCTCCTCACCTGTCTTGGGTTAGACTGTGATCATTTGGGCTTGGGGAGAAGGGGTTTATGTATTTCTGAGGCCTGTGCATAGGCCTCACGAGAAGAAGAACTAGAGCTTAAGGCATTTTGAAGCAAAGGAAACACAGAACATTGAAAGATCCTTTTACTGGGTCACAAAGAGCAGTGTACTGTTCAGGTTAGCCTAAGGAGTAACCACTACAGGGATTGTGGAAAAGGAAGTGCAGAAAACTGAAGTGAGTAGCTAATGCCATGGGGATCTCCTGTCTGAAGACTGTCCAAAGGATGGACAAGCTTCCTCTCTCGTTTTTTTTCTTTTTTTCTCTTTTCTCCTTTTCTCTTTTCTCTTTTCTCTTTCCTTCCTTTCTTCCTTTCTTCCTTTCTTCCTTTCTTCCTTTCTTCCTTTCTTCCTTTCTTCCTTTCTTCCTTTCTTCCTTTCTTCCTTTCTTCCTTTCTTTTTTTATTCTCTTTTCTTTCTTTTTTTTATTAAATGTAAACAAGCTGTGCTGGGAACAGGTTCTCTGGAGAAACTCTGCCTTGCCTTGTAGGCATTGTATTTGAGGGAGATTTTTTTTCTTCTTCTAATGATACCACAATTAGGCCAGCCAAAGTTATATAGAGGGAATGCTTCCTCAAAGCAGGGTTTTGTATCTGCTAATTTTACTGTCAGCTTAGGCTGTCGGGACAGGCTTTATCATTTAAACAGGAACATATCCAGTTCTTAACATTCCTACGCAGTAGTTTTATTTTTCTTTAATGCCTCATGGACTAACTGGCCACAGCAGCACAAATAACTTTTCGATTAACTTGTTGGTATTACTGTAAAAGAGAAGGGATGATTTAAAACTAAGAGATGGACCAAAGCAAAGAAAAGAAAACCCTTGCATCTATACTTTATTGTTCCCATTTATTTTTCTAATTTTAACTTGTACATGACTTTTAATCAGATGGCTGAGCTGCAGAAACAAAGCAGCCACTACTGTTTTGCTATTGTTTTCTTTTCTGGTTGCTGTATTATGAGAGTTATATATTAAACTTTTCCACGGCTGGAGATGGCTAATATCGTATTTTACCTGCTGGGCCAGTGGCAATAGCCATCCCAAGGCCTGGAGGAGCTCACTGGAGAAAGTTTGCTTTATTTTAATTTAAAAAAAAGCTTTAACTGTCAAAGGCACAAAAGTGGAATGAAAGGTAACTCGTTATGGGCTTTGATTCGGGCTCTCCTTTGGAGTTACAAGTGGTGCCCACACTAACCAGGCACCTTTCCCTGGTTAAGATGAGAGTAGCAGGTCAGGCATCTACATGAATGGTTTGAGGAGTGCAAGTGAAACACTGGTGCTTGATTGTTTCGTTTGTTATTCGTTTGCGTTGATAAAACTGCATTTGAGATTTGTTTGCACATGAGTTTCGTGCTGTATAGCTGAGACAAACTCTAGTTAGGGGGGAAAAAAATAAATGGTTTGGCTCGGTGCAAAAGGTCTCTGGTGAGGGAGGTGGATACGGAGCCATCTCCGGCCGCGCGGAGAGCATCTTTGCGTGCCGAACCAGAGGGCTAATACTACACCTTTAGAAGCAAACTATAGAGAACCAGAACCCAGCCCCATTTCGCTACAAACTGTGCCATTCAAATCAGTCGCTTCCACGTCCCGAGGGAATCGTCTTGCACATACGCAACGAGCTCGCCCGGCCCCCTGCCCAGGGAAGAGCAGAGCATCGCTGGCTCGGGAAAATAACCCCCTTCCCCTCCACAAAGCAAAAGATTCTTTTTGTTAGCTCTGGGTTTTGAGTTCCATTGAGCACATTCACCTTTTTACTGTTCTGGGTTTTTTTTTTTTTTTCTAACACTTTTTTTTCAGATTTCTGATTTTTCTTGGTGGTAAATTTGCATTTCACCACAATCTGCTGCCAAATTCATTAAAAAGTAATTTTTAAAACATGTCTGTATTTTCTACCTATTTATGATTGCAAATACAACTGATTTTTTTTTCCTAATTTACTTGTTTAAACTATTGTGACCTATTTTACCTGTTTTATGTAAATGAGGAACTCGATATTAAAATATCATGACTAGTCATAGATGAACTGCTTTGGATCTAGGGAAAAATGAGTTTAGCTTTTGACATGGAATCTTCAGAACCAAATCACTGAGTCTAAAACCAGAATAAAGCAAAACCATGCCACATTTTCTCATATTTCATGCACCTTTGTATTCACAGACGCTTCTGAGCTTGGAAACGGCAGGTTTTCAGCAGTATTTGTCTCTAATTCAGCTGCAATCAGGAGATATTACACATGGCAAATGAGTCCCACATAATTCCCAGCCTTGTTCCTTATCTTTCTCAGCTTTCCAAACTTTTTCTCAGTTCACCTGTCACTAGTTATGATCTCACCGAATGGGCATCTATTGTAAGGGACTTTACCAGTAGTCTGTATTTCGGTATTTAAGCAGTATGATTGCATAAATAGAACTGTTCCGTTGTTGTTGTTGCTGTAGTTGTTCTCATTTTCCTCTTTGTCGGTAGTTTTCCTTTTCATCTGGTCCAAAACAGATCCGCACGCTTAGGAAAGTCCTCTTTAAAATGTGAGATACTAAGTCCACGTTGCTCTTGCATTAGAAAAGACAACCCAAAAGCCAAGCGGCTGCTTCTCGCCGCGGGAGGCAAGGCTGCGCCCGCGGCACCGACACCGGCGCGGCCCTAGAAGGGCCAGCTGCAAGAGGAGGGAGCAGCAGCAAAATGGATTTTTCCTGCTGCTTTTGGGCGAGGAGAAAGACACCGGCTGCCCTCTGCTCGGTGCGACACGAACACCGTTAGCAAAGCGTTTGCTGTCACCGCAAGGACAGCACCGCGGCACAGCGCACGCTCGGGCCGGTGGCATCGTCCTCTCACCTGCACGTGCGGCCAGCTCCACGTTCCCCTCGGGACATGGGACAGCGCAAGCAGAGCTGCAGACACGGAGACGTTTCCACGGGCCAGGCCTTTTCCTGGGCTCCTCCCAGCCGGTTTTCCTTTGCTGAGGAGCCTCATGGTGTCGGTGAGGTGGTGCTGGTCACACTTGGGTTCAAAGCTCCCGCCTGCTGTTACCAGCAGCCAAGTTCCACCCGCGGGAGAAGGATTTGGACATTTCGAATAACTGATTCTTCGCTTCCACGTCTTGTGGCCGCTGCGGGATCGCAGGCGGAGGCGCAGTGTATATAAGGTGTTAAATAAGCTGTGTAGTGAATGGAGTGGACAAGTTAGCTCAGCAGTTCACGTATGCTTGGAAGAAAGATGACTCTGACCCAGGAGACTCAATGCAAGTTGCTCACTTTCAGTAAAACGTAAATCTGTGCTTAAGTAGAAGATTAGGTGAAGTCTTCCGCCCATCCACACACACAAATAGGGACATTGCTTCGGGTCCTAGGGTGCAAATTTAAGCCTTTCAAGCTTTGCAGGATGTGGATTGAGAAAGTTCGGGCATTTCTGTCCTGCAAAGAGCCTGTGTGCTGGGGAGCCCCAGATCCCGGGGAGCCCCAGATCCCGGGGAGCCCCAGATCCCGGGGAGCCCCAGGGGTGTGAAAACCCCGGCTGGGATCGTGGCTGCGCTGAGGAGCCGGGAGCAGGGCCGGATGTTCCCGGAGGGCTCCAGTGGCTTCCCTGGGCTCACGGCCTCCCGGCTCGGCAGCCAGAGCCCTGGGGGTAGAGCGGATACAGGGCTGTGTGTTTGCATGAGCAAAGTCAGAGCCGCTTAGCAATTTATTTCTTTTAATTGAGGATGAGCTGAAGAAAGAAGTGTTGGGTTGAGGCCTTCCTGTAGGTGACTGCAAAACAAGCTTTAGCTTGGGAAATAGTGAAAAAAATGGGGAAAAAAAACCACACTAAGGCAAACGAGGCCGCTCAGCCCGCACGCTTTGGTCTCACACACACGAACCACCAGTGACATCAGTGCTCAATAAAGCTGAATTGCCCAAGGAAAACTCCCCGGGTAGCCCCTGCTAGGCATGGCTGGACATTGCCACGGCCACCCCACCCTGCCATGGGGCGTTGCTCTTTCCAGCCCTTCCCAAAAAAATCTGTTAATGGACATTTCCCTGAGTAAAAAGCATTCAACCCCCCCCCCCAAAAAAAAAAAAAAAAAAAAAAAAAAAAAAAAAAGGATTTGTTTGTGTCTGTTAGCAAATTAACAGAAAAAAAAAAACTCAAACTTTTATGTGTTTTTGATTTTTCAACTGTCAGTAAAAATTGGCTGTTTTCATCTGTTTGAGGCCTAAAAGCTTCAGGAATGTTTTGAATAAGAGAAAAAAAAAATGTTAAAAAAAAAGTTAAAATTTTGCAGGTTGTAAAAAGTGAAGAAACTATTATTAGCACCCTTCCAAAAAAACAAAAGCTCCCAACCTTCTTGCCTTGCAGTGCAGCTTATTCTTGACGCTGATGTTTTGCCCTTATTTTAAATAATCAGAAAAACCTGACAAAATATTTTCCAATAACCACCTAAAAAGCCCCAGCATTAGAGGGAAGGAAAGACGAGCACCCATAGGTGCTTCCTCAGCACAGCCTGGCTCCCTGTTGCAGCCCAGGCAAAGCTGGGGCCTGACTTGATAAATTGGAAGAATAAGTGGGAATGGGCGGGGGGAAAAAAAAAAAAAAGAAAAAAGAAAAATGAAGCAATTGGGTAAAGCTGAAGAGCAGCGTGTGTGTTTGTGGGGGGAAGGCGTCACTCCTGTAGCCTAGTCCATGTTCGCATGCTGCGTATTGTTCCTAAAGCTCTTGCATCTGCTTCTGCAGTCAAGCTAATGAAGTTTAATTTTTAATTATTGTTATTACTATTCACTATATACTGGAAAAAAAAATGAGAACAGTGGCAAAATTGTGTTGAGAGGCTTTAAAAAAAAGAAAAAAAGAAAAAAAAAGAAAGAAACCCCGGGAGGGGGCAAGTTGAGTGCGCCGGTCTCTCGGCACTGCAGCAGCCCGGTACTGTTCTGAAGTGCTCGGTGTTCAATAGGATGGTGTTTTTCTCCAGTGTAATGTTGTGCTTGTTACCTGATCCGTTTCCAGGGACTTCACGTTAAAAGAGGTGGGCCATCTTGTTTGATGTTTTTGCCTAAAACAAACAAAATCAGTGGGTTTTTTTTTTTTTTTTTAATTTAAATTCCTAGCAACTGTGACTACAGTAAAGTGATGAGTAGCACATGAGACAAGGCGGCTGCTTCAGTGCTGGCCTTCTTAAAACTGTCATCTGAACTTTTTAAGAAATTAAAAAAAAAAAATAAAAATATTTTTAAAACATTTTAAAACTTTTTTTGTGTGTGTGTGTGTGTTCCGAGAAGGAATATTTGTATTTGAAACCAATCCTGGAGTGTAATTTAATCCTAAAACCCTGGCCTTTGTGTATATGGTAAATGTTTGTATTTTGCAGTTTCTGTTTTGCTTTTTAGATAAATAAAATGTATATGGATATTTTTAAGTCATCTTTGCTTTTTTAGATGAGTTTGTAATCACCTTATAACAGAAAATAAAACTTTCCTTTATAAACCAGATGTGTTCTCAAGTGTTTCTGTTAGGCCGTTGAGTCACTGGACTTCTAAATTTTAGAGTTATGTACTGTGTGGTATGTGTGGATATATATGTGTGTGCGGGGGGGGGGGGTATTTATATGTCTGTGTGAGGATGTAGAGCTATATGTATATATAGACATATATGGATGTAAGTATGTACATATATATTTAAATATACACACTATATAATTTTATATATTTGGTTTTACACACACACACACACACACAGTATACATTTATGCATACATTTATGTGTGTATAGTGTATATCTATGTGTATATATATGTACATATATACACATATATATATATATAGTTTATATATATATATATATAGTATACATACACCGTGTGTGTAGACACATACACACACACTCGGATACCTACACACTTCGGAGCAGGTTCCTGACTTAACCTTCAGCCGGTGCCAGCAGCCCTGTAAGGGCAGCGGCTGCAAATGCAGCCCAGAGAGGAGGGAAAAATCCCTTCATTTCCCTGGTTTCTCCCTGACCAGAAGGACTTTACAGGGCCAGGAGGAGCTCCCAGTTTCTGCTGGCTGAGCAGGACCTTGCTGCAGCTTTGCCATCCCGACGGACGAGCTTGTGATGTTAAGCCTGGCCTGGGCAGTTTACAGCCAGCGTAGTTGGTGATACCAATGTGTACTGGATGATTAAATAAATAATAAAAAAATAAGATTTATATTAATAATTAATCATTAAATTATAATTTATAAATAATTTTAAAAAATAAATTTAAAAAATACTTTTTTTTTATAAAGACTTTATTAGCGACTTTTGGGGAGCACCTGGTGTGAAACCGGGGGCGGGGGGGTGGCTGGCGACGCGAGCGGTGGCAGATAAGGGTTGTTGATGGTGACAACCGGCCGAGTGGCAGCAGAAGCGATGCCCCAAAACCCAGCGGGGCCCCCAGCACAACCACCCCCCCCCCCCCCGGCCTCCCACATCAGCAGCCTCGCCCCAGGGCAGCCCTGGCCTCCAGGCGGGTTCAACAGGAGCCTCCCCGTCCTCCTCCGGCAGCGACGGACGCAAGGAAAGGCGAGACCGGCATTTCATCTGCTTTTATTTAATTAAAAAAAAAAAAAAAAAAAAAAAAAAGGCAAAGTCATTGCAATCCCATTTAAATACAGAGATTTACAAATAGGTCCAAAACAGGACTAAAATATGCTTTGAAATGCTGTACTTTTAAATATTGTGCTTTCATAGATACATAAGAAAATTAGCATAGAAAAATACTTTACAAGGAATACACTCTAGTATATGGATAAAAATACACATTTAAGTAACGCATTTCATCTTCTTATCATTCAAAATGCATAGGGAGGGATACAAGGACCACGTTTTTCTTCCTTTTTTTTTTTTTCCTCCTTTTTTTTTTTTTTTTTTGTTTTTAAAGCCTTTAATAAAAGTCTTCATTAAAAACTTACGAGAAGCCCCCGGGAGCTTCCGCTGCTCAGAATATTGCATATAAACCCACTTTGGGCCGCACTGTCAATGCTCCACAGTATCGACTATGGCACGTTACCGAGTAGCGGCAGCAATGGCGAGGAGTATTGCATACGCGAAGAGGAAATGGCTACGACGACAAGCAGCTGGAGCGGGGCTGGACACGGGAACACCCCGACACGGGAAGCTCCGGAGGACGGGCAGGGAGGCCGGGAAGTGGCTCCGGGCTCGGGCGGAGGGGCCATGGAGGCAGTGCAAGGAGCGAGGGCCCCGCGGCTCCCGGCTGTGCCCGGGCCTTGCTGCCGCGCGCCGGGGCACTGGAATAAAGTGCTAATATGGGGAACAGGGAGCGGGCGGCTGTGGCAGCCTCGGGGAGGACTGACGGGGACACAGAGCCTGCGGAGGGAGACGAGGAAGAGGGGCAGCTGTGCAGCCTTCGTCCCTGCACGCGGCGCTGGCCCCGTGAGGAAGGCGCCCAGCCAGATCCGCCGCGCGGCTCCCGGGGCCGTCGGGCTCCTCCAGTGGAGGCCGGTGGCACCTGTGGGGGTCCCCGTGGGCCCCGAGGACGAGGCTGCAGCGACACAGCGATGTCCGTGCCACCTGGTTACACGGGGGAGCCGAGCTAATGCAGGAAACAGCGATAGCACCATGTGTGTTTGCAGGGTGGGTGGCCAGGGCGGGGGCTCTGGGGCCCACAGCCCTGCCGGGCCCGGGCTGGCCCGGAGGAGGCCCCGGGGGCTCCAGCACGGGCTCCGCTCGGACCTTCGGAGCGGTGCCGGGCGCTCCGCAGGGCTCCGCGCCGCCCTCGTGCCCGCGGCGGGTTAGGGCGCACACAGCGTTTACAGCCAGCGGGGCAAAACAGGCCGGAGCTGCCCCCGCACGCGGCGCGGGAGCCCTTGGCCGGGGCCCCGCGCGCTCTCACAGCGTCTGCGCGCTCGCCTTGGCCTCGGCGGGCGCCGCCCGCGCCAGCGGGTTGCGGCTGATCACCAGGTCCAGCTTATCTCCAGCCTCGGAAATGAGCGGCACGGCCAGGCAGCAGTCCAGGTCTCTGGTGCGGACGCGATTTACCTGCCGGGAGGGGAGTCAGGAGGTGCCATGGGGAGGAACAACAAAAAGACCAGGTTTGTCAGTTGGAAAACGTTTCGGCGGGCGCTAGACCCGCGACAACGCGTAACGCAGCTCCGGCTTTGCAAGGCATCCCCCTGAGCCTGGGCCCAACGCTCCTTCGCAAAGAAACAACACGGAGAAAGGTCTGCATGAGGCATAAACCTTGACCCGGGGTGTGCAGGGCAGCATTCAAACTATTAAACCCTGCAGGATTCAAAAGCAGGTCTCCAGGTCAAGCTTGCATGAGAAAGGTTGCCACTTGCTATGATTTGGAAATTTAGGAAGTTTTTTGCCCTTACGAGTTTTTTCGACCTTAAATTTGTAAAAGGGAGTGCTGGACACCTAGCAAGCACACACAGATCGGACCATCCACGAGGCCAGCAGCAGCCCTTAGGAGACATCTGTGCAGGCTACAGGCTGTAAATCGAAATTCCTTTCAATAGTTTCTTTTTCTGTGCCCAATTTCATTTTCATTTTGGAGGAGTCTGGGTGCATGTTGACATGAGCAGTGCAGAGGCTGCAGATCCTCTCTGCAGGAGCCTGCAGTGCAAGAGCTTTCTCCTGCTGTCTCTTGCAGGACTCCAAGCATGTTTCAAGGCCATGTCACCTGCAGAAGCCGCCCCAGCTCCCACGTTGCCTGGGCTTGGTGCCCCGAGAGCCCCGGGAGAGAGGGGACTGGCAAGCAGCAAGGGGAGGGCAAGCAGGGAAGGGAGAAAGGAATTTCCCACCCACCTTCGGAGCCCACGTAAGCCCTGGGGCCAGACTCTGCTTCCTTTGCTGGATAAGGGCTGGATCAGTCCATGCAACATTTGCACCCTAAACCCCACCCCAGGCTTAGCACCCAGCCACGGAGCTGGGCTCCTATGCAGCTGAGCTAGTCCCACTAGCAGCTCCTAGCAGAGAGGTGACTAATGCCAACTTCCAGATCACACGTGACCAAGGAGAGACGAGACACGAGCTTGCTCCACGCTGGGCAGCTGCAGTGCACGAGTCACGTTAGCGCAATGTCGTGTTCCAGCTAATCCATCCGGCCGAGCGGCACGAGGTCTATGAGCAGAGCAGGGGGATCTCGTTAGCCTTGGGTGCTGGAGCTTGTTGCGGGCAGCTCGTCGTGCTTGTCGGGATTAGCAGCGTCCTCAGCAATGCATGGCTGTGCTTCTCGCTTGGAGGTGCCTGCGCCAGCTCTGCAAAGCCCCCGTGCAGCAGTCGCGTGTGTCACCGCGCCGGCCACCACCGTGTCCTGTCGTCGGTGCAAGTCGTGCAGCGCAGCATGTGCAAGCAGGAGAGCCCTCCAAAGTCTCCACTCCGGTCAGGATTTTGGGCACATCTCCCAAAGCACTTGGCACTCACAAAGAGCCACACATCCAGCGTTCAACAGAAAGGCAGCCCAGAGCCTAATTAGCTTCTTGTTCGTTCTTGCACCATCTTTTATTTGAAGCCGAGAAGGAATAATTGTATAGCAGCCAACTGGCTGGAGACCATAACAAGCTTAAACAAGGTTTCCCACAGCGCTGCCAGTTCTGCAGTTACCTGATGCACGTAATAGACTGGCTCTAATCCTAGTGCGAACAACCCCCGCCTAGAAATGAGTAAAACTAAACATCTTTCTGAGTGTTTCCAAATACGGTCACAATATCTGCATTTCCAAATGGTGGCAATTTTTCTGTTGGACTGCACTTTCTCAGTTGCTATTTGAGTTGCTCCAAAGATAAAATACTTGTTTTTCATCCATATAAAGTTCCTCTCCAATCTCCCAAACCTATCCTGCTCTTACGCTCCTTCTGGTACTTAGATATGTCCAAGTTTTATTTACTACAGACTATGCTTTTGACCAGGGTTTGTATTCACTTTCTGCATCAGTCATTTCAGATCAACTATCTTCCGACGAAAAATATCCATGAAAAACACTTTGCTTGGAGGATGTTTCCTAGAAAACTCTTTGAGTTGTCAAAGGCATGCAAAGAACTTCATGAACACCGTTTAACTCCACAGGGGGCTAGATGAGAACAAATGTTGGTCAACACAGTCTGGTTCAGCCAAAAAATTACCCTCTTAAATAACAGGAAAATAGACTTGGAGCAAGGAAAGCAACAAGGCGTTTTGTTCGCCTATTTTAAAGCTGCTACAGCTCAAAAGGAGCAGGACCGGGACAGGCTCTGTATGGAAATGTTCCTTGGAATAGGTGTAGTCTAGAGTTCAAATCACTTCTGCTATCTAGTGATTTCTTATTATAAAACACAGGTGTCTCTGAGAGTATGGTGGCTAGATGCCCACCTAGTTGGCTAACTATTACCTTTCATTAAAGTTAGTGATGCCAGGGATGGTTCTCACTTCTCTCTTCCTCTCAGCCACTCATTCACTCCGTCCCAGCCTCCAGAACTGCATTTTGCATTTATTACCTGAAGGACTCTGTCATATGGCTTGAGGCCACACTGATCTGCCGGTCCATCCGGACGGACCATATTTACATAGACACCTTTTTCTAACAGGCCATCCGACACACTGAATCCAAAGTCTTCACTCTCTGGGTCTTTGTGGAGCGTCATCTAGAGGGACAGAACCAGAGAATACATCTTTCAATACAGGAGAGGCAAGAGGGGACATATAGGGTTGATGGCCACAGGTGCTGTGTGGTACAGCTCTGCATCCCATGCACATTCCAGACTGGCACATGAAAAAATCGTGTGCTCATAGGATATTTTAAGTGTAATATGTTGAACAGGGAGACATGTCACAGAGCTAGAACATCTAAATTGCCCCATTTTATTCAACAGTTCTCTGTTAAAACTTCCTATCAATAAGTGTTGACTAACCCAGTGTTAACTAACAAAAACTGGGTAACTTCATCCCTTTTCTCTTGAAAGTTTTCCCTTCAAGTTCTAGCAGACACAGGTACATGTTGGTTTCACCTAAAGGTAAGAGGCACTGGCAGAAGTATAGCTTGCCATGGGGAGCCAGATGGAACTGATTCCCAGCCCTCACTGTATTCCCTTCCTTGACTTTCCCAGGGCTGGGAGTGTGTCTGGACTGGGGAGGCTCCCGTGCTCTTGGCTGGAAGGCCTCACAGATAGGCAGAGCTTTGGTAGGACTGTGCCCAGCGTGACATATAGCAGCAGCACGTCTGCCCTAAATCCCATTTCCATTGGTGGTGGCCAGCAGAAAGAGCTGTCACCCTATAACATGCCTAATTACACAGTTCTCCTTCGGGTATGAAGCTATAGCTAAGGACCCATTTGCCTTCTCTGAAGGAGAAGATCAAATAAAACATGAAAGAGGTGTTTTCCCAGGTACCATAACTGCAGTTAGTTTAGTCCCAAAGTCACAGCAGGAAAGAAAAAGGCAATCCAATTCTTCGAAGGAAGGGAACCTCAAGATAAGGGGCCCAGTAAGTGGTGCACGTGGCTAGAAAAGGGCCCAAGAGTCCCCATGAGGAGATCCTTTGCCCTCTCTCACCTCTATCTGTAATACCAGTTAAGGAACTACACAACACTGGGATCTGGAAATCTCATCTAACACAGGCAACTCGGATGTTGGTTCAGGCTTGAACTAAATTTGAACTACTCTGAGCACAGCAGCGAGGAATATCACTACTATGTCCCGAAGAGAGGTCCTCTGCTGTTAATCTGATCCTCTGGAAACCTATCCTGTAGCTCTTGGTTGGGGCCAAGCAATACTTTGGCAAAGAATGAAGAAGGTTTTTCACAGGATTGCAAAATACCCAACACCTTTTCCCATCAAGGTACTGCTGGGCCACTGCCAGATCAACCCTCTGCAATACAAACCTTGTGAAACTCGAGAGGGGTAGGGGCCATGATTTCCTGCATCTCCTTCTCAATCTTCTTCATGTCCAGATTCCTCTCGTTCTTTTTGGCAGGGGAGCCGCTGCTCTCATTCTGTCCTTCATCACAGCTGGAGTTTGCTTTCCTCAGTGGGCTCAGTCCCGCCTGGCTGACAGAGTCCATGAGCAGCTTGCTGCCCTCCAGGCCCAGGTTGTGCACGCTCCCCGTCATGATGGACGCCTGTGGGACAAGGGCACAAAGTCACTCCGCTGAGCTAGGCAAGGACCTCCTGGCTCAGGCAGCAAGAAGAGATGGACCTCGTGGCAACAAAACAAGGCACTGATGGGAATGGGCAGGACTTGTCTGGGGCAGGAGCCTTCTCAACTTGTTCAAGAAGGACATCACCAGTGATGAACATCCTGACGCTGCAGTGCTCCCCAGAGGAACTGGGGTCTTCTCAGCCTACTTCTCCAGACTGCCACTCACTGCCAGTCTGGAGAGGTGACCCCAGAAAAGACTCTGCTGAGGCAAATTCAGTAGAGAAATTAGGATTTTATCTGTCAGTAAATGGAAGTCTTCACTGAGCAAAACCGAGTTAAAAATAAGAAATTAAGTAGTTTTTAAGCCTGGTCATCGTTGAGAGCATCCATTGTAAGATGTCCCTAAGTAGATTCCACTCTATTCGACTATGCTTTTCATTAATGAGATTACATTGATCAAAGCTAATGAAGGAGTCAGGAATCCAACCTGCAGAACCTCGACCACCTTCAGGTCACAGAGCCCATTTAAACTGCATAAGGAAAACCATCATTTCAAAATTCAGGCTCCGAAAGACTGCAGGCCCCTTCAATGTCAAAAGGTAGGAGAAAGAAAAGTAGGGAGCAGATAGCATTAGATTAGCTCTGCTCAATGTGGCAAGTCAAAGCGCAATTGTTCATGTGCACAGAGGAAATATTAACTGATTAAATCTCTAATCAAGGCCCTTCAGCTCTTCGCTTCCGGCTGAAACAAAGGAAAATAAAGCCAATTCTTGTGGCAATATGAAAATGCCAGTGCTGGCCATGTTATCCTGGGGCCAGATAAAAACCTCTTAGCTTTACAAGTTCCCTAGCTTTTTGGGGCTAAATGATAAAAATCATTTAATCAGCTCGAGTCTGGGCAGAACTCACACGCTGGAAGGGCGTCGAGCTACCAAATACTTCAAGAGCAGATTAACAAACTGAGGGGTACAAGGCATGTTTGTTCACTGACCTCGGGCAGCCTTGAAATCCCCCAGGACACTGTGCTGGACAAAAACAAGTGTCCTGGAGTGGACAGAGAGAACGGAAAGGGCTGTGTTGGCCATGCTGCTGTGCCACCTCACAAATGGCCTATCTCATGTCCTGCTAATGCTACAGTATTCAGCTCCTTCACTATCTTTAATGTGCTTCATCTTGCAGATTTGCTAACAATTTGCTAGGTGCTTTGAGTTCAATGTAATAAGCACTTCAGAAAGGGCTGCTCCAGGGTCCTCCAGCCTGTGATCGCTCCATGTTCTTTTGCCCCATGTCTTATTTTTCTTAAAACTAAGAAGCTAGAGCCCGGCTCTACCCCAACCCTTGTGGGCTGGGGGTGATTGCACAAGTATGAAGCACAGGGTGCAGAGAAGGGCTTCAGCATTTGGTGTGGCAGAGCTGAGACTTGCCCTGAGCTGCTTGGGCATCCACACTGGTAGACCCCAGTGTTCAAAGGGCACAGGTCAGGCATCTCGTGAGTATAGGGCTCCTGATATTTAGCTAAATTCTGTCATTTGGGATGTCTGCCTGTCTTTTTCAAATATCAAGCCTGAAAGGGCCTATTTTCAAGCAATCTGAGGCTGCTCTGAAATCACAGGAGTGCAGGACCTGGAGCTCAGGATCCTCCGATATAGTGAGAGCCCTAATGAGCGTTGCTCCTCACACACCACCTTGTACAGGAAGACTACCTGGACAGAGAGCAAGAGACTAGCGGTACCTGGGTTTGATAAAAGGGGAGTTGAAATCCATCAAAATTCTGCTACAAATACAGCATTTCCCCTTCTGTCCCCAGAACATCCTAAAACATTCCAGAAACCTGCCAAATGTGCCAAATCCCAGGAGGCGCTCTGCTTTTGCTAAAATTTCTTTCCATTTGGTAAAACCTTATAGCTGCCAAAGCTCCAAAGCCTTAAAACAGCATGATTCAAAAGCCCATGTATTCCTGCATCACAAATTCTTGCAAAAGAAAAAAAAAAAGAATTAGCAAAAAGATATTTTTCTCTATCTCGGCATTTTTCTGTAGCCAAACAAATCCTCTCTTTTAAATTAAGATGTCAACCATTTACACACAAGGGAACCTACTCTGCATGATTTTGAAGTTTTTGGGGTTTTTTTTTATGTTCAGAAAGTGTGTGTATATATTTATACGTATTTATCTTAGCAAAATTAAGTTCAGAAAGTTTATACAGCTGCCTTTCTTATTTCTAAAAATATATGCAGGTTCAGGATATCAATAACTGATCATAGGAAGAAGTTGTGCTGTTTCTTTTTTCTTTTGAGTCAGCCTTGCCTCAAATAGTTAAGATAAGTTGAAGCACTGTGTTTCGTGCTTCGACACAATAAATTTCATGGCAACTTCCTCCCCTACTTAAAACTGCTAAAGATCAAGGAAGAAAGAACAATTAAGTTCCTCCTCATCAAGATTTCCACAGACAGACCAAAGCAGGGCTTTCCTTTCCACCTCTTTCTTTCTGAGGGTTCAGCAGTAGGTAATTGCTCACAAAAGCCTGGGAGAAGCGAGGGCAGAACAGGGGGAGATGATGGAGATCTCCCCGTGCAGGGCTTGGGATTAAAGAGCGCATAAGCTTGAAGAGCCCAGTAAGACCATCTCCAGCCCAACCCTTGCATATGGGGCACCAGTCAAAGGAGCTGTGTTGGCCACTGGCCATGTTTTGGGGGTGTTGGACACATACTCCAGCCTTCCCTGATCTTCCCAGGAGGAAGGGGGAAGAGAGGAGTTCCCTGAGCGCTGTTCCTCCCCCTGCATCGCAAACCATGGGCTGAGTCCATCCCTGAGGACTCGTGCAGCCGTGTCCTCTGCCACCAGTCACGCTGCTCAGCAATCCCCAGAGACACCTTTATTTGCATCCCATGGCTTAAAATTCCGGGCTCCTCATCCTATAACCGGACACAATAACATGACCTCCAGAACATTTTGGATCAAGAAGAGAGAAAGTGGCTTGTGAAGAGAGGAAACACCTTTATTTCTGCAGGAAGCAATTACTTTCTCAGATTTTTCCACGGGGAAGGCTGACTGTAAAGCTTCCAATTACCCATTTTACTGAAATGGTATCCGGTGGTGTGACAGCTGAATGCAAGACACATGTCGAGCCTGCCTATATTTGAAGTAAGCCAAAGCTTCAGCCCCGGTGGATTTTTGGGGTCCATTCTGTTTGGCCTCTAAGTGCTTCTGACAATCAGTATCTCTCTGCAGGCGGAGGGTTTACCGGTGGCGAGGGGAGCTCTGCCAACAGGCACACGAAGACTGCTGGCCAGCAACAGAGAATGTGAAAAGGAGCGTGGAGTTACCGGTGAGTAATTCACATAATTCACCAGCTGATGGAAAAAGCGCATGGAGGCAACTGGCTAATGAGACGTGGTTATCCATTAGCACAAACACTTAAATAGATTAAACTCCAGGGTAACTCAAGCTCCTCTTCACACCGTTCACAGCACAGGGATGCCATGGTTAATTAAGAGATCTGGGGAAACTGTCGAGCGTTTATGGCAAGAACAAAACAGAACAGCAGCGAATGTGGAAAATGATTTACCTCAATCTCCCTCAAAAGTTCAGACTGGCCGCATGTTTCCAAATCCTCCAAAGCTTCTCCAAAAACACGCCAAAAACTATCCTCGTGAGTGGTCTCAAGGCCGTTTTGGCGGTTGGGGTATCTGTTGTAACGTAGGAACCAAACATTGTCAGCACTCTTCTGCAGCGGGGTGAAAGCCGCGAGGCTACAGCAAGTGTCTCACCAGTAAAAGCAGAGACTTGAAGAGTCTTCATATACAAAAGCAAACAATATGAACTTTTCAGACAAGAGTCCGCATACGAGACCTCCATGCATTTACTAACGGGGCAAGAGTCCTTCAAAGGAAGCATTAAGTTGGTGTAGTAATGTCAGAGTTCAAAGGGAAAATTAAAAAGTGCCTGTAGGAAGATTGTAGGTTTAGGAAGACGTTTTGGTGAAATAGAGAAGTGAAAGAAAAAAGGATGCGTTATGGGTAAACCAGGAGCCTCAGAGACTGTTAGTACAAAGGCGGATGGGATAGAGCTCAGATCTGAGACACAGAACACCTGAGAAGAGAGAGAAAAACACAGAGGGTAACAGACATGGTGAGAAAATGATAAATACATTAGGTCTCTATGAGAGTAAATAATGCAAAGATGTATATAAAAATGATTGCCCTGGGCTGGACAAATCAATGCCCACTAAGACAGCAATACCGACAGTGTCAGCATATAACCCATACAAACCGAGTTTCATTCTCTTTGGGCTGTGATGGCCAGTGAAGTGAGATGTTACATTCAGTAGGTCTCTTTTTTTTGCTACAAAACAGTCATTGCACTTACAGCCGTGTAAAGATTGTCACCAGGCCTGTCTACAACAGAGAATAAGGACAGAGATAACCTCTCTTGAACTTGTACAAACACACGTTAATGTGAACACTGCGAGCATCTTGCTGGGGAGTCAGCAATTTCCCACCCTGGTAGTTGTAGTTTCTCTGTCTCTGAACACAAAGCCAGGCCCATTTCTCAGTTTTCTAAATGAAAGAGCAACTAAACACCAAAGTCCTCTGAAGGGACCTGGGGGGTACAGGCCAGCGTTGCTCGGATGCTGCTTATTGCACAGCTGGCTCTGAGCAAAACTCTGACCTGCAACACTTGGTCTGGCAGGGGCTCTTCAGGGAAGTTCTCTGCAGCAGCATTAAACCAAGTCACGAAAAACCCATCCAATGTGTCACAGGGAGAGAGCCCAGGGGCACAGTTACATTAGAGTGGCCCTCATGCATCTCCTACACGTGTTACTAGTAGCTGCACGTACAAGGCTCCACCTCTGCAACATCTGGCAGCTCCTCAGGTGGCTTATGGCAAGTCATTAACACTGTACATCGGGGGGGATGTGTTCACACGAGCCATTTAACTGAGCTGAAGCATTTTACTTGAGTCTAAAAAAGCTTGAATTCAATTAAATATATAATAACACCTTGGGCTAGCTGTATAACTCTTTTTTTTTTCCCCCAGATCTCTCTTTAATGCTGGCCCTGATTTGGTGCAGCCTTCAGCCCGTGCTTTGCTTTTCATGTGCTGGTTTGAAGGGGAGTTCTTGGTGGGCATAAAATCAAACGCACACACTTTACCTCTTCTTTGGATCGTGGCCTCACAGCCTGATCTGGAAAGACAGGTATTTGGCATGGCTTATTGTATTTTAAATTCTGTCATCAGCATCAACTTTTAAAGGAAGAGCAGCCTTTACCCCAGGCAGAAAGGCCAAAAAATACCCAGCAAGATTTTACAAAAACAAACCAAAACCCCCCAAAAGGGACTTTTGATTCTCTCCCCTTACTCATTTCCTTCCTCAGCTCTCAGGTTTCCAAAAAGGCAAACCTTCCTTCCAGTTAAGGGCTTCTTGCCTCTCAGATCAGTAATATAACAAACACGTCCAGGACTCGGATGAACCGGTACAGGCTGTCACACCACTAAGTCAGCAGGTTTTTCCAGGCTAAAAAGCAGCTGGCACTAGCTGCATTTTGTTTTTCTCTCTAATAAAAAGGGTTCAGTGGCACGAACCATTTCACTTGCACTTTGACATAAGGGTTCAGAGCCCTCCTTAGGGGCACACGGGGGCTTCAAGAGCTCAAATCTGCTAACTTCAGCGCTCGGCAGCCTCCCTGGGAGGGCCGCTCGAGATCAATGACCTTTGCGAGGCCAGCCCGTGCTGAGAGGCAAAACAAGAACAAACTATCAGCTGCTGCCAGCCTTCCTGCCAGTTTGATCATCTTTAAATAGGTGGAAATGGCCATGAGATGTTCTAAGGGGTTTGTTTGGACAAACAAAAATTAAAAAAAAAAACAAAACTGACAGTAACAACACGACACACAAAACTATGGGGACTCTGGAGAAAGTTGAGGATAGGGTTCGTTACAAAGCAAGGAGGCCTTTCCCTCGTGCACGACCCAGCGAGGGACCTGCCTGGCCTGGGTGGCAGGAATGAGCTGGCAGAGTTTTCACCCAAAGCCCAGGGCAGCTGCAGCCCCTCTGCATGCACGTGCTGGTGGAGCAGTGGGTTGACTCGGCCACAATTTTAAATCAGACATATAACCAACGTTATTGGTCCACCGAGAGCTTTGCTTGGCCTTTTTTGGTTATAGAGTTGCTGTGAAGCTGCATCTAACAGCATCTGGCAAGGAGGGACAGTCCTGTCTGTTCCTGCGTGTTACACCTAAACTATCAATACACTTAGGGCTTTTACAAAGCAGCAGTGCAAGAGCCTGCGCTCCCCACAGCCGAGACTGAGCCAGCTCCAAACATGACGGTGGCCTGGGCATGGCAGATGTGCCACAGGAACCTGGGCAATCTGGCTAGAGGAGCTGGTCCCATCCCAGGTCCCCTCCTCACCCCTGCAGGATGACAAGCCTGGGAAATCCATGCCCTTCCCACTGCAGACTGTTCTGCTCCATCACACATCCGTGTTCCCTGGACCCCATAACATTACGAGCAACCTTCACACTCACAAACGTGCCCACCCAGCTCTCTGTTCCTTCAGCCCCTCCATACCTGGTGGGCTTGTCCCAGTCATCTTCATTGAAACTGCCATCCATGTAGGGATAACTTTTCCTGGGATCCCCTGGAGGGGTGCTGTTCTTCTGCCTGCTGTGTCTCCACTCATGTGGATGAAGGGCTATTCCAGCAGCCTGAGGTACGTATGTACCTGGGGAAGGCAAGTCAGGGGGAAGAAGAAGGAAAACTACCTGGTTAGAATAGACAGACACTGATTCAGAAGGGTCTCCTTCCCCTAATCCCAAATCTGAGGCCATCTGGATCACACATTGCCTCTGCTTCAGTCTTTCAAAAGGGAACCCAAAAGATGTTCCTCCCATCTCTGCTTGTTTTGACCACCTCAGTGTTTCAGGAGCTTTTCATACGGTGTCCCCTTGCTCCCCTTTTGGGCAGTTTTGTGATACGAATCTGTGATCCTGGGATTACTTGCATTCATAAATGCAGGTCTTATATCTTATCCCAATGGCCGCCTCTGACCTCAGCAGCTCCAGTTTTCACCCCAAACTAGAAACAGAAATTGCACTATTGAAGCAGCCACCTTCAGATACAGTGCATCTTTTCTAGGGTAAAAGAAAGATGCAGCCAAACCTCTCCCTAGCCAAACCCACTTGAAAACCTTTTTTTCTAGGAAATATCTTGGTTCCACATAGTCCTTTGGACTTAACAGGCACCATGGAAAGCTACAGGAGGACAACAGCACAGAAGTCCCATCTGAGGGTATCTAGAGGCAGTCATTGGCTTCAGTGTAACTGGTGGCAGCAACAGGGACTGCCATGGTAAAGAGCCAGCCCTGATCCCGAGAACTGCCAGCCAAGCCCTGTGGCTGGCAAAGACCTCCCCACAGGCCAGTGCCTTCAGGATCCTCTGGTGCAGGTATGGAAAATAGCTGCAGTGTCAATGCACGTGCAAGGCAAGGAGTAGAGGGAAAAACTCTGCTTGCTTGAAAAAAAAAATGGGAGTCTCTTATGTACTGTGTTCAATAGAAGACTGGTACAAATCGTTAGGATGAGATCAGAGAAGGTTCACTCTGTCCTCAAGGACCTTCAAGCTGCAGGAGGTATTAGTGCTAGGACACAAATCTAATGCTACTGCAAGTCACAAAATCCCCAGGTGTCATAAGGAGCTGCCTGGACAGACACCTTCCAAAACAAACCCTCCTCAGTAACGCGAGCGTCATGCACACTGGCAATAAATCTTCTGTGCGCCTTGCTCTTGTCCTCCTGCCCATTCAAAATTTCGGAGAAATCCTCATAGCCTTTCCAAGAAACATCCTGCACTTCCATTACATGCTGTGCCAAGCAAACAGGAAGAGGTAACGAAGAAACACATAATTAAGGGAGATTTGACCTCCCGAACAGCTAAGAGCACTGGAAATACCCAAGACAGTGCCAGCATTTTCTTTGAAAATGCCAAGGCCTGTTATTTCTCTTAGCTGAGTGTTTCCTCTCTGTGTTTTTAAAGGTTAGACTGCTCTGGAGAGCCCCAGAAAAATGCCTGCCAACACTTTACAAGCGTCAGGAGCATTAGCTGTTGCTGCGCCAGGAGAACAAGGTTCCTGCGTGTAGGTAGGTCCCTACAGTGGGTAGGAAGCAGATTTGCCATGAGTGCCCCTTAGGGAGCCCATATGTGCAGCTGAACAGCCGGGTGCCATCCATTTAACCTCCTCCTTCCAGTGCTGCCTCCACAGGCATCTCTCTGGGATGGCTGCTGCGGAATCCTTGGGATTCAGAGCCACCTGGTGGCATGTTCCCACCAGAGCCTCCCGGCATCCTCACCCAAGCTCTTCCTAAAGCTGCTTCCCCCAGCATAAAGGTTGGAATGAAACTAGAAAGCGCAAGGGGGATGTGCCTGATCCATTGCTCCCTATCTGGAGCGTAAATCCCAACCTCTGTGCTTCCCACGAGCTCTCCCTGCATCCTGCCTGTCCTGCACGGCGGAGCTCGCCCTTCTTCACCAGCATGCCTCCTGAATTCCTCTTTCCAGCCAGCAGCAGCACCACACAGTGCAGCAAAACACAACTACCAGGAAAGATGAGAGAGGTCCCAAAGCAAAGTTGCCCTTTAGGGATATTGCCCAATATTGCCCCGTATCCACAGAGCATCAACCCCTCTCCACAGAGCTCTGCGTTCTGCTAAACCCAGTGACCAACTTGTGGACATCCAATTAGATGAAGGAAGACTGCAGCACTTGGAAGGCCAGGATCTCTCCTTAATGAAGCCTCTACTCCCATTTGCATTAAGACTTCAACAGGAAATTAAGTAAGATGCAAGTGCTGTGAAGTGACCCCAGCACAGTGCTTTGTTTCTAAGTCAGGGCACCCCAAGGCAGGCACTTTGCTGGGCTCACTGAGCGTGCTGTGCAACATCACCCCTGCAGCACCTCCCTCTATTTTCTCTTCTGGAGAGAGCAGTCTTTTCACCATTTTTTATGGTGTTTCAGAGGTTGCTTCAAGATGGGCAACTGGCTCATGTGACTAATTTGTGTCACTATATCTGAACTAGCAAATGCAAATCTATTCTTAGGGCTAGAGCATCCACTATCCCCATTCCATAAGCCTTGCAGAAGTCTCAGCTGAACAAATCTGGCCTCATAGACACACAGTATATCTGAACTCTCAATGGAGAGTGAGAGAGTCTTTCTTGTAGTATTACCTTAATTATTTTGTTAAATGAGTTAAATGACTTCTAGTCAAAAGAAATTCTTGTTGAACATTTTGAAACATCCTGAAGAGACATACAGTGCGCTAATATTTCTCCTGATTACCTGAATTTTGAAGTGCTGTAAATGGTTTTGAAAATGCTATGAACAGCAGGATGCCACATAAGCAAGGAAGAACACACTGATAACAACGTAAATCAGACACATCAACACAGAGCACCACACGAATGCATTTTAGAAGGCCATCTCCCCTTGCTGGAGCCAAGAAGCCATCCAAGTGCAGGCAGATCACAATCCACAGTTCAAACACATCCTCCAAAGAGGCCAAGAGGTTCTGCCTGTCTTCACATAGGCTCAGAGGTGTCTAACAAAGGAGGACATCGGCTTACCTTGGCTTCCATAGCTGGCATCAAGGCCGGAGCCATCCCAGGACTCCATAGCACTGTCCACACTAGGAATTGTGGTAGAGTAAATCTCAGACAGCTTGCTAGTTTTCTGGGAGTCTGCTAGTTCATCTTCTGGGTCACTCACTTCATTTATACTCCCGGATTTCTTGGGATAGGGCTCTGAAACCACAACATGCTGTTTTACCAGGCATGAAGAGCAAGCCTCAGGGAAAGGTTCACACGAGAGCAAACACAAGGCTACCAAAGAACCTCCTTAGCTCTTCAAATGTAACTGAGAAAGCTCTGTGTATTACAGTAAAATGCACTTCACACATTTCTTACCCTCACACCAGACTGGAAAACTGCCTTTCAGAATTTTAGCACACGTGGGATATAAGTGTGATTTGGGTATCCCTGAATATGAGACGTCTGGGACCTAATGCAGACTCACAAGTTCATCTTTGTGCGCCTTTGTAAACATCCTACAGAAACATCCTAGAGAAATGAGAGCAGCGAGGCATCGCGGGCCTTTCTGATCTCAGGGGGCCTCTTTGGTGACTCAGATCAGAAGAGCTTTCAGGCAAGGAGCTCCTGCCCTTGGGGACAGGACCTGAGCCATGTCAGCAGCACCTACTTGGAGTGTCGGTTATGAACTTCATACTAGAAGAAGTTTCAGTGACATCCCCATGACAATCCCCATGACAAGTGGGATGGCTTCAAGGCTGCAGGGAGCGTGGCTGGGAAAGGGGAAGGAGGATTCCAGAGCCATGGTAGGTTGCTTTGAAAGATGATCTCAGGATTCAGAGGTAGAAAGGGGGCATAAAAGATTCATTGCCAATTGCTGTCAAAAGTTCAGATAAGGTCATTTTCATTTTTCAATGGATTCCCTCCTTACCCAAAGGTCTCTTGCTCATTTTGGGGTTTTGTAATTATAACATCTACAACTCTTCTCCTTTTAAAAGCGTATTTTTTTACTTTTCTCATCTTTGTTTCAGAAATCCAAAAGAAAAGTCCTTCTTTTCCCACTGTCCCCAGCCTCTCCTCCCTGCCCCAACCACACTGCCTTGTCTCACCTGCCACCAACAGCCAGGTCCCCACACACCGGTGCACATGGGGGACACTACAGCACTACCCTCTCCACCGCCTGGGGTCCCGGGTGGGGTAGACTTGTGTCCTCCCACCCCAGCCAGGCTCCTGAACTCACTTTCAGTCTGTTTCTTGATCTTCAGCGTCACTGTCTCTCCTGCCATTTGCAGTAGGTGAATTGCTTCGCTCAGCGGCTTGCCCTTGAGGCTCACGTTATTAATAGCTAATATCCGGTCACCGACATGGATGGCTCCAGTTCTAGAGAGGGAAGATGTTGTTAGAAACGCAGCAAGGCAATCTGCCTTAGTGAGACAGGCCATTAAGTTCCTGCTTCAAGCAGTAGCAAATTAACTCTCAGTACTTTAAAATAGAATTGAGACTCATGACTTGCTTTCGTCTTGGCACTGGCTTCCAGTGATTCCCTTATTCATCATCACTACCAGGAATCTGTTTTCCCTCCAGTCTTTCAATACTGCACACATAGATGTGTGAACATAGGCACATCTTGGCTCCTAGGACCTTTGGGGAGTGGGACTTTAGACCAAGCTACACTTAGTTTAATTTCAAATCTCTTCAGCACCAAAGGGGCTTATATAACAAGCATTCCCTGTGTGTGATGTCTACAGATCTTCTTCACACAGGGAGCTGAAGGGCATGTTTTGTATTGATGGAAAGAAATGAGGGATAAACCTAGAAACCCATAAACAAATTCAGTCCAACACAGATTGCACGTGCAGTTGCAAATCAGCTCATAATGTGTTTAAAGTTCACCCCTATGCAGCTAAATCACTGTGATTTTCTCAAGGAGGACCACAGCACTAGAAGAGGTCACTGCATTTTGTTGCACCATCTTTTCCAATGCTAATGTCTGCCCTCTGATAAATAAATTCTCAGGCTTAGGAACAGCTAGGAATGAATTAATGAATCACGCCAATTCTCACTCTGTTCCTCCATCTTTTGCTTCTGCGTCTACCCAGACACTTCACCTGTGCCAAAGCTTGGCTTTCTGGCTGGCAGCTCCTGTAGAGCAGCTAGTGCAGCACATATCCATCACCAGCTCCGAAGCGACGTAGCTCTCGCTGCTTGCCAGGCTCTGATCACTGCAGTGATGCTACAGCTCCCTAATGACACCAAGTGAGAGCAGCAATTCTCCCTTTCTGCAGCAGTGCTATGACGTTCAGCTAACAGGAACCTCTGATGACTGAGTCAGGAGGAGCCACAAATCTGGACTGTCTTGTCCTTTTGTTCACAGCCTTTTGTTTCATGTTCACAGCAGTGTGCAACTCTCCAAGGTTACATTTAGGCCAGTAGGAGAGAATAGTGGATTGCTGCTCCTGCAGGAATGGGATTTCACATCCTGTTGCAGGCAAAACAGCTTTCCCCCAAACATGGGACTGTTTCAGGGAGGCCCAAGTAAAGACTGCAAGGGTGCCACCAAGAAATGTAGCCAAAGAGCAGACAGAGCTGTTTAGCCTCTTCCCATTGAGATGTCTGGAGAGCAGGTCATGATGGTCCCAGCCAGCCGCTAGATGTCCGTCTTGTACCACCCAAAGCACATGGAGAAAGCCCTTGAGGAAAACTTGCCCAGTTCAAATAAACTGCAGATCAAACCCGAACTAGAGGATTTGTCTTAAAAGTTTCATCTACACAGACAAAAACAATTCTTAACCACCAGCACACTAAGGTCATACTTTGCTTGCTGTAGTGGTTTAACACTTGAAGACCTCTCTCATGGCAATGGAGGCAGTCACTGATCTTTCATGGAAACCCACCTCCTGTATCCTCAACAGCAGCCTGACCTGGCCCAGTGGTGCAACCACTGCGCAGAAACTGTGAAACTCCCTCAGCAGGAGGAAATACAAAAGCAATTAATGAGAAAGGTCACATCTAGGTAAGAATTTTCTTCAAGAGCAAAAAGGAAAACAGAAACCCAGGCCCACCAAAGCAGGTCTCCTCCTTGATCTCCCAGGTGCCTCTCCCTGGACAACAGAGAGAAGCTGAGCAGGAGTTGGTCAGAAACAGTTTTCACTGTAACAACCCTCATATCTCTCTGTTCATCACAGCTAATCCTTATTTACCTCAAACCCCAGCCGCTCTACGGACCTTTGTGCATAGCAGAATGGAGTGTGGGGTAAGCTGCGAGGTGCGTGAGCCCCACGTCAGTCGCTCTCCAGGTGGGATAGAGCAGAACTGGCCACCCATATGGTATGGATTTACTCCGTGCGGGTGGGGGGCACATCCCAGCCCCCTTTGCTAACATATGTTGGTGATGAGGACTTCTGGATCCTTCCTTCTGCAGCCATACAAAGCCCTTCTGCAGCCACCCCTGCCTGCTTCACCAGTTGGTATCAGAGGAGGCTGGTCAAACCCATAAAGACACTTTCACATATCAGTGATAATCCCAAATTACTCTACACAATCAAACTCTAACTGTATTCATCTCTATCCTGAGCATATATGTTCAGGGAAGAAGGAAAACAAATACCATGGCCCACGCCCAAGTCACCCCCCCAGGCACCGCAGGAGGGGTGACAGGGTGACTAACTCTGCTGCTTGACAGCAACCCCACCATCCTGAGCTGCCTCTGGAGCTTTCTATAGGATCAGACACGTACAGGAAGAGAAATGCTCAAGGTCAAGATAAAACCCAAGTGATCTGAATCTGCAGCCTTTTCATCTCCAACGATCTGTCACCCGCTGTGACAGACGTGTGACAGGTCCTGGAGGACACTCTGCCTCCCTCATTCCCGGGAGAGCAGCACGAGCTGCCGTGCAGGCAGGGCGTCCCCCTCAGCAGAGCCAGGACCCGGTTTGCCCCGTTTCACCACGGCCACTGCCCAGACACGTGCTGCGCTGCAGCAAAAACCAGGCTCGCATTAAAACTGCAGCCTCAGGAAACCTGGACGCCCCCAGAGCCTGGCTAAGACTGTCTCTGGCATGGGCATGTGAGGGCAGGATAGGGACAGCTCTTGCCTTCACGAGATGAAGGGAAGCCACTGCTTACTGCTGCTCCCGGGAGAAAAACACACACCATTCCAGCAGAGAAACTATGCAACCTTTCCTGCAAGCACACTTTGCTGCAGCTCTCCTTCCCTTCCGCACAGGGAGCCAGGGTTACCTGGAGACCTCCCCAGCTGCTCTGCTGGCAGGCACCATTTATTTGTTCGATTGCTAGGGTGAACGTGCTAAACAATCCCATTGCTCTTCTCAAAAGGCTTTTTATTTCTTACTTAGTACCAGTTACTGATCAAAATTCAGCAGTGCCACAGCACTTGCCTGCACTATGCTTCTCTAAGGAACAGGTGTTGACATGCAGCTGAGTTCAAAGGAGGAACAGCAAATGGCATTGCAAAGGGCTCAGAGAGCAGCGAGGGAATGTGACTGTCTTCTGATGCCTGACAGCATTTGGGCTTCCTATCTTTAAACCTCTCCCACACTGGGCTGCAAATACAGTGCAGAACTGCCACAGAAAAGTCTCAGATATTTTATGGACCAAGCTGTCATTTTACAGGAAAAAGTGAATATATAGTGGTGGACAGTGATACAAAATCCCCAGAAAGAAGATCCACTGCTGACTGAGCCCATCCTTCTTTCTTACTTCTCAGGATACAAAGAAAAAAAGTAATGGAAATGTGCAGCAGTGCAGGTGCTACAAGCCAAGGAGCCAAATGCTGAACCCTGCACTGATTTGTTGTACAGCTCAGCTCAGAGGGAGGCTAGCCTAGAATTTGGAAGAAACAAAGGATCAGAACTAAAATCAAACCCACCCAAGGCCTAGCATTTTATACCTACTTGCTCAGAGGTTCCGCTGCCATTCTGCCCACCGAGCATCAGAGAGTAATTCAACCCTATGAGAAGAGTGGCTCAGGGCTGATGAAAACATCTATTTACAAGCCACAGCTATGGTATGGATAAATTAAGACACAGCATATGACTGCATTCCATCTTATATCCTGAGCAATGTCCAGATCCTTTAAAGCCCACACATGTGCATCCATTCAGACACACCATCACACAGTCAACACGTGTCAATAAATTCTTCTGCCCCCTAAACCTTACCTTTCTGCCAGCCCACGCTTGGTCAATCCCGAAATGACGATGGGATCGAAAGGCTCCTCTGTCCCAGAGATGGTTATTCCTAAGGGACCACCATACCGCTTCAGCTCCACCGTGTAGATAATGGCACCGGTCGTTTCCTGCTCATCTGCACGAGAAAGGAGCAATACCGAATTTTTAAAATTGATATATGAAATAGGTCACAGGAAAGACTTAGAGCATTTAGAAGCCAAAGCCTGCAGTCTTTGGTTGTGCTCTGACAGGTGAGGATTTTAACCTTCCAGGCTCCATTTAAGAGCGGCGTAACAAAAATAAACTACAATCAATTGGAAAGTGGTGACCAGACAGGCTGTAGCCCTTATCTTTGTTGGTTTGCACTACCTATTGGGAAATGCCATTAAAGTGGACAGGCACCAGTTTGCATCAGGATTGCTATACCGGAGTTATCTTCATCCTTCCTAATCTTCAATTTGACCAGGTCTTCACACTGCCTTAAAATCTGCACAGCATCCTCCATGGAGCAATTGTCGAGTCGGACGTTATCAATGGCTAACAGCTTGTCTCCCGGCTCCAGTGTGCCAGTTCTATGTGGAAAGGAAAAGAAAACTAAAAGTACATTTGTATTAGCCTTTCAGATCTTGCAATGCATTCAGTTCTGCAGGGGAGATGATGATAGCAGCTTTTTACACTCCTGGAGTAAACTCCTACTCTTTTCAGGGAAACAACCACTAAGCTGGGGGCAATTGCAACTTAAAGGAAGGATGGTTGCGTGGAGCGTGCGTCGACTCAGAATGAGGCAGGAAATTTAGTTTACCATCCTTACCTATTTGGATATACAGCCTGGGTAGCATATAGCACTCAAGACACATATTCTACCTTTTCTGCAAGCTCCTGCACAAGCAGCCCTCCATCATCACTACATTGTCCTGAAGTCCTTGCTCCCAAGGCACTGGGATCAGGGGTACAGTTAGAAAGGGCTCAGTTATTTGCACTGCTCTCCACCAGTGCACTTGCTCGGTGACCCCAGGCAGAAGCTCAGATGCAGCAAACTACCTGATGGGCCACAGCACCATTCATCACGTTCCTAAATGAACTGGTGAGTGGGATATAGACCCTCTCCTATAGGAGCAGCATCTCTCAAATGGTGCCCCGGCCACCTTCTCTACTAGCTCAGCTTTGCTTACCTCAATACTGACAGTTTTTATCCCAAACCCTACTGCAGTTTGAGACAAATCTCCTTGGCCAGTAGCATTTCCTTAGCTACTGGCAAAACCCAGACCCTGTCGCTGTGGCTTGGACTTCTTTCTATTCTTGTTACTGGGCTGGGTATTTTGCATTGGGTTTGACAAACAGAAAATCCTGCACTCACCTATGTGCGACGCTGCCCTTCTTAATGTCAGAGATAATCAAAGGCTCCCCTGGCTTTCTGCTTGCTGCTGCAAAAGATACAGACAGATACTTGAGTCTGTAACCTAGGAAGGAGACAGTCAATGGGGAAAAGGAGTTAAAGAAAGGAGAATTTATGTTCCTTTGGCAAAACAATGCTTACAGTGGCTTCCCTGGAAGCCACACCAAGGTGGGAAGAAACAAATCTCTGCAGATTTCTGTTGGTTACCATTTTCTTTGGTCTCCTCCTGAGCAAGGGGAAGCCACATTATGACCAACAAGAGACAGGGTTTCCTCATCCCAGCACTGCTAAATAGCCTTCCCTCATATCTCTAACTAGAGGCAGAGAGCAAGTCTATAGCAATTAATTGGCCATCCCGCAGTATTGCTGCCTAGGGAATACCAGCTCTCAGTGCTGGGCCTCCCCATGGTCTTGCAGTAAAGTGGGTTTGAAAATTTTCCAGGTGAAAAATAACCCATGGTAAAATCCACAGTGGCTTTTTCCTCTTGGTCCAGTTCCCCAGGCCACTAGCTCATGCAACCACATAAATCACAGCATCAGGGGCTGAAGGTTTCCAGCCCTGTTCTCCTCTCCCAGCTTTACAGCCAGATCCAAGTATTCCTCTCCTGGCGCATCTGCATTTTTAAATTTGCCTCTACGACCTGCTGCTCTCTTGACAAACCCAAGAGGGGTTTATGTCTCGACCCCCCCATGCCCTCTCTGCCATCCACATGCCAAACACGCGCTGGGAGCATCCTTGGCACCCTGCCTCCCTCCTCCGGCCTCGCCACGGGAGCTGCATCATCTCACTTTAAGCTGACGGTGCTTCCTAACAAAATCCACTTGGGAAGGAACAAACTAGCAAGTGTCTGAACACATCCAGCGCGGGTCAGGTTATATATTAATATCTGGGAAGTACATGGCATCAATCGCACACGAGCCCACCGACCTGAAGAGGAGTCAGAGAGTGCCCCAGAAAGTCCGACAGCAAAGGAATAAACACTTCCTCTTATTGACATCTCTGCCTTCCCCATTCCCGGGAGGGCAGCACAAGGCAAATCACTTTTTGTGGAAGTAGGTCCTTTCTCAGATGGATTTATATTTTTGGCACGTTTAGGAGCCCAGAAGATGGTTTAAATCTGCACCAGTGACTAGGAAAAGCTTCACAAACCAAAGTTGGTGAAGCTGCAAGCATGGGAGAAACTCCAAATGAAAACACTGTTCCACAGCAGTGACAGGGCAGCGATAAAGAGGCAAATTGATCAATACTGTTATTTACTTTTTATAAATTGCTTTCTGTCTCTCACCACCTCTGCTGGGGTTCTGGCTCACTTGGCATTTACTCTAAGATGGATGAGGAAGGCAGAAACACATGTCCATTTTGTGTTTTTAATGGAATGCATAATGACTCCTATTGGTAAGTTATTCCCCTCCAAGGAGCAGCAGCCCATAACTCAATGCCTCAATGCTTCTACCAGTTATAAATGTCCTCCGTTATTGATCAAGTTGAAGCTGCATTCTGCCAATGTACAATTGAACAAATTGTGATAATGTCATAAGAATACATTTATGAAAGCAAACATTTATAAAAGTGAGGAAAAAAACCCCAAAATCTCAAATAATTTCAAACTCTATATTTCAGGATCGCTAAGCAATGGGAAAAGGAATAAAGAAAATCTGAATCAATTAAAATAAGGCAGCAATGAAAATCAAATCCCTTCCACTCAACTTTGGCCTGTGTCATTTATTGGTTTTAGCAGCAGGCACATAAATTATCAGGGCTTGCAGCAAGCAGGACGTTTTACAGCACTATGGGCATATTTCCTTTCAAAAACTCCAGGTAGCAAAGCCTGGACAGAATCTCTTACTTCCATAAAAGCATCTTAGCAGAAAAGTTGTGCATCTCACTTGAAGAATTAAGTGCAGAGAGGGGGAAAGGGGGACCCGCTGCTCCCCGGGCTCCGCTCTGCCCAGCGCCCACAGGCTACATCTGCTCTGCTCACAGATCCATCTCCTTGTAGGGACAGTGATTCCCCTCCTTCAATCACCTAATCAAAGTTATCTATGTACCCAAACGCTGCTTTTATCACCCACAGGCAGTTATAATAGCTACTCCTTATCTGCAGCGCTTCACACCGAGGGCACAGGGATTGATTTTTTTAGATATATGTGGGTAATTCTACAAACATGGTATATAAAGTATTAATACACAGCCCTAACAAGTGCTTTAAGCAGGAGCAACTTACTGTAAGGTTGCCTGTTTGGATGCTAATGTTTGAGACTGGTGTATTTATCTGCTTGGTCAGAGGCAGAGTGACAGCATGATGATATAATTCACTAGGGGTCACAAGGAAATAGCTTCTATGGACTAATATATGAAGACAGAATCAGGATTCAATTAGCATTTCATACTTGCTACCATGTTTTCTGGATGGTTGGTCAATAAGCAGCCAACTATCTAGTCTTTTGCTGCAGTTTTGGCCTTGATCCAGCACAGGACTGAAATATATTTTAAGTTTATGTATACGCGTTACTTAAATGATGTGCTGCAAACATGTACAGCAATCAAAAAGATCCAATCTTTTATATTGCCAAAATATGGCTTTGTAGTTGATAATGATTATCTAACAATTTTAAAACTGGCGGTCACTTTTCATTCACTTTTTATTCATCAGTGATTCCAAAATACGTGCGAAAACAATTTTTTAAACAAAATCCACACGAAAATATATTCAACAAAAAAAAAAATTGAGGTTTAAATGCACTGCCAAAACAGACCCAATTTAAGTGAGACTCCAAAAATGAGATCTGGCACTCTTGCTGGTAACCTTCAGGTCCAGCCCCAAACAAAGACTATGCTTGAAATGGGATGAAATCTTGGCCATGCTCAAGCCAGCAGGTTTTTGCTATCAAATTTAGCACCCTCTGGTCCTTATGGTTTTAATGCTAATGCTAGAAGCAGGAGACCAGGCTGGGGAGCCCAAGGCAAACTCTGCCCCAGCTGTTTCCTCATGCTTCTGCTTGCCTGCTACTTAAATATTTTTACTGATATTCCAACTATGTTCAGAAAGTGCTTTGATATCTTCACTAACTGGAACTGCTACTAAGCCAAATGTTAAATATTGTGTTATTTCTTCAGAGTACTATTGTAACACAAACAACAGAAGCTGGGAAGAGAGGGAGAAGAAAGAACACAAGGTATAAAATCACCCCCCTATCAGCATCAGTACCATTCTTGAGAATCACCCTACTTGGACAAAACGCCCTGCACTTAGCTCATTGACTAATCCTGTAAAGAAAACAAGAGGTAATTGCAAATAGCTTATCTCTATTAATTAAACCCAGGTTTAACGTGTCCTTAGTGACTCTATTCCCCAGACAAAGCTGAGGTCATGCTCTTAGAGGCTCAGACATAAGATCCCATTACTGCAGTTTCACAGGTCGCTTTGTTTCAGCTGAGATGCAGTAGCTGCCTCTGGGCATGGCAAATTGGAGATAATGCAACTTGGCTTATCCAGCAGGGAAAGAGGGATAAGTGATGTGAGACTAGATCACATTTGCCATAAAGAAAAAGTTCACAAATGTAAGGTTTAGCACGGTCCGATGTTGGACAGAACTATGCCTAGATGGTCTCTGTGCAGTGTCCTCTCCAAAATAGCCAAAAGATCTTTCAAATGAAAAATACGCATCAGAATAGAAATCAAGGTAGTTAAAAGGGAGTGATGTGAAAGAAGACACTACAGAAAGGAAAATGTTCATTTGTGATTTTCTATGTGCCCAACAACTCCTGGGAGGAAGGTCTTCCTACGCCACAGTTGCATTAAGTCAATGCAATGCCTTTATCATGTGCCAACCAACGCCTGGTCCCTAATTGCCCTCAGAGGCCCATCTGCCTTTTTCTCCTGGCAGTTTCTCCTCTCTCGACATGAGTGGCAGACTCCCAGTTGGGCACCACGTCTCACCTGCTCTCCTCCCTCTGCCTCCTTCACCTGTACAGGTCCCACCTGAGCCAGGCAATTCCCTTCTAAAGGAACATAACGTAACTGTGAGCAAGGAAATAAAAACAATATTGCTAATAATACTGTCATCTGTGGCACATGCCAGCTGTTAGGTTGCCCTTTGGAGTTGCATGTTTCTCTCCTACCCACCTGGTGCCTGATTTTCCCTTCAGTTTTTCCCTTCCCTTCTTAGAGGAAGGAACCAACCACCTAATTTTGGTTGGAATAAATCATCAGCATTGCAAGACCTACGGGGAAGTCACACATCATCTTTTGTCCCTTCTAGACCCTCTGATGAGCTGGGGTAGATACCTGTAGCTGTTGTAACCAATAGGTAAGGTCTGAGCAACACTTACAGCTGATTGTAATTCCAAGCTCCACACCTCTTTTCTTGGGCAATTTAACGTGGAAAGTACCACTGCTGGGTATGACGGACTCTGCAAATCAAAAGTAGACAAAAAAAAAAAAAAAAAAAAGAGAGAGAAAAAAGTCGTCAGTTACATCAATAGCTTCTGTGGAACCAAAAAAGATATGTCCACGAAAACCTCACTTTTTACAAAGCTGTACTTTAGCATCAGCCAGTAGTTTCAGCTCCATCCTTGTTTCAAGGCCATAAATTAATACAAATATTATTTTTATTAATGAAATGTATTTGAAGAGTAGGTGGCTTCTTCACCTATCCAATAGGCTTAGTTTAGATAATGTGGTGACAGATAATAAGCAATTTATGAAAGCTCTATCTCAGAGCACATCAGAAAACAAGAAGAAATGGAAAGGATCTTCTGACAGAGTCTTCTCATCTTTCCCCCCAAGATCTATCAAAGACCTCATGTACTCATGTGCACATACGGCCTCCTATAGGTGAGTAAAATCACTCAGGTTGTCCAGCTGGTGAAGAGGAGCACAAATCTTTTGATAACTTACCTGCAACATCAAATTCAATTTCAAGCACCACTTTGTTAGTGAGTGCAGCATCACGCAAAAGCTGGTTGGCTTCCTCCATGGTCCCATCTTCAGTTGCGATGCCGTTGATAGAAAGGACTCTATCTCCTACTTGTAGTAGCCCACATCTGCAGTTCAGATTGGAAAAAAAGGGATAGGGGATGAGGAGGCAAGAGAGGAGAGGAGGAGAGAAAAAAACCCAGAACCAATTGTGAGTTACTTTTGCCAGGCAAATTATTACACGACACACAGAGTGGTGACAAACCCTGACGAAAGTGGCCCCAAAGAGATGACAACACATTCTGCAATGCCTGGCCCCAGTGCAAACAGCCTGTGGAAGACCACAAAGCCACATGGTTTGCTTCAAGTTCAGATACACTGGGCACCTAACAATCATTTTTTTTGTCATACTTAATGCAACTTCCAAGAAAATAAACCAAACCCTCCCTCTCTTAAAAGTCAACACCATGGCCATGAAATGAAAGTGATAAATGCAGGGGCGTGTGCCCTGCGACCGGATCTAATGGTACACAACTCTTTTTGCACGTCTGAGCCCGCTGGAAGCCAAACTAATGGCACTGAAAATTGCACAGAGTCCTCTGTTTAATACATGGCTAATACTGAAGCTGCAATCCAATGAACTCACTGAAATGTCTCAGTAAATTGGATAATCATTTATCCCTTGTAATTGCATTTCTGGAAGCCAAATGTACATTGATACTGTTTAACTGCCTTGAAAGGCCAATATTATTCCGATGTGATAGTCTGCCAATATAACTGCCACCAGCACTTTGAGCTTTTTGGTTCAGACTCTTGTTCTCCAAGAGCACAAATCAGCATTTTTTTCACTACGGAAGAAAAACGCTGATTGCAAAGCAATGCTGGAGATGTGCAGCACAGTTTATGTCTCGAGACTCCTCTATTTACAAGCAGAGCTTTTTCACTGACCACTTCTCCTCTCTTCAAAACAAACATACAAATGACCTAGTATAAACCTACCAAGATGATCCTCCACATTACTTTCCACAGCTAATCTGAGCTGTCTCCAAAGCGAGAGTGTTGCCCTTGACTGGCAATGGGGCCATGAATACTTAGCTTTTCCCTTTCCTTCTACACACTCCATCAGTTGTTGGCTACAGCCCCATCTTTCTAGGTTCTCCACTCAGTACCTGTCTATAAGGCCCTTCATTTGAGTAGAACTTACAGAACTGTTGTTCCTCCACCATTAATGCAGGCTACAGACAGCTCTCCAAAACAACTCAGGGATAAGGGAAGAAGCCTAAGGTCCACCTCTAGTTTTGGAGTTGTTTTACTACCAAGGCTCCCCACAAGGCACGGAGCCTTCTCCAAAGAATCTTTATTTTGCTTCTGCTTAATGATCAAGTACTTCCTTTGCCTGCCCTCTTTTAGATGTCAGCTTCCACTGACATCTCATGGAAGACAAGTTATGTTTTATTTATTTTTTTATTTTCAGGAATCATTCCAACCACTCTTAAGCATTCACACAGGATTCAATTGTAAGAAAAGATGGTACCATGGCTTCTGGTCACATAAAGATACCATCAAAGGCAATGGATAGTGGGTGTATTACTCACCTCCAAACAAAGAGATATAAATGAAAGGTCAGGTTATCAATACAAAACACACAACAAAATTCAAGAAAAATGAACAAGCACAATGAACAGCTGTACCCGTAGCCCATCTAAAGCTGAGATATGAGCCAGTTTGGAGACTGCCTACAGACACTGTTTTACTGGTAGGGAGGAATATTCTTGTGATATCTTTACGTTGCTGAGTTCATGCCCAAGTTCATGCCATCCATGGAAAAGTGCTGGCTATCTCATGAGATGTAAATTCTGAAGTGTTTGTTTAAGGAGATTTGGATTAGAGCAGACACATTCATACTCCAGGGAGTATAAATGAATTTGCTCTAGTGAATAAATGCTGCCGATTACAGGAAGTTTAATTACAGTCTTTTCCTGGACTTGTAGATATACAGACACATATATACATTAGAAAATTTCAGCTTATAGGCATGAAGACCATGAGGTCTATGGCAGAGACATCTCCTGCACCCCTAGATCTCTTTTGCTGCAGCCACGATGCCTCTTTCAGAAAGAAGGGACTAATATCTGCAGACCACAGGCATCACTTCATCATTTCAAAGTCACACAAGGACTTGACCTGTTTTGACACCACCGTTTTGGCCTCAGGGGCTGGGGGAACACACATTACTTTTACACAAGATCAGAGCATACCACTGCCACCTTTCCCACCAGAGCTGCTTTCTTGTAGAACAACAATTGCTTGTATTCCTTCATAATTCGAGGATGTTTTACAGCTAACAGTTTTGTTAGGTCAAAAGTATTTTATTTGTTTATATACTAGTCTCAGTTGATCGTGGTTGCTTAAGCTCTGGCCTTGTACACTTACAAAAAGGGGTGTGGAGTGAAGCCACAAATGCCTGGTTCCCTCAGGGAGGCTCAGGAGACCGAACGTGTCTTGTTAACTCTTCAGAATAACTTCATGGAAATCAGTCTCATAACATCATGTGCCTTTGTGTTGAAAGCAGTAACCTCACAGCCAGGGTTCTTGCTGTCCTTTCTCTGGCCTTGCTGTGGGAACTACACAAACTTTCCAAATGACTTCCCCAAAGAGACATGTCTTTCAGATACACAGTCTAACATTTGAGCTCATAAAGCACTCTGAGATTGCTGAAGGACCTCTGAGATTACTGGAGAACAAGCGATTTCAAATCAGAAATAACAAGAACACAAGCACCTCATGGAGTGCAAGTCAACCCTATGGATGTGTTTGAGTTCAGGACTGGAAGGTCTATCCTGTACTTCAGACACTGGCATTTTGTCATGATGTATTCCCCTGGTCTCAGAGATGGCAGTGAAGCAGCTAAAGTGTCTTGCCAGACACAGAGAGGTACAAGTTCAAGCTTTGGAAGACTTGAAAGCACTGAAGATCTCACTTAGGTCTCATTAAACTTCTGCCTGGTCACCGCAGCTGTGGGGCAGCAGCTATGACTGTGACCACATCACTGGCTTCAGAAACTGATGCGCTAGCAGGCCCTCGAGTTAGTGAGTGCAGGCTGTGTGTGCACATCTGTGTGTGCACATCTGTGTGTGTGCACATCTGTATCTGTGCCTCTCTGGGCAGGTCACATCCTGAAAAGCTCAGAGCTTTGCTGGCAGTTTTGCCCAGGTGCCTAACTTCCCTCTTGCAAGCTCTTCGTACCAAAAAGCCAGGAACACAATGATCAAGCAACTCTGAGCAGAGTGAAAAAAACATGTAATGCAGTAGACAGCATTGATTTTGGATACCTGGACAGAAAAGCAAGATGCACCACCATTGCTGTGATTGACAACTGGGGCAGGAAGACACAAATTTATGGAAAAGCTGTTTATGTTGCAAGTCACCTAAGAGAGGACTTCAGGCATCTTGCGCCACCCTCATGGCTGATACAGGGGCTGAATCACTGTCTCATTTTGAGCCCAAAGGCTTCATCTTGCACTCAGCAAACACAACACAGGATGGGGAAGGAGGTCTTTTAGAAGTCATTTTCCTGTAAAACAAATCACAGGTTGGGAAAACGAGAGCTGTTGCCCGAGCCTGCCTGTCGCAAGCCAACACAGCCACTAAACACGAGGCAGTGCAGCTTCCTCAGAGCGATGGAGACACTAATCTCCTCCTTGCACTAACTGGAAATCAGTGCAGCTCCAGAAACCAGCAGTGCTGCCACGAGCTGACCTGGGACACAAGCACTTGGAGGTGGCCAGGGTGGATCTGCCTGTCCCCTGCTTTTGGCTTGGGCTCCTCGGACACGGCAGGCGTGCGGTGCTGGAGCTCCATGGTGGGCTGGAGATGGCCCCGTACCAGCAACAGAGGGAGGGCTGCTCTGCGAGGGATGCAGCAAGTCCTCGAGCAGCCCCATGCTGCACAATGTGCATCAGCTGGAGATCATTAAAACACTGTATGGAGGAACTGATGTTATTTTCACCCTATTGCCTCCCGTTCGTACCTACTCTTTGCTGGGAAAATCACTCTGTTTGGTCCCAGGCCCTCCTGGATTATTAATCCATCCAAAAGACAGCTCTTCTAGGGCAATAATTGCACAAAGCAATTGTGGACCATGCCCCGTGCAGCTGCAAATGTAGATTCTCTTGCATAAGTGTGTGAGCACACAGGATGCCCAGCCCCTCTTTCCCCACAGCTCATCCACTTTGGCAAACGGCAACAACTGAGGCACAAGAGACACCGTAGCCCTGTCCCAGCTGAGCACCTGGCCCTGCAAACAGGACAAAAATGACTCTGATGTCTGGAGTTGAAGTTACAACAAATCCTGCCAAGGATAGGAAATAAGGTACCTAGCAAGGACAGAGCAAATGAGCTCTGCATGACAGCGAGAAACAAAAAGTGAAGTGAAAACTTAAAACTGTCTTTTCCACCTCACTGCAAACCTACCACATTTGTCACTTCAAGCCTGGGAGGAAAGCAATGTTTTACCACCAGCTTTACTGCCAGGGAGAGGAGCCCAGGCTAAGAAAGGCAGAAATACACTGCAGAGATCTTAATCCCCAAATCAAATCCATGCTGCAAATGTTCCCCACCAGGAGAAAGCAGAATAAAGCAGAGAGGAGCGCGTGAATGCTGCTGGGTGGGCAGCTGAGGGGATGCACAGTGTGAGAGACACGTTAGGGCCAGGCAAGCCCGCACCGAGGGGCTTTGCTGCTGCTCCAGGCTTGGCAAGAGGCTAAAGAAAAGCCAGGCGGATTTCCGCACGCCTCCCCTCTCCCGGCACAGCAGGCTGTGTCACCGCCTGATTTCTAAAAGGGCTTTGGTGCTTTGCAACCAAAAGCTTCACCCTGGTAATAGAGGATTAAAAAATAAAATGAAAGCAAAACCCACCACCTTTACTTTGAAATCCTGCTTGGAAACAAACAAAAAATGGCACAAAAGCTCTTCAGAATCCCTCTTAAACTGCACCATCCACTCCCTCTGCCCTGTGCCAGTCCCTTGTGCCCATCCTGCCACCTGCCCTCACAGACCCCTGCACCCCTCACTCACCCTCTTCCACCACCGTGTCTGCTGCCCTAGGTGCTACCATGCAGCAAGGACTGGCATTTTCCCATGCAAGTGCTTTCCCTGTCACATGAAAACACCATTCCCGATTCCCTGGCAGGTTTGCTCTGTACTTTATTTTCCCAATCTGGAGTGGGGATGCCAAACCATGAGCAGGCTGACAAGGCCCGCGCACACGTCTCCTTCCAAGGAAGGTGGGAACAGGAGTCTAGCACCTCAGACACCACCACACAGGACAGATCATCAGGATAGATCAGAGACAGGAAGGGAAACCTGCCAAAGCAGCTGGCTTTGGAGCTACTGCAGCTCATTCAGCAGGAGTGTTTACTCCTCCCTATTCCATCTGCCTAGAGCAATCAGCTGTCCTTTTTACCCAACAAGAGCTAAAGCTGCCCTGGGATCTGCTCTGTTCAGTACTACCCCTGGTGGAGGCATCTGCACCGTGGTGGCACAGAGGCACCCAAGCAGATGTGGACTGCAGCTAGCAAAGGCGCAGGAAGCAGTTTAGCTGAGCCGAGCTGAGGCCGGGCAGCTGCCAGGGAGGCTCTTGCTCCCAGGTCCCAAACTAGCTTTGTGGCTGGTTGAGATATTATCCTGATTACACTACAGCCAGGAGATCCCAGGCACATAAAACTTGGCTAATGGTTAAAGTGCCTTTTTACACAGATCAGAAGGCAAGAGCTGAGAGGAACGTTGGGCACTTGCAAGCCCAGAAGCATCAGGGACAGGCTCGCTGCCCTGCAGGGAGGGTCAGGACAGACAGCTACAGGTATTAGCACTGCTCCCCTGTCTGCTCTTTGCACAGGGCTTGTGGAGCTGAAAGCAGGAGCTGCTTAAATGCAACATTGCCCCGCTCTGAACCACCAGCATCTTCTTCAGGGGGTTGAGATTGGCTTTCAGGCCTGCATGTGCAGCTGGGCTCTGCTGCAAAGGAACTGGGCAGGAAACACTTCCCTGGGCCCTCATGTTTATGTTTTTCCCAATTCTACATCGCAACAAAAGCTTTATCTTTCATAGAAAAGAAAATGGGAATGGCTCTCTCTCATACACACAGACACACGCTCCCTTCCTCCTCCTCCCAGAACAGCCACAGCCTGGTGCCAAGACGTTCACCTGGGATACGAGGGAGGCCGTGGTCAGCCGACGAGTGCAGAAATGGCAGTGACAGTAAACCATGCCCAGTGAAGAATGGGAGATATTACAAGGATGATAGTAAATATCTAAATGAGCCTCTGAGGAGAGAAAACAAACCAAACCATGAAATGTTCATCAGCAGCACCATCAGCATCCAAGGGCAAGGTCTCTAACCTCTCTGCCGGGCTGTCGGGCTCAATAAAACGGACGAGGGGTGGGGAAGACAGGGTTTCAGTAGCAAAGATGCCTCCCTGGAGCTGAAGTCCAAAGCCATTCAAAGGGTCTCCCCTGAGAACCACCTCTGTCGTTTCCGTGTGGACAATCTGCCCGCCAGGACCCACTGTGCTAGAAGCCAGCGACACTGAAAGGAGGAGAGAGGCAGAAGGTCAGGGTCGCCACGGACCTCGGCGGGTGGCTGCAGGCATCCCTGGGGATGGCCAAGGCTCCTTGCAGGGTCACCAGCAGGAGGCAAGGTGGAAGTGCCAGCACTTGTTGTGCTGTGCAGGAGAAGAGGGCAGTAGGGATGGACTCCCAAGGCTGAGGAAGAACAAGGCCCACACATGCAGAGAGGAGGGATGGAGAAGACTGATAATGCTGTAAAGCAAAAGCCAGGGTAGGAAGGTAGAAAAAAAAATAAATAAAAAGGAAAAATTAAAGGGAGAGAAGCTAAACCTGTTGCATCTTCCTTCATCTTGGAAGCACATGTGTAGGAAAGAGACTGCGCTGGCATCAAGGCACTAAGTCAACATACAGGTCTGGTCACAGACCTTGGCGTAGCTGTGGTGCAACAGTGAGAAAAGAAGAGGGAGGCACCGAGAGGATTGGGATGAACAGCCCTACCCGCCCACCCCGGGCACCCAGCCAAGGGCAACTAGGAGAGCAAGGCAAGCACTGCACCCCTCCCAGGCACCCCAGCCCATCGCCGCTCTTACACGAGCTCTTGTGCTCCTTCTTCTTCTGTCTCCTCCTCAGCATGGTGGTGCGGGGGCTCATGGGGTGCGAGCTGCGAGGTAGCGTGTTGGAGTTTTGGCAGGGGAAGCCTTGCGCGTTCATGGTGGGAGACGAGAAGTTGGCAGCAACCAGGGCTGTGGAAACAGAGAACATGTTGCAGGACACACAGAGAAACATGGCAGAACCACAGGGAAACAGACCCCAAGGCATTATATTATTATTAATAATTTATTATTATTAGGGGGAAGCAGACCCTGTTGCAGCAGCCACAGCCCTGCTTTTAACATGTCACACAGTGCCAGTGCTGGGCTGCATGCAGTGATATACCACATTCCTGTTCCCTTCTTTTATATAGTTTTTTACATTCCCAATTTTACACAGCTGTACTTTTCATCCTGTAACAACTCATTTTTGCCCCGTCCACACAATGGGGCACTAATGGGGTTGGGGATGGACACGGCTTGGCTCAGCACACAGCTCCAAGTGTGGTTCCTAGCTGTGTGTGCTGAGCTGCATCTACCGATTTGGTACAAATCAGCTCAGCACAGGACCTTCAGAAACCAGCTCAGGTTGCAGGAGAAGACACGAGGGACCCTTGGCTACAGAGCTGGTGCTGCAGGTTGGGTCGCTAAGGGGATGGAGGGCACGACAGAAGGGAACACACGCAGGGACGCGCGCTGGGGGTTACATTTGCAGTAATCCTGGCTGGCTGGCTGGTTCCAAGTGGGCGTCTTGCAGTGGCCGGGGTGGTGGGTGTGACAGTAGTTGACACAGGGGTCCCAGCAATGGTGATGGTCGCTCTTCTGCACTTTGACTGATGGCATTGAGGGAATAGAAATGGCCGCAGCGGAGAGGAGAAAGGAGAGAAAGAAATGGTAAAAAGCACAGGCCAGGAGCCGGGGTCTAGTGCTCATACCTTCCTCCTGCAGAAAGGACAGCCTTGTACTGGCTCAGGACAAGTCAGGACACAACCACGATACGCCAAGTACCAGCAATGAGAACGCACTCCCATGAACATGTCAACCTCCACAGCCAAGGGCACAACTGGGGCACGCGGCAGCACGCGGATGTCACTGACACCTGCAGTTTGTTGTACAGGGTGCAGATGCTCCCTCTAACCGCAGGTTTCCCGCAGAGGCCGTCATCGCTCCCAGGGAATCCTCCTTGTACTGCTTCCCACCTTGCTGCTTCTTGGCTGGATGCCTCCTGCCCATGCCAAGGCCAGTTTGGAGCACTCTGGCTCCAGCATTTGAGTGTTTTGTGATTCCTGTGGCCAGGAATCCACTGCAGGAGGCACAAATAGAAAAAGAGGAGTAGTGCAGGGCGGAATACAGATGACCAGACCAAAGGGATTTCACCCACTGCTGCTTAAAGGCAATTACACAGGTTCCCCTACCCTGGAACAGAAGCCAGTGCTATGGCCAAGAGCAAATGAGAACAGGGCACCAACGCAGCAGACTCCCTATTCAAAGCCACTTAACTGTTTTAATCCACAGTCCAGCATGTGTTGGCAATAATCTGTCTACAGCACAACATCCTTCACTCAGAAATCCCTGTCCCAGGAATCATGGCCTTCCAGTATCAGGCCTCAATGCCACGAATCTCTGAAACACATCATCAAGCACATAGCCAGACACAGACACCTCCTTCTGCTCTCCTTGAAACTCCTTTTGCTCCTTGGCAGCACAGGATTGATTCTGTTTTCTATTCCCAGCAGTGCTGGGCTCTCACTCCTGGATCCCTGCACCATGCTGTCCGCATCTGTTCTCTTCCAGGAGAAATTACTAGCTAACAAGCAAGATGGTAACGATCTCTTTCAGCTAAGCATAAATGGCATTCCCTGGCAGAACATCACTGTAGACAGGTTTTAACCCAACAGCTCTTAATCTTGCACTGACTGGAACCCACCCATCCCAGATAAGATCTTTTCAGGTCTGTGTTTCCCAAGTGCATGTAATTGCAGACAGTGACAGCAGCCCCAGCTCCTTCTGAAGGTGCAGATCTTGGACAGGAACACACTTAAACCTGTGGGTCCATCTCATCTAAAGGTCACCTGCTTGTGACTTTAACAGTAGAAATCCAATTTGTGAATGTGCATCACAGACATCAAGTCATCGAGGTCAGCTTTGCTGACCAATACTAGCATTTATCTCTATCCTTGTTAAACAGTTAGTGAATTTAGCACTTAATCTATCAAGCTCTTCAAAAGTTCCGTTCCAACTCTGCGGCTTCTATCTTGTGAATTCAAAAGAAAACTCGCATTCAGAGGGCTTTTAAAAACAAAAATCAAATCTATGCAGCTATGTCTACACAAAAGGAGAATGTTAACTGTACTTAGAAAGACTAAATACTTTGAGTGCTAGGGACACAACTTATAGATATGTAAACAAGATCATTTAACTCATTTGTAATAATTAAAGCTATCTCATTTGTATACAGATTGTTAGCTCATATCTTACACAACAGATAAAAGGCCTATGAAACTCAGATGCTGCTGCACAGAGGGAAGAAAATGGATTTGGGACATTTCTGTGATAAAACCTACAGCAAACTTCCTGCCCATCATCCTCGCCTAAGGAGACCCATCCCTCCTGGGTTCCATCCACCCCCTCTGATCTTGCGAGCAAGATTCCCCACGAGCTCTCCAAATGCCCCGAGAACCAAGGAGAAGGCAAACTCAGTTTGACAAATCCTGTGCTTCGACATCAGATCAAAAGGACCCAATTTTCTCCTGACAGCCCGTAGTGCTGAGCAGCTGCAGCTTCAGATCTCTCTCTCCACGTACTCAATAACTAAACGTTAATTACGCTAGAACCCACACTTAAAAAAAATAACAACATGACAACATGGACTTACTAACGTGAGTGGCAAACAGGAATTTGCCCATGTAGTCTCCTCTCCTCAGCTGCTTTCCAGCAGTTGGTGTCCCAAGTTTCAGTCTCAGCCAGGAGAATCTGCCTTTGCAAGGCCCTTACTACCCACGTTTGCTTCCACCAGTCTGTGGAAAGCAGCCTGTGGAATTGGTACGTGGTGTCTAGAGTGGACCAGGACATTGATGGAAGGCATTAGGACCAGGGCATTAATGGAAGAAGGAGAACAGTTCCTTTTAACAGCCATGGAAAAAGGATTTTAGCTTTCCATTTTATCCTGGGCACAAAGGTCAAGTCATTCTTCCCCTTTGTTAAACTGCTTTAATTCTGCACAAATTGAACTAGACATGTATGAGATTTATTTCTAGACACGAAGATGTTGTTAGATTTTATGTTCTACTGCATCATGCTGAAGAAGTGTCATGTTCCCAGATTGCCCTAGAAGAGGACAGTGACAGTTGTGCTTGGGGCTAGTAATAGAGATGAATAAAATGTATTTTGCTGAGGGACATTCATCATCCATGTGATTGGAAATGGTAGCCAAAGAGGCTGGACTGACCAGTCAATGCCTTAAAGACATGAATTGCAAGACCACCAACGTGCACTGTATCAGAAGTGCAGGCAAGCCCCACAATAAACCAAGCAGTGCTGAGATTATGTCCTACCAGGTTTAGATGAGTGGCCAACTCAGCCTCTCACATGAAAGGAGACGCTAAAGACAGCCATAAAGATGTTCAACCGGGTCAATTCCTAACAAAGTCTAAAATTTACAGGGATTTGTTGGCTTTGGTTTCATAGCAGCCACTTCTGTGGTCTACCACCGACTGGTGAGATTGCCATTCAGATGGCTGCCATTCAAACAGGCTTGTCCTGATGACAGACACTCATCTTACAGCACTGCTTCCTATGGGAGTCCAGTGTGACCCTGCCTAGCCACTGACACACTCTTCTTGTAGCTTTACCAAACACTAGAGAATGAAAGCTGAGCTTGAAAATATATTTCCCAGCACCAAAGTTGTTTTTCTCTCTCTTTTCTGGGGTACTAAGAAAATGGCTTGCACAGCACTCGGCACTGCAAAACCCTGGGATTCCCAACGACAATTTCCCCATTCAAGCACAGATGTTACCTTTTTCCCCATTCATGTCCTTGACGAATGCCATCTAATCACAGGCATTTCATCAAAATATCTTTTTTCTTTTTTTTTTTTTTTCCTCCACAGATGTCTCTCTCTGGCAGTCTCTTGCCAGCATTTAAAAGCAGTGAGCTTTGAGGGCAACCAACATTGTTGGCATGGGGGACACACCTGTTTCTGGAGGCTTCAAGGGCAGCCTGCTTTGGTGAACAGGTAGTATCTCCAGCTTGACATTTTCTGAAGTGGCAGCTAAAAGCTGCGTTGCCTCTAATAAGGAGCAGTGCTCTGTGCTTGTGCCATCAATGGAGAGAATATGGTCACCAACATGCAACGCGCCACATCTGCAAAGGAAACAAGAGGGATAATTATGCACATGGCTGAAATCCATGTCCTTATGGTTGGGAGCAGAAATGTACAAAATGCAGCTGTTCTGTTTCACACAAATTTATTTTTATTTGTTTTCACGTTCCACTCTTTGACTTCCAGTTTGAATCTTAGGTTCAAGTGTTGCTGAAATCATGGACCAGAGTGGTCAGTCTTTGAGTTAGTGCTGCTGGTGGCTGGGGGAAGATGTTTAAGCTTCTGTTGATGCTTAAGAGTTCAGCGGTAGCTACGCAGGAGGGCTGAGCACACACCCAGACCAGCTCCCTGAGCTCCAACACAGAATATCCGAATTTTAAAAAGAAGTCCTAAGAGGCAGCAGTTCAGTGGAGCAACAAGACTAATCACAGCTAGGACTGCAAAGAGGTCTGTCTTTCTGTATCCCAGTGTAAAGGGTGACCACCTGCCTTGCACAACAGGAAAAGGTTCCAGGGACAGGTTTCCAAAGCACACTTTTGTTATTCCAATGCTCCAGGGCAGCCAGATCACGATTTTTCATTTTTTTACTTAAAAAAGGGGAGTTCAGCTTTCACATGCACTGAATAACATTTACTCCTGATGAGGAGTGTCCTCTGGCATTACACCAGATATTCTTAGCACATTTAGTTTACCTGGAAAATGGACGTGGCCATCTCAAAGAGTGGGATGGAGGAATGGTATGTAACTCGTGAGGGTAGAAAAAAGCAACACAGAAGGGAAAAGCAGAACAAGTCCAGCCTGTTGAGTTCCATACCTGTCCACCACGCTGGCCGGTTTGATCTTGTCGATGACAATGACCTGCTTGTTCCGATGAGTGGTTGTCGTCAGCGTGATTCCCAACGTCGAGCCCGGGGTCTTCGCTATCTCCACTAGCAAAGGACCTGAAGCATTTGCTACAGTATCTGCAGAACAAGAGAGCATATGAAGATGTTTCTCACACAGAATTTCCCATTTCTAAATATGGAAACAGGCGGTGGGAGGCCCAGTAGTGCTGACTTGCTGCAAGCATTAGCAAACCTGTAGTTTGGACCTCCTACATGAACACCACTCTGCCTCACATGGTAAGAAGAAAATAAATTCAAGAAGCAACATTGCTTCTGCATAAAGCAGATGTGATAATAAAGTGAACAGCTATAAAAGCAATTTGCTCATGGGTTCAACTCCCTCCCACACGCACATCCTTTCTGGGGTTAAATAGAAAGATCAAGGAAGCTCAAAGGCAGTGCAGCAGTCACAACAATGACATCGTATGAAAAACACAGAATGGGAGATCAGAAGAATATCACTGGTTTAGGTTTCTCCAAAAACAATCCAGAAAGGAACAGAAATCTTTTCCTGAGATAACCTGAAGTCCTGTGCACAGACGGCCAACTTGGAAGCCAACAGCTCTTGGGCGCTCCAGCACCAGCTCTGATGTATCCTCCAACTCTTCTCCACTCCTCCAGTGGGAGCAGGGACACTCTCCCTACCTGCATGCTTACAAAAGCCTCCTCTCTCCCACCAGACAGTACAGAGGTAGCTCATGTTTAAAAGATGCATTTCTGCAATAAGCCTAATAGCTGCTGTAAGCGAGACCATGGAACTCCCACGAAACCGCACCTGTTAGCAGCAGCTTGCACATCATCCCTATTCATCTGCACCCTGAGAGAGGGAGGAAACAAAATCTGCAACTCGAACTGATTAGGCAGAAATTCCCTCCACCTCCAGCACACACATTTGCTTCCAGATTACCCAAAGCTGTTACAAAGAGGCTGGATTCAGGGGCATTGCCAACCCTGTCAAGGCACAGACAGCACGCCTGGGTGCAATTTTACCCCTTTATCCCCACGCGGCTTCATAGAAACCCAGCCACTGGCTCTGGAGAAGAGTCTTCTCCGAGGGCACGATGCCTCCTCAACCCTTAGTCATTCACAGGAAGCTGTTCTCCTGCAAAGCTGCGCTCCACTGAAAATACTGATGCTATTTGGCTTTGCAGCTTGACACATGGCTCCTTCTTGGTCTCTGATAAATGGGAGTGTTGGTGCAGGTCACAGAGGTTCAGCTGCAGTGTGGTCTCTCTTGAGATTCCTTTAAGATGCTGATTCTCCAGAGACAGAAATATCCTTGGCGTGGAGATCAGCCAAGGGGCGTTTGCGCTCTGGCTCTGCTCACTGTGTCCTTTTCTTCAGGGGAGAGAGGAGGAGGAACAGGTCATGTTAAAGCTGCTGAAAAACTGGCTCCAAGTAAAACAGGACTGTCCCTGGTTGAAACCATCTATCCCTGGTTGAAAGGGGTCCTGGCAAAAAGCACAGTCCTGGTTCAACTGAGAGACACATGACACCCATGTGAAGCCCTCACAATTTGCACTCAAGCTTTCATTAGCAGAGGAAGCAGCAAGAGGAAGACTGAGGCATCTCTTCCAGCTGCAAATACCAGCCACACAGCCCGGATTTTGCAGCTGGTATGCAAAATGCAAAGCCATATAGTCTTCCAGACAAAGTGAAGCAAATACCAAAAATCCTTGTGGAGACAGTGCTTTCCGAAGTGATAGACCTGGGTGGCTTTATTTCAAGAAAAAATACTTGTTCCTCTTGCTTTGCAGCCCAGAGGCCAGGGGCCTGGCTAGTTCATGCACTCACACTCATTCACATGTGGTTTGCTGCAGCAGTGCAAACTCCTGTGCTTTGCAAGACCTTTTCCAGGGGTTGGTCTGTGAATGGCAGTAAGGGGAAAAGGCTCTGGACTCCTGCTCCCCTGCCAGGAGCTAAGTATCAATAAGGCCATAGGAAATTACAGTCCTTCCCACATGTGCTTTCTTCCTGCTACTCAAAGTAAGAGCTACCCTGTGGTGCCTTTGACTCTGCCCTCCTGTTGCACAGATGAGGGCTGTAAATCCATTTTATAAAGGTATTTGGTGGGCAAATATCAGACAAGTCTCTATTAATTATTTCAAGGAAAGATCTGGCTCCAGTCAAAGGTCAGCAGTCTGCAGCTCAGCAATATTTGTGAGGCATGATTAGCACAGGGCAATTACATCCAAGTTAATTTAAAAAAGAAACATCGAGGAATGGCAGCTAGAGGTGGCACTATTCACATCGCCCTCTCAGCATGGCCAGTTGTGCAGAAGTCACGTTCCCTCCCCGAGGGGAGGTTGTTCCCATGTCACTCAGGTCCCTTCTTGCATCTCCTTCACTAAAACCCACATCTTCCTCAGCTGTGATTTGGGGTGATACACTCATCTACTGCAGCTATTGGCTTTGCCTGGCAAACTGTCTGCAAGGCTTGTTTTAAGCTCCACGTTCTGCATCTTCTTGCTTTTAAAAGGAAGCATAGACATATAGGCATTTAAAAAAAAAAAAAGGAAAGCAAGGTGTGGGAATCCCTCTATGGGGTTGAGGAGAAGCAACCTCTGTGAAGGAATTACCTGAGGAAGAGGCTGTTTTTGTGTCTTCTTTGCAGACATCTGGCTGTGTGGTCACCACACAGTGACACAGGATGGAGAATCACCAGATAAAACCCGATGCTGCTCCACGCTCCCTCAGCCCTGCCATCTGTAGCTGGGAGAGTTACTTAAGAAGAAGTATCAAGCCACCTTCATGGCTATTTTTCCTCCAAGTCTGGTTTGGAAACAACACAACTTGCTGCAGAAAAGGCACCAGGGAACTGCACAAACATCAGCTGCCCCCAAGCCCATTAGCAGTTTGTGTCTGTGCAGGCTGGAGCGCTGGGCACAAACCTCCCGTCGAGGACGGAGAGCTGCCAGCACAGCAACGGCCACCCCATAGTGTCCTTTGCAGAGGCACTGCAACCAGAAACGTATGAGAGGGGAGAAAATAGGCTTTGAGGAGTTGCTATTTTTCTGCAATTTTTATAACAGAAGGTTTCCTCTTTTTCTTGTTTACCACCCTGCTTCTAAACAGAAGCTCCTCTTGTAACAGGAGGTAGCAGAGGAGATTGCAGAGGTCTCCCCTACACCTTTGGGAGAGGAGCTTGTGTGCGTCACAGGCCCTGGCAGCTCCTCACGCAGGGAGAGCTTGGACTCTGCCCATGCTTGGGCAATTTGTGACGAAAGGAAGGGAAACAGCACGGCCAAAGAGACTGAGAAGGAAGCCGAGGACCCGCACAGCTTGTGCAAGGAGCTCCCCTACCTTGGTGCATCTGGCACAGAGTGAGTTTTAAGAGCTCTGGGCTCTTCTTTTCACAGGGCAAGGAGGATGCAGAGCCATTAGATCCTCTCAACTGCAGATCCTTTTCATTTCCCTTCTTACTGGCAAGCCAGAAAACAACCTGATCTCACTGATTCCCATTCCTCAGCAGATCCTAGGCTCAGACAGGCTGGACTGGTTTATGGGATTTGCAGAAGAGACTCCAAAATAATCCAGCTTGTGGCTCCAGTGGGGGCAGAAGCCCCTCTGGAAACATATATCCAACATCCAAATCTCATGCACAGCTCAGTGAGTTTCCAGAGCCAACACAGCTTCGGACTCTGTGGTAACCTTAAACTCATTAACTCCACTCCCTGCAGTAACAGCTGTGTGTCACAAAGCCAGCTCAGAATGACTTTACAGTGGCTAATAATAAACCAGAGCTTGAACCAAAATCAAACCACAAAATATAAGAAAAAAAATAAAAAGCAAAACCCACAACCCTCAAATCAACCAACCCCTCCAAACCCTCTAATTTACTCTCTACTGGATAGAACATTTATTTAAATTACCCATCCCTTGCCCTTCAGTAAGTTCTGTCTTCTTCAAGGTCAATCAGATGAACAACTCTCACTTATCTTGGAAGCAGAATTGAAGTAAAATGTCAAACCAAAGGAATAACCCTAGAATTAAGCAGGCTCAAAACTCTGAATCCAAATCATGGTCACATCACGCTGATGCCTGCTTGCAAGTCCCTCCCTTGCACAGGTCTAATAACAGTATTTGCAGTGCTGGCAGCATGCCTATATTCGGGGTGCCTTTAGCTCTGATTTCTCCTATATCCTCTCTTTGCCTACACTCAAAACTCCCTTCCAGCCTTCCTGAAATCACTGGTCATTCGCCTCGAGACACATCATCAAATGCACACACTTCAAATGCTTTTAACTAAGCCAGCTTTGAACCCTCATCCATGCTGGCAGCACAGTGCTCAGCAATTCTTCCCCCGAAACCAAGGATCCCAGTTACTGCCTCTACTGACACCTGCTTTGCAGGCAGCCACCCCAGCCTCCTTGGCCTTACCCATGATGGTCACATCGTACTCAATCTGGAAAAGGGCCTCCTGGCTGCACTGCCGCAGGATGTTGAGGGCATCAGCGTGAGTTGCGCTGTGCAAGGGAATCCCATCAACACTCAGCAGTCTGTCCCCAATTTTCAAGGACCCTTCCCTGCAGGAAGCCATAGGCAAAAGTCACTTAAAAAGAAAAAAATTATATATACATAAGCCAATTACCTCATTCAGCAGGAACTAAACACTCCTTGGGACAATAATTTGGGGTATTTAGAGTGTCAGGTCCATCACTTTAAATTAGCAGCATGCAAATAGACAGACCACCTCCTGTTTTTCAATATAGCACCAGCTCTTCATGTTCACCGAGTTAATTAGGCTGCTGTCTCCTCAAGAGGTGTTTCTGGGTGCTCCATTAACATGCACACACAGGCCAGCACAAAAGCATGGCACGTGTGCTCCCTACACACCAAAGGCCCCAAACATCATGGCAGTGCCATTCCACACACCACCTGCACGCAAAGCCTTGGGGCTGCTGTAGGTGAGACACCAGCAAGAAGGACAAGAGCACACAGCCGAAAGTGTGATGGGACCCCTCACAGAATCACAGAGTGGTTGAGGTTGGAAGGGACCTCTAGAGATCATCCAGTCCAACCCTCCTGCTCCAGCAGGGACACCCAGAGCACGGGGCACAGGGTGACATCCAGGTAGGTTTCGAAGGCCTCCAGACAAGGAGGCTCCACAATCTCCCTGGGCAGCCTGTGCCAGGGCTCTGGCACCCTAAACAGGAAAGTTCTTCCTTACATGCAGATGAACTGCCTGGGTTTCTACTTGTACCCAAGTTTTATTACTTTTGTTCAAGTCCTCTCGTCCAGGTGGCAAAACGTGTGTGTTACCTGTCTGCTGGGCCCCCTGGCCTCACGTAGGTGAGAACCAGCGGTCGCGACTTGTGCCAGTCTTCATGAGCTCCCCCTGCAATGAAAGTAGGAATGCTGTAAATACCACAGATTTGCAAGTCAGAGGGAGAGCACTGAGAAACTACAGACATTCATCACATAACTGACAAAGCAAAAAGCTTCCTGTGGAGCAGGCAGCCGCGGTCCTTGCTGGCACGCTCCTTCTTTTCCTCGGAGCTTTATGGCATTTGCCTGTTTTCTTTTCTCTCCCCAAACTGCCCCTGCCAAGAGGATCCTCACCAGAAAAGCCACTAACCTCGCAGCACAAAGCCAAAGCTGTTGCCTTCCTTGTACAGGGACACCTCGATGGTCTTGGGAATAATGCCCGCGCTGCTCTCCGGCACTGAGGGGGACACAGAGAGATGCAGTTACCCCCAACCTGCTTCACGCTGCAAAACCAGACCAAAACTCAGCTGAGCATAAGGCAAAGGAAAGCGCAGCCCCATAATGGGGCTATCCACACCCCTAAGGGGGTGCACAGGCCCCGACCAAGTTTGAACCCTCAGTAGAGCAAACAAGCATTTTCTGGCATGATTCCACCCGCTGAGCTCCGTGCATCTCCCCTCAAACTTACCTTGCTTGATACACTGACATTCAAGTAAAACCCTCTTGTTTATCAACCGGCTTTAAAGGGCTCAGCATTACTCAAAAGCCAGGAGCTTTTGCCACAGATGGCAACTTATTAAACAAAAAAAAAAAAAAAAAAACCCACACCAGCCGCCACCTAAGGAATCAAGTCACTGGTTGACCTTAAAGCAAATGAAAATCCCAAATCCTCAGTGCAAAAGGTTGAGGGTTTTTTTTCCCCCTTCCCTCCCACATTTTGACTTTAGAAAAGATTAAGTGAATCCTTTAAACTGATCCTGGGGGCAATGCAGTAATTTTATGTCAAATACACAGAAATACTTTTTTTTCCCCTCCCTTTTTTTTCTCTTTACTTTTGTACATTAAAAAGTATTTCTGTCTTTTGCCACCCCTTGCTACCTAATGATTTACCAAAGTGCTACTGTGAACAGGACCATTTCCCAGTCTCCTCTGCCCAGACCTGCCCTTGGTGTTTCTGCAGTCCCTGCGTCCTTGGAGCAGCCGCTCTGCTCCTGCTGGGCTGTGCTGGGTGACGTGGACACGGCCCAGAGATGCTCCAGAGCAAAACATCTCTAGATAGGGGGGCTCTAGGTTAGTGGGTGATAGCCAGCTACCAAGAAAAGGGTACAAAGCAGCCACAGGCGGGTTAGGAAAGTACTCCATTTCCGTCCCAGGCAGCCGAGCATGACCTTCTGCAACAGCCTTTCCCAGGAGCTGCGGGAAGCAGGAAGCTTAAGGCTCAGCACAGGGCTCAGCTTTCCTGCCGAAAACACATAACATTTGAATATGCCTTGAGGAATAAAATAATAGCACTTGATGCAGTTCAGAGAAAAGGATCTGGCGCTGTATAAACCTGAATAAAACCTCCTGTACATGCTCCAAAAGGGGAGAAAAAGGGAGAAAAAAAAAAAAAAGGCAAGCAAGCCTACATGATAGCATCAGGAGGCAGATTGGCCCATGCTACCAAGCCACTGCGAGGCAAGACAAATCTAATCAGGCATCTCCCGCCGGTGTGCATGAACAGGCACCCACTGTGCTGGAAAAGGCAGCGCTCCGCTCCGCTGGCACGCAGCTCCGCAACACCCACCGCGAGCAGATGAAGCCCCGAGGCAAAAACGCCCCAGGAAATAGCCCTAGCCACGACGAGCAGGGCACGGACGCACTCATCTGCATCCCAGGACAAAAAGCAGGCAAGAGAAGCCCACAGATTTATCTTAGAGACGCTCACCGGCTGGTGGAAGCTCGTACTCTACTTCTAGCACTACCCTTTCGCCCACGTTTTTCAGCAGGCTGATGATCTCGTCGTGCCGCAGCTTGGTGAGGTTAATGCCATTCACCGACTTGATGTAATCCCCAACGTTCAACTGGTCACTTCTGCAAAGGAAGAAAAGGAAAGCGAGGATAGCAGAAAGTCCCTGCTGCCTTCAGCCTGCCCATGCATGGAGAACCTTTTGTGACTGCGAGGCTTTCTGAGCGAGCCACCAAAAATGCACTGACCCCAGGTGTCTAGTTACATGTGTCTGCTATTTCAGAAAGAAGCACAAAAATCAAAGCCATCTATCTCCCCTGGTGGCAGTTTTTCACATCTGGGCATATAGTACCAGTCACAGCGTACGCGTTCACAACCCCTCCGTTTGTTGCTCACTTCTCATTCACGTAGAGCAATCAATCAGTGAAAAACACACCTAGAGCTGTCTGAAGGAAAAAAAAAAAAAAAGGAAAAAAGACCCAGCAGGAAAAAGAACAAATCTTTCATTTTGCCTGTTTTCTGCAAAGTGACTGAGTGACTCTGAAAGGAGTCAATTACTCCTTTCCTGTCTCTGTTTCCTGAAGCCTTTCTTCTCCCAATCCTTTACTGATCCAGTAATGTTACTTGCACACTCAGTATTCAGAAAAGACAGAATATCAGGCCCCTTAGCTCGATCAAGATGTATTCCTGTATATCACACACTCTCCTGGCAAAGCAGTCTAGTTTCACAGAATCCCAAATATCCTCAAACAAAGTTTCAGGATGTGACTGCACAGGCCATGAGAAATAGCTCAAAGTAGAAAAAGGTCTCCTTACTGAAGCAAAAACTTCACATTTTGGGGTATCTGCAGGAAAAAGAAAACAGTCTGGTAGCAAATATTTTAAGTATAATCATATTCAGTAACTGGGACATGCAATGTTTCCTTTCCAGCACCCTCTGGGTCCCATTTCCATTTCTCACCTTGCTGCCAGTCCTCCTGGCCTCAGGTTGGAGACTCTGGGCTTTCCATCTTTGTCTGTGCCACCCGAAATGGTTAATCCGAGGGTGCTTCCTTCCTTCTTGATCAGCTCTACAATGGTGACCCCTCGGAACTCCTCTGGAATATCAGGGATAAAGGTCAACCCCTCAGCAGCAGGCAGGTCCTTTCCATCCCAGGGGCATCCTACCCCGACTACTGATGGGAGAGCTGATCTGGGGCACTTTATACACTCAGCAGGAAGAAAATTCCCCAGTTTTATATACTGATGAGATAAACGTGGAGAACTTATTATGAAAGTGAGGCTTACAGTAGAAAGGGGAATGAAAGAAAATTTTTAGAAGTTTACAAAAGTGAAATGAAGGAGGAAATTCTCTTCTCTGGATATTTGTACTTTTTCATTCTTCAGTTTTTGGGAGACCTCAACCCAACAGGCTGTTTTTTCTCCACTCACTGCTGACACCAGCATCACAACAACGAAGCAGCAGCTCTTCCAGTGCTGGTGTCTGAGAGAGGTCTGAGCATCGGCACTAATGACTGACACGGTCCCACTGGCTGCCCTGTGCCCTGGCTACAGGTCCAGAACATGTCCAGAGCATGCCAAGATACCGGCATGCTCAGACAACAGGCAAGAAACAACAGTTTTACTGGGTTGTGAGAGTGAAGTGGATCCTGATGGACCCATAGAGGCGGGGGGAAAGCATTTCATGCAGGTCTGGCAGGCAAGAGAAACCAGGGGCACGGCAGAGGAGCAAGGACTCGTGAGAGGATAAAAGCTTGGTGCCTCCAAGGTGCTAGAGATCCAGTGTCAGGATTCAAAACCACAGTGATGTGAGAAGAGCAGTGCTCCAGGGAGATTACCTCAGTAACTATGTTTTATATGGACCAGGATGGGTGTTAGGAAGGCTGGATAACAGGCAGGAGGACCGGGAGAAGCTGCCTGGACAGAGAGAACGGGGTAGATCTTAAAATATCAAAATTAAAGAAATAACCCGAGCCTTCAAAGCAGCTGGGACATAAGGAACACGAAGCGGGGAGGCTGGGATGCTGCGTTGGCAGGTTCAGAGCCACGTCAGAGGAAGGGGAAGCTCGGGTTTTGTTCCCTCACTGCAGTCTCTCCACCCAGTCTAAGACAAACTTACTGCATATCACCCACATCATCTCCTGCTGGCACTGAACACATTAGTCACTTATAAACCAGAACCGGTTACGTATACATTGCATACGTAGTGGCAAGGGCTGTTCTACAAGACACGGGCCTTGTGTTTGCTGCATCTTTACCCCTCCTCCATTTGCCAGGGGTGGATATGTACCCTCCCTTTGGTTGAAGAAGATATTCCTGTTTATTCACCATCCACGAATCCAACCAAATCTAGTGCCAGTTTTGATCCCACCACAGCTCATCTCTGCGCTTTACAAAAGCAGCCTCCCTAAACTATTTCAGCTTCTGGATGTGACATGGAGGAAGGGCACAAATATACTGGAGGGCCAGCACTGGCCCAAGGAATGACCAAGAGCGCCGCTGACATGGAGTAGGCAGCTCCATGTTAGTCCACATGCCAGCATTCCTGCTCTTCATGGGATGACCGGATGACTTTCATGCCTTGCAGAGCCTCCTCAAAGAAGCTTTGGCAGCATTTGCTCACATGCACCATCCCTGCACCCTGAAATCCCCTGGCAGCCCCAGCATCCCTCGCACGGGGCACCTCTCGCTGGGGCCACGTATGGGACGATGGCCATGGGCCACCTGCAAGGCCCAGCCAGCACTTTGCTCCTTGCGCAACGCCATCGTACCACCAGAAATTGCACCTCCTTTCAAGTCCCCCTGTGCACTACCTGCTTGATAAAGCTTTTTAAGAAAGGAAGGGGAACCTCTGTGCAACCCCACACCACTTTGGAAGGTGTTCAGGCACTGCTGTGTTCTGCTGAACACGGCAACAGCAACTCTGTAAAACACCAGGGCTGTCAAGCTCCTGCTCTTTAACCTCCAACAGTTTTGAGCCTTTGCCAACTCCAGTAACTTGTTCTCCACTCTCTAACCCAGGATCTCAGGAGCTGCCAGAAAGTTCGTGGGGGCTCCTTGCCATGCTGGATGGAAAGCCATCCAGCACTAGCCTGCAAATTTCCTCTCAACTACAGACGTGACTGATCAACACAGATGGTGCCGCAAGGGGAGATTATTAGCTCTTGAATGGAGTTTAATTTTGATCCGTGATAAATGCTTAAAATGAGAAGTCCTAGAGTGCAATTATCCATCTTACCGGTTCAAGGAGAAATCACCAAACCAAAAAAAAAAAAAAAAAAAAGAATCCAAAAAAGAAAAAAAGAAAAAAGAGGCCAGTCCCTGTGATCAGTCCATCAAGGTAAACAACAGGTGACGTTGACCAATGCCACTAGAAATCTGCTGCTGGCATCACAGATGCACACAAACAGGTCAGAGAGCTGGTTAAGCAGGGGCTGGTCCTTCAAGATAAGGTCTTTAAGGACAGACAGTAGAAGCATCCAGGCCATGGCCACACTAAGGCCAGCTCAGGGCTGCCAGCTCGCACTGATGATGGCCATGGGGACAGCCTGTTCTGCCCAGCACACACAGGCTCTTTCCTCTCTCTTAGTTGTGCATTTCCTTCTTTGCAGGTATAATCTCAGGGCAGGAACCACGTCTTCCCTAGTTCATTTTAACTGCCCAAGCCAGACTGTGGTTGCATCTGTAACACACCGCTCACACTGACTGACACTGGTTGTTACCTTCCAGGTAAAGCCCCACTCAGGGATGCACTGAAACAGGAGTAGCTGGATAAAGGTGGATGGGTGGAAGCACAACACGACCCTCGCCCTTACCTGGGATGCTTTGCCTTCTGGACACCAGGGCCGCATCCATCCCCCCCGAGTCCTTGCTCCCCTTCGAGTAAGGGCCATCATCTGTGAACAGAGCAGACACAGAAGCCGACGTTAGTGCCCAAAGCAAGAAAACAGCAACAAAAATGGAGCATTTTAAAACCAGGGATCAAGATGTCCCCGCAGCTGGGATCACAACCCTGCCAGGGACTGCAGGTGAGAACAAACCCTTGCAGCCCTCTGCAGTGCCCTGCTTGGGCTTGCCTGCTTTACGGAGAGGGAGGAAAGAAATCAGAAACCGGTGGTGCAATAGTATTATCTGATTTATTTCTCTTGGAGCTAATCTGTCAGGAAAGCACAAAATTCCCTTACTCCTATAATTATGGGGAACAGCTGAGGACAGAGAAAGCTGTGGCATTAGTCTCACAAGTTTTAAGCCTGTCATTAAGCTTGTGAAGAAACTTACGGTCTTTGGAAATGGAGTAATACATCAGGACACTAACAGGGCACTAAATCACTATACTTGAATTAAATTGCCTATTCTTACAGATCCTATTATTTCCAAGTTGCATTTTCCTGCTGCTATTCCAGCCTCTGTACAGTACAGACAGCACTTTCTCTTTGGAGATTAAAACAAAAAAAAACAGGAAAAAAAAGAAATTATATCAGTATCATCACTGTCCATAATTTAAATGTATTTAAATAATAATTTAAATATCTTTGCATTTTCCTATTGGAAGATTCCATCATTGCTGAGTTCATTTGCAAAGATGAGCAAGCTGCTGCAGATTTTGCAGCCACACATCTAAACTGCCTGTTCACTGTAGCACTTCATAAAAAGCTGAGCATCACTGATCAATAATTTCCAGTAAACACATAGCATCAAATAACTCCTGTTCTCAGTAACTGCCCTCCCAGATTGCCCTTCCCAGCAGTTCCGGAGCTGTGAAAGTGATGAAGTTGGACATGTTAGTTTAAATACTTGTTACAGGAAAACTCATCAACACTTATCCCTGTCCCCATCCCTTTAGTAACTTAAATATAAGTTACAGTAGTTTTCATTTGCTTGTGTGCAAAGCAAACAACTGCTTTGTTCAGCCTCATTCAGGACGATACATTCAGAGCGATCAAAATTGATTTCCAGTTTGCTGGCAGCCTTCTGCCCCCAGCAACAGGATAACGATGGTATTAATTGGATTGCGTGTTGCACTTCACCATCAGGAATGGCATTGCACTCAAGGGCATGAGTCAAGAGAAAATAAGTTTCCGCCTAATGCAATCTTCAAAAAGGCACCATGTATTTTTTTTTATTCAGTTTTAATTCTTGTTTCCCCAGCTGAAGTGATTTTCACAAGTGGATGGAAGCCAATAACATGTTGAGTTGACCCAAGTCTGCGCTTTTAAGCGTAAAAAAAGATTTCAGATGAAAAATGAAACACCCCTGGGTGGCCAAGGGAAGCTCAGGGAAGGTGACGCTTCTCCCGTACGTGGGTGTTTCTGCCTGCTCCAATATGAGGTACCGCAATTGAGGCAAAATCTCAACAGCCGAAGAGCGGGAACAACTACAGTCGGGTGCCTAGGAACAGCCGCCCAAGCTACAGCAAGCCCCTCAAGCAAGTCATCAGCCCTTGGCCTCCTTCTCCCTCTTGAATGCAACTGACAATGCTAAAAATGCCCAGCTTTTCCTCGCCAAGATGCTGGAGCCGGAGGGGAAGCCGCTCGTGCCTCACGGGAGCGTCGCCAGGGCGCCATGTTGTGCGGCCGCGCTCTGCCCCTCCAGCTGCTGCCAACACAGCCACCCCGTTTTGTCCTTTTTCTTTGGTGTCTTTAAAAAATAAAGAAATTATTTTAAAAAATAAAGGAAGGGGAGCTTAGCTCGCTGAGCTCTCGATTAGCGATTTCTCCGGCCTCACGCTGCAGCTGGCTGCAGGCCTGGCTGCTCAGTGGGCCTGAGTGGCAGTGCCAGCCCAAGCACTGAAAATTCATGAACCTCTCCATCCCTAAAATTAGGAAAATAACTTCTTTTTTTCAGCCCTGGCAGGTTGCTTTTGCAGTGCTGGAGCCATTTAGGGTATATTTTTTCAAGCTTTTTGCCTCACACCAAGCGGGCCAAAAAATCTTCAAATGAAAAACCATGAAAGTGGTGATTTGCAGGCAGTTGTGTTAATGCAGGCTTGAGATCTTTTTAAAAAAAGCTTCCTGACTACAGAAAGCTCTCAATAAAACTGAGGGCCCAACACTTTTCATACATTAACCCTGTGGCAATCTGCGACAATAAAGTTCCTGTAAATTCTCTGATAACTTTTTCTTGCTATTTTGGAGTCTTTATAGCACAGGCAAAGAGGAGCTCCCAACTGCTCCCTTGACAGAGGTAGTCATAGGCTCTCTTTTTCTCTGTGGCAGCTGTTTTTTATAGTAGATTTATTTATCTTAGACAATACTTAAAATAAGGGCATAATCCTGCCTCATCCCCTCCAAGTAAAACTTGGTAGAGGAAGGAAAAGGAGTTAGAACAGCATCTCCCTATGCAGGAACAACATCTCCTTGCATCAGCTGAAGTTCCAGAGGCAGAAGGTCAGGGAAAGCCCCAGTATTCCCTGTTGCTGCCAGGAAATTCCAAGGCTGCCAAGCCCAGGGACTCCTCACGCTGCTATTAATTGGCACCGAGTTACAGTTGCCTGCGCAAACACCATCCACCACCTCCACACCAGCAACAGCCACGTGGCAATAAAGATTTATCATCTCCTTTTTCATGGCTTCTTGTTTTTTGTTTTGGGGGGTGGATTTCCTACTACAGCCTGCTTTGTGATAGAAGCTGATCCAATCTGTGTCTTTTTTTTCCTTTAAGATTACAAATTGGGGTATTTACAGAAAAAAACAAGATGCTCCATATGCTGCAGGACTTGGTCTCCTGCTTTGTCACATCTGTCTCTTAAGCGGATTCTCTTAGCTTTAATAGTAAGCTTGATCTTGCCTCCCTACCTCTGCCTGCTGAGGAAAAGAAAAAATATATTACGGACATGTCACATTTAGGCTTGGAAAGAAGATTAGGACACTAAAACCAGTGCAACCCCTGGCATAAATGTTGTGCCAGGGGCAGAACTGTTGGCAGCCTCTCCCTGGAGAGCGTTTCTCCCTTTTTCACACAGCAAAGCAGGAAAACAAGGAGCAGCAGAAAAGCAAGATGATAAACTGAAGGACAATGGCTCTAATCATCTCTAAGCATCCTCATACATAATCTTGCAGACATTCAGGGTACCTGAGGCCTCCAATCTGATCACTTTGCTAGAGGAGTTCTTGTAGGAGGTACATTTTGAACTGCTCCAGCTAGGCTGGATTTCAGTCACATCCTAAATAACAGCACTTCCAAAACTTCCTCCACTAATACACCCTGGTCCAAATGGAACTATGATTGTTGCGCTGGGAGGAATTAAAGAAGGCATTAAGGAAGTGAAAAGCTTATTTTAAGAGGGGAACAAAACCAGATGATTCAGCTTTGTATTAACGCCTAGTCTAGAGGAAGGATAGGAAGAAGGGAGAAGGTTAAAGGAAATAGGGTTCAGTAGAAGAAAAAAATCCTAACAAAACCATTGTCTTTTTGAACAAATACTATTTTTACCCAGAAATCATCTCCCTCCCCATCACTGCAAAAGTTTAAATAAAGTTCTTGCAAAAATACACCACAACAATCCTAAGGAACTGTTGCAAACTGACTGATTCACGGAGGCCAACTGCACACATGAAATCATACCTTGTCTGACAGGAAGACCACAGTTTCCCTAAATTAGGGATCCCCAACCTTACAGAAGGGTTTAACTCATTTCTTGCCCAAGCCAGTCAACCTTGCAGCCTGTCCGAGAATCCCTGTCAGCCCCTCATTTCCCCATAGGGAGCAAATGGGAAAGTCTTAGGTCAAACTCTAGCTCTCTAGTCACCAGTAGTCAATCTGATTTCAGTAACACCAGGATTTCATTTGGTTAAATTTCCAAGGGGACGTGTATGAAGGCACTGGGATTTTCTGATACCGCTGAGGTTTCAAGCCAATCTCTGTTAAAAGAAGAAAAAGCTTCCTCGGAAAGAGCACTGATTTAGGAGTTCATTATCCCTGCCTGTGTGGGGGAAAAGAACGAGCTTTTTCTTTTCATTCACAAGAGTTATAAGTCTACGTTATTAACAGAGATCACCTCTTAAGGAAAATTGGCATCAGCTAAATAAGATTCTGTGACAATTAGACTTGCTGTCTGCAAGTTGTTCAAATTCCTGGATTGGTTTAAGATGGTTCCTGCAGAGAGAGTGCATTAATCCAGTGGGAAGACCAGGAGGTAAAACCTTCCATTTGTTTAATGGGGAAAAAGGCAGTTGGAGACAGTTATTTTGCCATAGGGTAATTGCTCTCCTTGTTTAGAGAAATGCATACTAAAACAGTGCTAAGAACCAAAACCTGCTCACACTAACACAAGCTGGTGTTTTTTGCTAGAACAAAAGCACCAGGTTGGCAGCAGAACTCAAAGGACTAAAATTAAGCGTGATTTGAACCATTTCAAAGAGAGTTATTCCTTCAAGTCAGAGGAAGCATTTATCTGGAGTCAGATAGAGAGCAGTGGGGTGCAGAAGCGTGGGTCAGGCAGCTAGAGATAACTCAAATTGCAGCCTCCTGGGAGGTAGTCTCCGAGGCTCAGGATTTTACAGACATCTGAGTGCTGAAAAATGCAGACAGGCATTTGGAAAATGGACTGTAGTCATGCACCCGACTCCTTAGGCACTGATCTGCCTTGGAAAAGACCTGTCGCAAACCATTCCCAAATCCGAGCTACACCTGGAAGGAGAACGGTCCCTGGAAACACTACGAGTATCCTCGGCAGCCACCCTGGATGACACTGTGCTCCCTTCCCAGGGATGGGAGCACATCCCACCAGCCTCAGTTTCTTCAGTCCTGAAGCAAAGATTTCCCCGGCATCTCCTCCATCTATTTGCACAGTATTTTGGCATCCAAGCCTGCGAGTTGTCCAAATGTTGAGGTTATTCAAGAAGAGCACTGTACTTCCCAACTCCCCGTACACACAGGGCGCATTTCATCTCCCCTGAGCTTCTCCTCCAAAGCTTTCATTCAGTTATCTACCAACCCTACCAAGGCATGTACAATTTCATAACCACCTGCTGCTTTATTCACAGGAAGCAGATCTACAAAAGACACAATAGCCCATTGTTCAACAGAAAAACTCTATACTTTGTTCCTCTAGGTTTTTTTTTCTTTTTAATAAGAAACCCAAATTACTTTTAAAGGAACAATTTGTTCCAAGCAACCATTTTCAAGCAGAAATGATGCAGCTAATTATTTGTTTTGCAATAGCCTTTCCGAGACCCAGATATTGGTGCAATCACCCCAGTGTTACCAAGCAGCTTCCAAGGGATATCAGAGCATTGCTCTTTCCCTCTGCCAGCTCTCAGCAAGTTGATATAAAATGATCGAGGAGGAAGGTTCCTGTCTCCCCCTGCAAAGCAGGGAGACAGCATCAGCATTTAGTGAAGCTGCTTGAGATCTGCGGTGTTGTGCAAGACCCATTTCAGGAGGCTCTGCAGAGGAGTCAGGCTTCGCATCAACTTTAACAGGATATTAAACATCTCCCAAAGACTGATCCAGAGCCGATTCGATCAGAATGCATGTTGGACCAGATGTGAAATGTCAAGATCTGATATTCCTCATACTTTCTTTAAATACACTGCCTTCCTTTGAAAAACATCCAAAAAAAAACACAAAAGGGGAAGAAATAAAAATACATGATTTAAGGATCTGTAATCAACCTGCCATTACAGCTGTGTCTTTTATAAACCAGACACTGCCACAACGTGCTGTCTGTCATCTGGGATTGCTGTGGACAGGAGCCACAGAGTAACTTCACTGATGGGACGTGCAATAGAGCATCCGGCTAGAATTCATTATTAAACCAAGCTCTATGTTTTAGCTTGGTCTTCTAGGAAAATTAACTTCACGTGCTGCTTGTATGCCACCGTCTACCATACTTTTTTGTGTAGGAAATACAAGAAAGTATTATATACTTTTATATACTTTTTAAGTATATACTTAGATACTTACACACAAAGTATATTTGCGTAGGAAATACGGCTTCATTTGCTCTTCTGCTCACAGAGGAGCTTATGTAGTTCTTTTAAGTAGCCTAAGGTTTCTTTTCTTCTCTAATTTAAAAGAATCAGGGACAACTCTTTCCTCATGCTGATGAGGATGTGCTTTGTGTGATAAATCAGGTTTATTAAGAGCTCCCTGGAGGAGGGAATAGGCTGGGTCTTTCAGTACAGACAGCATTTCCCAGATGAAAAGTTGACAGCTTTCCTTTTATCCATCCCTTCCAGAGCACCTCCTTAAAAAATCCGAAGACCAAAAGGTCCCTATTGCACCAGGGTGTCCTTCCCAGTTCACTTCTTTTCTAGTACTCCTCAACAAGATCTGAATATCCAGTGCTAAAAAAGACAAATAAAAGAGAAAAGGAGAGAGAAGCTCCATTCCCACCACTTGGGGCCAACATTTTCAGGCAGCTTTATCAATTTATATTTATGAGCAAGCCCGTGGCAGAGGGAACTACGCAGACTCTCACCCCATGCAGGTCACATTTGTGTGCAGGGACACACACACACACACACAGAGTAATTCTGTGCTTGAGGGACGAGAACAGTGCAGAAACCCATTCATTGAGATTATTATTTCTCCCTGCTTCTGGTGCTTGAAATGATGTTATTAAAGTTACATTTTCCAGTCAATCTGGCAATTTCTCGTATTAAGTAGCATGGGATGCATGGGGGAGAATCCTGCAATAAGCTACGAAGATGAAAGATTGCTGATATACTGATTGTGTTATCTGGAGAAACCAACTTTCAAAAGTAAAAAATAGAGAGAAATAAGATATTTTTTCAGACCAACCTTTCATGAAAGTTATCCAAGTGAGTAACCGCAATAGAGTGAGAAATGACCAGTAAAGTCCAAAGCCATTTGCGAGGAAGACTCTGCCTCCCCAGCTACAACTGGGTCTATTCATCTGTGCGACAGGCAGCAGGAAATCGTGGCCAGCAAGGGAATACAATTCTCCCTATTAACTCCAAAGAAGCTCCCAAGTTTCTTCTTCAGCAGGGAGATGGATAAGAAATGCAGCCTCCTGAATTCAAAGTTTGTGGTCTTGCCATACTAAGTACACGCAGAGCAAAATCAAGCAAAAGGCAGCTCTATTGCAGCTTTTCATCAAAGGAAAACTGGTGTCATCTAAACCTCATGGCCGCTAGTAACTGCCTGCTTGAAAATCTTAGTCAAAGAAGTGGAAGCAAATTTTGTTTTATTGAATATCACTGAAAAGAGATGAAAATGAACTAAAGTGTGGGTGAACATGCCCTTTGGGCTGATGTTGACTGAAAAGAAAAGGTGCCATCCAGTGAAAAGGATGTTTTCCTCCTTGAAAAGTCTTTTCTGTGATTCTGACCAGCTCAGGGCTTGAGAGCCCATCCTCAGCAGAAGCAGGAGGATACGTCTGGGTTTTCCCTGAGCATCTTTTCTCCATGAGGGGACCATTAAGTTGCTCTATGGGGCTCAACAAGCGACACACCAGTATCAAGGAAACCTGCTAGGAAAACTAAATCCTTCGATAAGAATGAGGTGGGGAAAAGCAGAGTGAAACACGTCATTTCTCTGCTGATCTACTGGAGTGGCCTCAGCTTGATGTGGGCAGCCCCTGCTCCCGCGAGGCTTAATAATAAGCCCTTGGCTCCAGGAGCCCGCGAGGGAGCTCACCCTGTCCCTGCCTTGCTTAGCACCCTCTCTCTGCTCCTCATTACAGGGCTGCGCTGCTCGGGAAGCAAGACCAGGGAAAGAAATGAGGAATCCAATCTAGGAGATTTGCTGTGCTGGGTCAGGAGGTGGCCGAGATTGATGCAGGATCAATCACAGTGCCAAAAGCAACACGCAAGCCCCCACAAAAGGCAAGAAAGCCAAAAATCCCAAGCAAATGAGGCAACGAAAGAGATGGGCTTCGCTGTAATAACATTTAATAAAGGCAGGAGCCAGGCACCAAGGTAGGGGGTGAGAAAACAGATATATATAAAGCCTAAATGATGCCATCAATACTGGCACGAAAAACAAGCATCAAATGAACAATGAGAAGCGGATATCAAGCCGTCCGTGCCACCATTTGTTACTCTGCTGATCTTATCATCCTGGCTAGACAAGGGCTTCCAGAGGGGTAATGGAAAATCACTGCCCGTTGGTGAGGCAGGACCATGATGGTTAAGACAAGCTTGAAGGCAGGAGGGACTCGCTCATCAGAGCAGCTCTGAGAGGGGTCCCTGACCACGGGAAGAGAACAAAAGAGCTTGAGTAGCGATGACAAGAGGTGGCAAGTCACTAATTCGCTTTTAAAAAGGAGGATCTTCAACAGCTCCTTCCAGCTCCTGGAATTTCTCATGGATAAATCTACCAGCGACTCCGCAAAGGGCAACTCCCAGCTGGACCCCAGCTCATACTGACGTCCCCAAGGCTTGAGCACCCTTTTAGGAGCACTGCAAAGACACCTCGTACTATGGCAAGGCAGCGTCACATGGGATGACGATCAGTGCAGCAGGCTGCAAATCAGGTGCTTGATCCAGGACTTGCACCGCATTCTGATGCAAAGTGCTTAAATGCCAGGAGGAGTCAAGAAATAGGGAAGAAGTTCCAGACAGCATTAACTTAAAAATAAAGAGAGATTTCCGGCACCCATTTAGACTCATTTCCAGTTTATCCACGAAGCTCCACTAAATCTTACTAAGGACTTAATTCCCATAAATGTGCTTCTCCCCCCAGTGTTTAGCTAAGTAGCAATGTTTCCAAAAAGTAAATAGCAAATCGTGGGAGTTGGATTATTCATTCATGTGGTAAAAGCCATTATATATGAATATATACAGATGTTCCCACTTCACGACTGATCTAAACATATGTAGATTTTAGACTCTGACACACAAACCATCCATTATGCAACGGCCTGTGTGTGCGTCTGGGCTGCTTTTATCCTAGGCTATGTCAGGAGGATTCACAGGAGCCGTGCGAGAGGCTCTATGTTAAACGATTAAGGAAAGTTTAAGCAAGAGGCTTGCTTAAAATGAAAGGAGAAGGGAGAAGAAGAGAAATCAAAGAGCTGGGGAAGCTCAGATTTATAAAGACAACAAGATGAAATAGGTTTCAAAGCTTGCAATTCTTTGACGCTGGAAGTGATTTGGCCTGACCCCCATCAAACCAGCTCTTAAAAAGCAGCTAGTCCCAGAAGTGCCCATCAAACCTGGCCTCTTACGCAGCAGCCCGGGGTGGGGGGCGGCTTTGCTGACTCCCCGTCCTGCGAAGAGGCTGATGCTCAGAGATGAGGAGGGCACCCCACAACCAACGCCAACCTCCCGTGCAGCAGGAAGGATGAGAAGGATGAGGAAGGCTCCCGCAGTTATTAACACGCCACTTTGCGTAGCTCCCTTGGTGCAAACGCTTGTGCTGGTGCTTTACATTGCATGGGCAACGCGAAGCGAGTGCAGAACCCGCTCACAGCTACAGCAATTCCCAGGAGGCACGGAAAATCCTGGGGAAATTCAGCACACCCTGCTGCTAGCTGGGCTCTGCTGCCTGCTGAAAGGCTCAGCAGGTCCTTGCTCCTGGGAGCACCTCTCCGTGCACACAGGAACAGCCTGGGCCTTCGCAGGCTGCAATTGCACAGCTCAGACCCCTACCTTCTCCCACCCACTGCACTCTAAGGCCTGGTTAGATCTGAAACACGCAGCACACAGCTTTACAGCTTACACAGGGTAGGAAGTGGCAATGAAATCGGGGGAAAAAAATCAGGTGTAACGAAAGAGCCCAGAATATTGAGAAGAGTGATGTGATAGCCTCTCACCCGTCGAGAACACACACCATTAAGCGCAATGCTCCGCATTACGGCTCCCAAATATGCACTTAATTTTGATTCAACAAGGCACTTACGTTAATAAAAATTAAACCCAGCAGGTTCTGTTGAGAGTGGAATAGATGTGCACGCAGGTTTTTCTAAAATTAGCTTCAAACGCTAAAACCTCCTGCCTACTTTCCCACCTCCAGCAAAGCGCAGGGAGCGCTGCACAAATCCCGAGCCATGGCTCTGCCGCGGCACGCGGGGCCGTGCAGCACTCGCAGGGTCTGCACTGCGAGGAAAAGGAAATTCCTCGGCTGCAGGCTCCTCCTGTTGCCAGCCTCTAGATGGAGCCTGGATTTCTCCAAAGGTAGATGCCAACTAACCCGTCTGCATCTGTTTTACGCAAATGTCCCTGAGTCTGCACCCGTGTAATGGGAGAGCAAGGGAGGCGAGCACAGGGAGGAGGGAGAAAGATCGGCCTTGCGAGCATTAGATACAGCAGATCCACGTAATGATTAAATGCACATGGTTGTTTGCTTATAAAATGCAGTGTCGCATAAATCTGCTAGGAGCTAATTGCCTATTATAGCTCATGGTGCTGCTGAACGACAACGGGGCTTAAGAAAGAAAGAGAAATGCGGCGGGCTGTGCTTGTTAGCCCGAGCCACTCACTGCACAAGGGTTTCTGCTTTGCAGTTCCTGCAGGGTGACGCTCGTCACCGCTCCGGCTAACGGGTGGGATCCATCTGCTGAGCTTACCTGGATTCAAAGAGGATAACCTAAAGCAAACGTGCAGCTCTTTTGGTTTTGTTCGTCGCGAGGGATGGGGAGCCGGGAGTCAGATCTTCCTCAGAACAGCTCAAGGGCCCAGGTCAAGAACGTCTTAGCTCTTTTTATGACTGCTCTGTGACCCTTCTCATCTTCAGGCCAATACTGCTCTCCCCAGACCCAAGTCAGCTCCTACTTTATAGCTTCATTAGTATCTACAGAGGGCTAATTACACACTGAGATTGAAAGCTAGAGTCCTGCCAACAAGAAAACCCCAGCTGCTTTCACCTTTCCAAAATCATTTCACAACTTGCACAATAAGGAGTGGATCAGTTGTGAGGCACCAAGAAGTGGAATCATCCCTTCACCTCTCTTTTGTGAGGTCATTTTGGGACTGATACGAAAAGCAAATTAACAATGATTTAACAACAACAAAGACATTCCATCCTTTCCCAGTTTCCAGGTGTTAGGACCGATTCACTTCATAGCAATTTTCATTTCTGGTCCTTTTTTTTCCCCCCACTCCTACCCACAAAATCCTGCAGCTGCCAACTATGCTGGCATCCACAGCAGCTAGGAAACAATTTCCCTGTGAAGCAAATTCTTCCAGGATGAATTGAATGAAGGCAGAGCTCATAATTGCACATTACCGAAAACATTTCTGATAAAAAAACTGGGGGAGATATTTTTAACCACATCTCCAGTTGAAAATTGCTGGGAAAGATCTTTTGAAAAGCCATCATCTCCAAGCATGTAATTATCAGATCCTTGAACAAAAACATACGGTCAAAAGAAAAAAAAATCTTATTAAAATTAAAAAAAAAAAATGGAGATGGTAATTTTGGGGAATGCAAGGAGAGAAATTCGCATTCGCTCCTAGGTGATTTTGCACGTCTCTAACGTTACCAGACTGATTTGAAAACCCACAGATTAGTAAATTAGGCATCTAAGAACATTCAGCTTGGCTAGTCATTTTTCTTGGTATGATGGGAATAATAATAAAAAGAAGAATCAGGAGCAGCCTTTGCAGTCTGACTGTCACAGCCCCCAGATTTCCCTAACTCGCACGGATGCACGCCTGTCTCGCAAAAGGGCTCTGCCACCTTGAGCAGACAGCCATGCAATGACCCAGGGTCCTATCCCAGCAAGGCTTAAGACCACGCACAGGCCCTGGGATGGGATTACTGGCATGCAAAATATTAGGCTGGAGCTGAACTGACAGCTGAAAAGAGCCTTAAATGGTATTATGCCTGGTAGCATTCAGTTGTCAATTGGTGAACCCTGATAAATATTTATTTTTGCTCTACTGCCTCTCCTTCAGATCTGCAACACCACCTCCCCCCTGACTATTATTACTTGTTAGCTTTAATTGTTCCTTTTATTTGTACCACCTACTCGTGCCAAACACCAAGCCACAGGCAGCCTCCCCTTCTCCCAGCTCCCCTGTACCTTTTTCTGACTTTCTGCCAGAATTTCATGAATTCCATCTCTGAATTAACTAGATAGCATCAACGAACAACAAACATTGGCATCCAATGCAAATAGCTATTTTAATATTCTGTTTTCCAAAGAAAGCAAGCGCTACGTGCCCTAATGTATGCACACATTTTGGCAGTGCATTTATCCTTCGTCTTAACACTAAGGCATGGCTTAACAAAACAGAGCACATGATAAAGACACTGAACCTGGACATGAAGCCAAAAGCAAGTCTTTATATCCTGCACCACATGGAATTTGGTCTCCTTTATAGGTCATTCACAACCGGAGTGCAGCTCTTCCAGCTGTAACTACAACCTGCACTTCAGCCGGAGGGCAGGGATGTAATAAACACCTGGAGAAGGAATTCGGCTGTTGTTGGAAGTGCTGCACAGGCGACCTCGACAGCCGTCACTCTGTTACTGCTACATCTGCCTTTTGCATTGAAAAATATCTTCCCACCAACAAACGTGAGTATTCTTGAGATGTGCATGAGCAAGAGTCTTCTGCAAGAAACCTCTCTGTACAGGGCAGGGAAAACTGCCTAAAAACAGCATCCCTTTTATAGGCCAGTGAAATGAGTATGGAAAGTTTGCTGTTTTCCAAACATCCAGTTCTCACCCTTTGGGAAATAGAATTACTTTGTCCATTTTCTACTGCAAAAAGCAGTTTTAATGGAATAGGTCGCCCCTAGAAAAGAGCAGGAGTTCATTTCCACTGTGTACATCAACTCAGGCATAGTTAGCATAAAAATACGTCTGACAAGCAACAAAACTTCACTGACATGGCCATGGAAATACAAAAGCCATCAGCAGGTATCACTAAGACCTTGTGCTGAGGTATCGCAAGACTGCAGAGGAACAAAATGCTGTATTTAGTTAAAAAAAATGGAATAGTGGAGAGAGGGTGAAAAAAATAATCACAAATCTAGCATCTTATCTTCCGTTCCTGGAACAACTGATCATCTATTAGTGAGCTGATAAAAGAAAATTAGGAGGGCTAATCTCAAGCATGGATCTACCATGAATAAGTCATGCCCACCCAGTTTCTGGAGCAACGTTTCAGGGTGCAACGCAAGTTGTTTTATCTCAGTTTTAGAAAGGCTTCTGCCATGATTTCACATGCTTTATTATAAGCATGTTTTGGAAGCAGGATATAGATGATTATGCAGTACTGATTAGAAAACCACACACTGAGAAAAGTCATCAGCTGTTCACAACCCAAGGATGCATTAAACGGAGTAGGCTCCATCCCAGGTCTGGTAGCTCTCCAGGTTTTCAATACTGACCATGATGATTGCAGAGATTGCACTTACTAAGGTTTTTGACAACCACCAGCTACAGGGGACTGGAAGTAGGCTGGAAAACAAACTTTGAATCCAGAATGATTCATACCTATTTGACATTAATCTGCGAAAACAAATAAGCAATTCGGGAGAAATACATGCAAGTTACTCCGCCTGGGCAGGAGCAATCAAACGAACAAATAAAGGATGGGAAGAGCTTTCTAAATAATAGATTCGTAGAACAGACTCTTCAGATGCTGTGAATCACAAACCAAACACACAAGTCAACAGTGACAGGGCATGTGCAAGAAGAGCAACTTCCTTAGGGGTGCTTTTCATGATGGTTATAGCCTGCACAAGCTCTGATGCCCAGCTGGACCTCACTCTCATTAGGTCAGGGCAGTTTGGTGACACGTCCAGAAGACAACTGACAGAGTCTTCTGTCAGACTAGGGTGAAGTAAGAGGAGTTGTCTATCCAAAAGAGTTAATGTGGAGTCTCCAGCAGGGCTGTCTGCAAGTGCAAGGTGGACTGTCAACAGCATGGACACTAGTTCTGGGCAGAGGAATGGCCCAGACTTGAGGATCTTTTATTCTCTCTGCCCAATTCTGGAAAATAAAACAAAACCAAAACAAAACGACAGTGATCGTGTCCCAAACCCAAAGACATCCTGCTTGCTAAGCACGTCTCAGTTTCTCCTCCTCTTAATCTGGCTCTTTGCTGCCTCTGAGGCAAAACTGACAAGTGACGTAAGCAGCTGGATGAGTAGAAGCTACATTAAATAATACTATTGTGATAAATTCTTTAATACAAAAGATAAAATCTTCCTTCCTAGAAGATATATCTATAAAGGCTTTTCTCCTGTTGTCTTCTAGCTCCTCATACCAGCTCTCTTTTCCTCTCAGGCATTTTTTGCTATTTGTCCTCCTGCCTGTTTGGGAAGCTGGGAAGATCAGGCCCTACACAGGCCCAGCACAGACCAGGGTCACAGGGGAACCAATCCCCCCAAAAATCCGGAAGAAGCAGAGATCTATGAATGAGTCACTTGGGCTGGCTATCCTCACCCTGCATATAAAGGATGGAGCGGGCTGGTGAGGATTAAGGTGCAAGAAATTCACACTGTTGGCTCTTGTGTGCAGAGACTCTGCCCTGAGAAGCTCTTCGGTCTCCTTCCTTGGAGATTTGCAAAGTCAACCTGGGCAGGATCCAGGGTCTAGGTGACCCTGCTTGAGCCAGGGGTGTTGGACCAGATGATCTGCAGAGCGCCCTGCCAACCTCAACCACCCTGTGATTCTGTGAAATACATCCCCTAAAGCATGAAGGGCCTTCTGGAATTGCCTATGTCGCGGTCAGCTCGTCGTCTCACCTGGCAGAGCCTGTGATCAGACCTCAGTCGGTCAGTTTGACCAAAACGAAGCAGCTTCAGTTACCTCTGGCATCCTGCCCACCCTGCTGCATTTGACTGTTTCTTAAAAATCTTGCTTGGGTTCCATTTTTGCCCATCGCACTTAAAATGCTAAACCGATCAACATGAAAACAAGTCACTTTATTGCTTCCGTCTCAGATGGGTTCCAGACGGGAATTTCACGGAGTCTCAAGAAAAAAGTCAGGTTATCAGGAGAAAAAACACACTGAGAAGCCATTTGAGCAATCAAGTAAGAGTAGTATTAACCAAAGTAAAATCAAACCCACCACATTGCAAACAATCCCCCCCAAAGCTCTCCTCTGTGCTCTGCCTGCAGAGGCGAGCTAGAAGGAGGGACGTCACAAACCAGATGAGATGCCACCTGCTCGCTCTGTCTTTGCGCTACAGTTGGGGCCAAGGGGACCTCATCTGTTGCATGTTACAGTAGGTTTCCATCACCTACTGGGTGATGAAGCATGGGGGTGGTCCCCAGGAGCACCACCACCACCAGAGCTACCACCAGGACTTGCACAAGAGAAGCCGCAGAGGTCCCTGGTGACACACTCGAGGAATCGGACATCTGATCTGCCCCAGCAGCTGGTGGCATCCAGGCAATTCCTCCACCACGTCAGCAGCAGCCAAGCCCTGAACTGGGGGCCCAGTTTGCAGCACAGCCCCGGAGCATCGGGAGCTCCTGCCAAGTTGATCTTTCCGTGGAACAGCCACATTCCTGCCCCATTAAATCACGAGCCCAGGCTGTCTCTGCCGAGCGGGTCTTCTCTCCGCGGCTCAGTCGGCTTTGAAATAAGCCCTGGTCCCCCACGGTCCTTCCTGTGCCAACATGGTAAGGGGACACTGCGTTTAGTCACCGTTCATGTGATCCTCAATGCAGCGACTAAACTGCTTCACATGTGGGCTGTTCTGCCCCCCACGTTTAGGGCAGGACGACAGTTTTCTGGAGTTCACTGACACAAGGTTTATACTTTAGCGCAACACGGGGCCCGAGGCAGGACAGAGTATGTCTCACTTCCCTTCCAAATCCCTTCCAGCAACACGGAATTATTCAGAAACCATAAATTACCTCTGTTTCCAACGCCAATGTCTTTGCTTTCAGGAGGGAAACGCTTGCACCGCAGAGAGGAAAAGCTCCATGCAGCAGACGGAGCTGCAACGAGCAGAGCTCGAGCATGCAGCGAAGCACCCGACTGCTGCGCCTTGCCTGGAAACCCCAGTGCCGGCCCATCCCGGGGAGGCCGGTGCCACGAGTTGTGACGGTGCCCTTTGGCAAGGTGCCCTTCTACACCCGGCTACCTACTCTCGTGCAGAGACGAAACACATTTCTTACACTCCACGTCAACAGCACTCCGCGTGCCCAAACAGAGATTAGCGTCTCAATAAAATGGCAGTTTTTAGCATATTTAGAAATATTTAAGTTGGACAACGTCGCAGCAGACACCACAAAAGGTGGGGAGTGATCCCACTGATCCCAGTATGATCAGCAGAGACCCTTTCCCCTCTCTTTTCTTCCAAAGTCACAAGCAGAGCCCCGTTTTCACCGTCCCCCAATGCCCAGCCCATTCACACACCGACCTCAAGATATAATTTTAAAAGAGTTACATTTACCTTTCTCTTTTTTTAAGGAAAAAAATATCTGCAAATGCTCTGTAATATTTTGTGTGCCTTAAAGACCGTCTCTGTGTCTCCCAATCTTGCAATCCCAGGAAGCAAAAGAGGGGAAGCAGCCTGAAGGGTATTCTCCAAGGGTTACAGGGAGAAATTTTCCCCAGCAAAGCACAGAGACATTTCACAAATCAAAGCAATTAAGTCACAGTTTGCCTGCTAAGGCTTGGATTTGCAAAACCCCCCGGAAAGCAGCACATGAAATTGTTTGTGATACTGAAGGTAGTTAAAAGAAACGCGAGTAAATAAAAGTACTGGGGCAAAAAGGAAGGTGGAAGAAGAATTAGAGGCTCACTCACCAAAGTCCGACTGCAAATCCTTTTTCAGTCCACAAAGCATGTCTGCTCGTATCTAGCAAAGCATCCAACTAATTGCAGCAGCAGCAGCAGCAGCTCCGCTCGCTCTCCCGCCTGCGCTCGAGTCAGTTTGCAGCCGCTCACACGCTGCTCGGCACCTCCAGCGGCCAAAAAATCCCTATCCTGCGCACTTTGCAAGGACTCACGGCCGTTGCAGTGCCTAAAAGCCACCCGGCTCTACGCAGCTCCTGGGAAAGGGCGACTCTCCAGTCCTACGTGGTAATTGAAGAGCGACGGGTGCAGGGTTTTTTTTAGCTGGTCTTAAAAAGCCAGCGCTAGTTCTCCTGGCTGGGTTGGCCATCCGGCATCGCAAGGCAAAAGTTGGGAAAGGCTGTGATTAAAAGGAGCAGCTGGCTGCAGGGCGGGCGGCGAGCGGCGCTGGGCGCAGCGGCAGATGCGGCAGAGGGAGAGCGCGCGCCTCATTCCCGGCGGGATTGCCCCTTGGAGCATGCCGGCCGCGAGCCCGCATCATCCCACGGAGCCACGCTCAGGCCTCCGGTGCCTTCCCAGGGATTTCAGGCAGCAGGAAAAGCCGAAAGGGGAGAAGGAAGGGGGAAAAGCTGCAGGAAGAAGGCGGCTGGTGCTGGGAGAGCCCGAGTTGCGGCTGCGGAGCTGCCCGACACGCTCCCGCTCCCTCCCCTTCCTGGCGAGCGGAGCCTCCGGCACCTTGCACAGCAATGTCAGGCTGCCGGCAGCGTCGGGGCTGCAGGCTGAGCTCCTGCCCGCAGCGCCCGCTGCAAACTCCCTTTAACCCCTTCGGAGGAAGGGCCCGGCGAGCGCGTCCCCGCGCCGGCCTCGGCGCCCGAAGCACCCGCAGCCCCGGACTGCGCGGGGACAACCCGTGTGCGGGGGGGATGGCGCCGTCACCAGCTGTGTCAAGGGGAGTTTTGTCCTCTGGGCCGGGCGGCTGCAGGCGTCACCCCAAAGAGCCGGTGGCAGCCTCTGGTAGGAGGTCTAGGATGGAAAGAAATTGCCATAATAAACCCGGGGCTGCTTCCTCTGTTGTCAAAATGAAAACTCCCATGGCAGGGGCACCGAGCAAGCGGGTGATGCCCCCTGTGCTGCGAGTGCACAGGGACATTATCCATGTGGAAAGCGGCATCACCCATGACAGCACAACCACGGCCACCAAAGCAAAGAGACCAGCCTCTGCATGGAGGACAAAGCAAGAACCGGCCTCCGTTCTTGGGGATGACACACGTCCTGGTGCACCCTTGGAGCTCAGAACGTCTTCTTTGCTAAGGACACCTAAGGGTGCACAGCAAGGACCCTGCGTACGGGCCCACAGGAACCACTGCATCCTAGGGCCCATAACGCTGCACGGGCCACCCCGAGAAGGACAACTGGGGTTCAGTCTAGCACAAGAGCCTGAGCTTGGATTGAAATGCAGCAACATGTCTATTTTGGTTCAAACTCAGCTGCTTCATGCACAGAAAACTTATACAAAAGCAATAAAATTACTAAGTAAGAAAAACCTACTCACAAAAGAGATATTTTGGTCCATAATTTGTTTTTTAAAAAGTTGTTCAGTCTGACAATAGGCTTAATTAGCAATTGAGCTGAAGTTTGCAATTAGGAATCTTTTCACACGACTATTAATTATTTTACTGCAGAGAAATCTCATCTTAAAGGAGAAAAATAATATCTCCAGTTGCACCACACATACAACAAGCTGCTGCTAATTTGAGAGCAGGACATTGCTTTGGATGCCATGAGATGGATGTCTCCAACAGGATATTTTGAAGATAAGCTAAAAACAGTCATTTATGCTCATGCCATCTTAAAAATCCTTCCAGAATATCTGCACTCTTGGGGAAGGACATGAGCGGACACAGGGCCCTCAAAAACCTTTCCTATCAGACCAAATCTGGGCAAGTAAGAGGACTTGGTGTGGGAGGAAGGGAGAGCAGCTACTTTCTATTGGAGAAGATGCATTTTGGTAGACAACATCCTTTAGCAGCAATGATGGCAGCCCTGGGTCTGCTGTGTCATTGAAGCTGCTTGCTTTGGGGGATGAGAATTGGTTGGAGCTGCCCCATCCTCTGCTGCCTGTGGATGATGAAGATGCATTTTGGCCATTCTGAAGTGCATCTGCCAGGGGCTTTTACTGACCTGGCTGGAAAGGCCACAGGAGCCCAGGAGAGGGGTGGACAAAGATGCCTACATGGTGATTACCCACCAAAAAACATAAAGGCAACACTTGCTTGAAAGCTGATGGCAAGGTATTAAAACGAGTTGAAGCAAACAGCTCAAGTGTCTCAAGGGAAAGATGAAAAATTTGGGAGCCAAGAAAGAGACATTATGATATCAGAAGATGTGGGTGTTATAAAAGAGTACGAGGCATCAGCCTAAACGTCGGCTTGACAAACTGGAGCAGCGGCAAATAGAGCTTTGACTTTTCAACAACGTTCTGAACGTTCTTCTACCTCTTGACATGAACTTTAGGATTGAGTGCCCTGAATTTGCAGCTATCCAAAACTGCTTCTGCAGTATCAAGAACACAGTAAACAAGTCTCAGTTAAGAGCTCTTATTTAATGCTATGTCCACTGGGGGGGGGGGRAAAAAAAAAAAAAAAAAAAAGGACTTAAGGAAGCTTCCTGCTTTCATGTCAAATACTGATCTCCTAAGACCTGAACTGGGAGAAATGAAGGTGTAAAAAATGGTTTTTTTTTCAGGTTCCCTTTTAATTTGAATGGCTGCAGTGAAGGGATGAGCACAGGCTCAGGATGTCTCCACTGCCAGAGCAGCTTCCCCATGGCCCCTCTTGGAAACATCTACTCGTGCAGGTTCTCGATGGGACTCAGCAGCTGAAGAGGCAGCGGCCATCAACAGGCCATCAGCCTAGAGAAAGGGTGTTTATTCTCCCTGGGCAGGCTCACCTTTGAGAAGCTGCTTTCACTCATTCAAAAAACAAAGCAAAATGCATTTATTGTAACTGAGGTGTCACACGTAGCTGCCTTTCCACACACCCGTGTGCACCCGCTCTGACCCGCTCTGTCATTTACCTGGCACACTCCGGCCTGCTCCTGAACTGAAGAACCTTCCCCAGAGCTGACACAAATCCGTGGAGAACCACAGCAAGAGCAAAGCTGCAAATCTGACAGAGTCTATGTAGGATTGGGATGACATTTACAGAATACACTTTTATGCAAACAAGACAGTGAGGATGGAAGAATGGAAATCACGAGCTATTCAGAATATCAATGACTTCGTCCATTGCTTGACTGATACTTTTCCTGCAACTTAAGCCATTGCTTATTTAACCACATGGAGAAGCACTCCTATCAGCAGTCACAGGGCTCTGGAACACTGCAGAATGATCCTGAGGATTATTTAGCATCCAATATACCCCAAGCTTGGAAGAACTTGAGAGGACCTTCCACCACTGCAGGTCAATTAGGTCTCCACGGGCTCTTCAAAGACAAGTGAATGGCTGTAACTGTCAGCCACCGAAAAATGAGTAGGAAAAACACCCAACAACATGCACTTAGCACACAGAAAAACACCTAAGCTATAACCACACATCAAAAAATCACATTAATAGCAACTGAAATTGCTTTGGGTAGGGGAGGTTCAAAAGAGACTGACGCAGGTGCTTTCTGTTAAATTCAGACTTTAAGCTGAAATTTTTACTTCTCCCCATGCTGCTTTCTGCATTTCCCAACACGAGTCTGCACGTGGGGGTCTGCTTGGGGCTGCAGACACCTTCCCAGCTCATGCTCCTCATCTAGGCTGTGGCCAGCACAGCAGACTCCCACTCTCAGGCATCTTCCTGGGAGAACTAACTCATACTGGGAATTTCCTCCCAGTCCTGAATGAAAATCAAGAGGTTTGGAGAGTCTCCATCTCTCCCTGATTGATCTGGGGTCAGGGCAGAAGGGAAGGAGGAGGAATGAGAGGAAGGCTCATTGCTCTCTTGATGGAAGAGGGTTCACAGTTGATTACTCAACTGTCCACTGGCCACACACTTGCTCCATTTCTCTTGGTTGTGCTTATTTAGAAACCCTCAACAACTGCCTGCCAGCCTCAGGCCCGCAACACAGCTTGTCTTGGTCTAAGCAGATGCCCCATTTTTCCTACATAGGGCTAAAATGCAACGCATTTACATAGATTTATTTGTATTTTTAGAAAAGGGCCCTCAAAAAAGAAATCTTCAGGAAATCTGGTATTTGAACAGCTTAAAGGTGGAGCCAGAGAAATTACTCTTTGATTACTCTGCCCTTGAAGAGCAAATTCCACCAGCCAGTCTAAAACATTAATTTATTGCCAGTAATAAACATTGTAAGATAAATTGACCCACGCAGTAGGCAATTAGAGCCATTGCTGCACGCAGAGCCCCAGGATGGAGAGTGTTTCTCGAGGTATTTCCAAGCCCCCCATCGATTCCCCAGCATTCGAGCACAATAAAACGGTCACTGAGCATTTTTATGCTTAACCATTTCGGAAAGAGACATCCACATCTGTCACTGGCTGCCAGCGCTGCAGGGAAATGCAGGGGGAGAAGATGTCAGTGAATGCGGGACGCCTCCAAGAGCCGGGATTAATGGGGGAAAAGGAAGGGCTCCAGTGACTTTGAAGTTCCCGGATTACGCGTCTCACTTGTGTGGCAGCCGTCCCTAATCAGGCTCAAGTGCACAATAAGATAATAGACTTTTAGTCCAGAAAAGAAACACAGCTAAAAATTATAGATCCGATTAAAGGGGAAAAAATAATGAAAAGTCAGGAACAGGCCAAAGTTTCAAACAGGCCAAGTTTCAATACTCCCTGTTGTCAAGCTCAGCAGATGTCTGTCTTTGGTAACGAAGCAGGAGACATCTCCTTGCCTAAACCATGGAGGTCCAAAGCCCAGGCCCTTGGAGTTTCAGAACAGCTTCCTCCAGGCAGTTCCTCCTTGCTGCCCCCTTTATGCTTCAGCCAGTTGCCCAAAGTTGTAAAAATGGGTTCAAAACACAAGCAGAAAGAGCAAGGACTTCTCATGCTCAGCCTGCATGGCACCAAGGCAGTGCTCCCACTCTTGGGGGTCAACTGCATTTACACATCCTGCAGATAAAGCCTTTTTCGAGGTGATGCTACAAGCAGCCCCAGCCCTGCTGCCCTCACCGAGGCCAGATGAGCAGGTCCTAGGGACAGCACGGGGTGCCTGTCTCCCTTGATGCTCTATATATTCTACACAAGGTTTGTTCTTTGCGGTCACTGAAGTTCAGGGGAAATCCCGCAGTTGACCCAGTGCTCCAGATTTCTAAACCCGAGCAATGAGAGCAGGAACATTTCAGGGTGGATTACAGGCTACCTGGTGCATGTGGCAGTGCCCGGCCCCGTGGGGACTCCGGCGCTGATAAGAGCAGCGGTGGAAGATAAATTGACTGCAGCAAAACACAGGATACTTCACTTTCTGGCCAGCTCTAATGACGCAGAAGAGCTTGTTCTGGGACCTTGTTAGCACAGACAGCCTTTCATCCCCGCAGCAGCGGATCTCAGCTTTCTGGATGTGTTCTCTTTAAGCCAAACGGGATCATCTTGACAACACGCAGCAATAAGCAGTGCAGCAGGAGGTTAACGATCTACAAATAAGGCCCAGGCACCCCTGGGCAAGGCAGGATTTGAAAACCTCTCCCCGCTGCCCTGCTCTCAGCCCTTGGCAGAGCTCGAGGAGCTCCAAAGGGAACAGCACTCACCTCGCGCTGCACCCAGCAGCCCTCAAAGCGGGGCTGTTTCACAGCACATTCCTCCCATTCATCCCTAGCTCCTCTTACCATATTGCTCCCCATAAGCACTTTTTTCTAAGCATTTTTTGCTGAGCGAGATCCGTATCCCCCCTTGGGACTGCTCCTGAGGGGCGTTACTCGTGTTTTGCAAATCTCTCACAGCAAAGTGGCAAGCAGAGAACAGCTTTGGGCGCACATAGAAGCCACTCGAGCCTGCACTGGGCCAGCTCAGCAGAAACCTGTGTGAACGGGGGAGCGGAGCGGAACCGGAGAGCAGAGCAGCTCCCCTCGTGGGCTAGCGCCCATCACTGCCCTGCATCGGAGCCCTGTCCTCCCAAATTAAACTCATTTCACCTCAAACACAGAGGACAATTTGCCTCTGGTTTCAGGGAGAGGGATATAGAGGGCCTTAAGGGCTTAGTTACGCAGGGCTCTTGACCTTGGGGGCAAAGAGAGGGAAAAGGTGACCCCATGTTCCCAAGGGTGCCCTTTGCCCGTCTCTATAAACTTAGAGGGAATACGGGCCACGCACCTCTCACAACCAAAGCAGAGAGGGAGAGGCAAAACGACAGTTTACAACAGCCTGAAGGACCCATCTTCACACCCAGTGGGCCTCCAACTCCACTCCTCTCCACAGGATGAAAAACCTCTGCATCTCCCCCTTGGAAGATTCATCTGGGCACCACTATTTTCAGAGCCACGCTGCCAACACAGATGGAAAAATAAGCAAGTAGGTCATCAGTCTTAGCAGTTGTCACAGTGTCTGTTCAATGGGTAACAGCGTAACAAAGCATTAACAATAAATGAAACGCCGTGTTAACACTAATTTGCATAGCATGGAGCCTCCATGCTTTGCCTCCCCTGTTCTCCTTCCAAACACTCCTGACCTGCATACGAATCGAGGTGTGATTTAATTGCCGGGGTATTCAGCAGCATCACTGAATTTCTGCTTAATGAGGCTTCATTTGCACTCTGTTGCATCACATACCTTCTCTCCAAGGTGCTATATTAACTAGTTCATATGTAAAATATTTTGCAAGGCGTATTTCGGTAGGCATTTCAACAGACAAAGAAATCACAGGAGAGGTGCTGATTTCAGAAAGACAATGTCAATACCAGGGGCATGAGAAGCCCAGCAAGATCCCAACAGCACCATGCCATATTTCTTAAAACACACACAAAAAGCTTTAATAGTCTTTTCATTCACTGTTATGTGCTACTGAGCACCTAAGCAGTGCAGCTCCTCCAGAGGAGCCTGGCAAAGCTAGGAGGGACTTAGCCATGGTTTGGAATGGGAATGGGAAACAGCCAAGAACCAGGAACAACCTCAGTAACTTCTATGAGTCAGAAGGAGCTCAGCCTACGCCGTGCTGAAGTCAGAGGCTCCGTGTGTTTCTGCATTCAGACAGCTCACAGGGCTTACCTCATTCACAAGTCCTTGGCTGCAGCAGGAGGGCTCATTTCCATCATAGATACTTCAGTCTGCAGAGCTGAACAGTTCCCTGAAAAGCCCAGCCTGTCTTTACTTTCTTGCTTAGATCCAGTCACAGAGAGATCTCTGCACCACTGCGAGGGTGAAGTTTTGTATTTGGGATTCTGTGGTTTTGTATGATTCACAGGAGCGCTCAGGAAGGGCAGCACCTCTCTTGTGCTTCACCCGGAGGGGCCACAGGGGAACCGGGTCTCAGATTCCTCTCCAAATACACGGAGAGGGCCCAAAAGACTCTGCAGTCACCAACAGCTCCAGGCAACCCCCAAACACTGGGATCCGGTGCTATAAAAAAGAGCATCTTGGCCTTAGAGCATGCAGAGGTCCCCAAAAGGCTGTGAACTGTTAGCATAGACTTTAGCATGGGACCAACCTCTACCCTCCTACCCACCTGGGAAGAAACAGCTACAGCAGACCTGTAACATCCTTTTATTTTATTTTTTATTTTTTCAAGTTATGGGAACCTACAGAGGTACCACCTAAGGCTGCTCACCTTAGCAGGTGCGTCCAAGCAAGGGCACTGGACTCATGACATTTGCAGAAGGCCACCTCCGGGGCCCCTAAGCCTATTTTCAGTTGTGTTGTACGGGGAAAGAGTGGGGAACAGGGTAAAGTGGGAGTCAGCCCTCGTTATCCCAGGGTAGCTAATTATGAAGGCTGCATATTGACAGACATAAAACCTCATGGTCAATAATAGTATTTTTTTAAAAGTTGGAAATTTTAGCCCATTATCTTTCCAGTTGAAAAGCTTTAATTGAAAATGACTAATCTTCCAGTGGGTTCATGAAGGGTTTACAAGCTAATTGCTCTCTTTTCTTTGGGATTAATACTGTGTGCTGCGAATCGGGGTGGAGGGCAGCAGATGTGCAGCCTTTACTCTCTTTAATCCTAATGCCCCCACTGCCACAGATGCTCCCAGGGCCACACAGTGCCATAATGGAATCCCTTTCCCGCACATAAAGTGGTTGTTCCGAAATGAAATTACAGCTATCTATTAGGAAGGGAACAATAAATTTCCTCCACCACACTTCCCCATCATGAAAGACACAGCATTAGCCTATAAAATGCCTGATGAAAGGAAATCTTGTGGGAGAAGGCAGCTAACATGGATTTGTCATTCTCCTTCCGTAACCAATAGCTGGTGTCATTTGGACATGGGCAAAAAAAAAAGTCATTATACCACAAAAGTGCATGCAGGTTTCCACAAACTGCAGGGGGACTGGGTACTACCTTGGTCAGCAACCAGTGCTGCTTGGTAGTCTTAGCTAGCTGGAGCAGATGCATTCACATTGATGAGGAACAGGGGTTGGTTTGATTGCGTGGGCTCGCTGGGAGAGACGCACCTGAAGGAGAGAAAAGGATCCCTAAAGGCAAAGAGAGTGACCACTGATACTGAGAAAGAATGGAAAACAGGGAAAAAAAATAAAAAAGAAAGAAAAAAAAGATTTTCTTCTGAAACTGAATCAGACTGGGGTTACTCAGCTCTTATTGCACTGGGCATGGAGGCCTGACTTCTCCTTCATGCAAAATCTGTCCCTGTTCGGAAAAACAAGCACGTTTTCAGCGCCTCTTTGCAAGATCCAGCTAGCAGATCCTCACTCTAGCCCAAAATGCTTTTAAAAAACAAGTGTGTGAAGTCAAATTGGGTATTTCCCTTTTTAAATCCTTGCCTGGAATAGTCACTAAGGCACTGTCCTACATCAAGCCTTTTCCTAGCTAGACAAATGGAATAGCCTTCAGATGAAGACAAATTGTTGCCATCAAAGCATCTTATTCCATTCAGAAGAGATCTCTATCACGCCGAGTACCTCCTTCTCCACGCGACAAAACCTTGAGAGTAACAGATGACAGACAGGCATGTCAGAGGTATATGACAGCATTAAAATAAAGATAGATGGTGACACATTAAAAGCATGGGTTAGGCAGGGATATTTTCAAACTTTATTAACCCTCTTTAAGATGCCTTCTCACTTGAACCTTTTGATCACACACGGGAGGAGGCAGCAAGTGACACTGTGGGCTCCTTCAGCAGCCATCGGCATGCCAGGACACATCGCAGCTACAGGTGCCAATCCAGCACTCAGCCGTGGAGATGTATTCCTTTTTGCCCTAAAGATTACAGCAACGTTTACAGCAGAGCTGTTTCCTCAACACCGTATTTCCCTGCACTCTTCTGGGTGTTGCAGCAAGTGCTCAAAGGCATGGGAGCTGCTGCAGAAGTTCCTGCTCCAAAGCTCTATCTCCTGTCAGTTCTATCTATCTGTCTATCAAAGCTCTATCTCTCTAACTGCATCTCTGTGCAGGAGTCGCTGGGAAACTTTGCTACTACAAGTTTTAACATTCCAAAAAGATATGAACTTGGAGGCTAGAATCAAGACTCTATGAATTATTGCTAAGCAAACAAAGCTTTGAAGCTGTAAATTTGGCATGTAGAGAGTTTGACTGCCCCACACTCCCCCGTCCCTTGATATTTTTTAAAGGGGAAAGAAAAAAAAAAGAATAAAAGACAGAGAGGAAATTATTCTCAGAAAGCTACAGGAAGTGCTATGTAGACCTAGATTTGCTGTTTCCCACCTTCATACTAACTGACATCTCTGGTACACACTAGTAATCAGACCTACTGCAAAACAGGAACAAGCACTACAGGCTTAAAAGAGCTCCCTAGGAAAAGTTTTACATAACTGAAATAGTCTCTCCAATTACTTAGAGAATGGCAATTTAAGAATATTTATTCTCTAAAATACATTGTACTATAAAAGTCTTTCACTCAGCTATTAATTCGTTGCTAAGAAGCAGCGCAAGACTAATAGGACTTGAAGATTGGAGTGAAAATGATGGGGTTGCTCTGTAGTCGCTGGGGATTGATGTGTGCATGCCAGGCAGGAGCAGGGATCACGAGAACAGAAGGGAGGCCTTGGTCAAAATACTTACATGGAGCATTAAAGCTTGTGGATATTCTGATTTGGGAAGCACCCGCCAAGCACCGGATTGGAAAGTGGGATATTGATGCTTCCTTATGGGATTTCAGGTACACGTGGGCACTAAGGGCACATTCCTGGAGAGCGTCATGGACTAGACGGATGGGGGCCTGGGCATAATTGGCACACAATTACTGTACATTTTCAGTGATTTTCATGAGCAATTAAGAACTGGATTCCTTGAGAAACAGCACATTTCTCAAGTCTGCAGGGGCTGCTTTTACATGGCAGCAGTTGCACCTTTGCAAAGGGTGTTTGTGCTCCAAATTGTGGTTGCGTGAGGTCTGTTCCTGCATGCGACACACAACGCATCACGCAGCCCAAGAGCTCCAAGTCCTCCAAGAGCTCCTTCCTGGAGGCTGCTCCTGCTGCTGCAGAGGCGCCTGGCCGCAGGCAGAGCCCGGAGCCCCACGTGCTCAGCCCTCCTGGCCGGACTCGCTGCTCTCCCGAGGGCAGGACGAGTTCGGCAGCTTCCCTACGCCCCGCTAAGCAGAGGGGATTTGGCAGGATTTGACAGCTGAGCGAGAGCACCTAATTCCAGATGAAAGAGGCCAGATTGGAGGATTTCTGCATAATTAAGAGTATAATATTGTATTTAAGAGCCTCCTAAAGACCCACAGTTGAAGGCGGGCAGCATGTGCGGCACAAGCCCCTCTCTCACCATACGGGACTAAGACCGAGTGGATGCAGAGCTCCCTTCTCCCTCGACAGCACAGCAGGGTATCCCAAAAGCAGGGCTGGACGAGCGTCCTGCCCCAAGGCTGCGGCAGATCCTCTCCAGCCTGGAGACACCAGATGCTCCCGGAGCAGCCAAACGGCGCATTCCTGCACCCGGGCTTCCCGGGAAGTCTCTATGGCAACGGGATGCAAATGCAATTTTAGGTATTTACATGGCACAGCTCATTTACACCAGTGTGGCCATGGTAAGTTGCCGTACCCAAGGGAAGAGTGGAATCACACCTTGTTCTTTCGGGCTATCTGAGGAGTTTTGCTCCTTCTCCATCTAATTTCCACAGCGGTTTCCAAGTCCCAGATTTTGGGCTGACAGCTCATTTTCCTGCTCAGAAGGAGGGTAGTAGTGTTCTTCACATTCAAGTTATTAAAAGTTTGTGAAATCCCAGGTTTCCACGTTTTGGGGAAGATCTAGTCCTGACAGCACCTACACTGCAAGATACACTCCAAGCAGCAGGTGAAACCTATGGTTACAGGGCAATATCTCTTCTCACAAGAGCCTGTCAGGTTTGCAGGACCCATCCTGGCTTAATGCCTCCACGTTTAATCTGGTTGGAGCTCTTGGGTTGTCTCCACTAGCCAGCAAAGCCTGGGCAACAGCCTAAGTGCTTGCTCTTGTGGGAACATAAAGCCCATTTGGGAAGCCAACCAAACCAAGCTGCCAGAGGGCCCACTTAGGAAATGTGTGAGCGCAGAAAACACTCAGGAGACCCCGTTCATGCCCTCTTTATCTCTGCAAGGGCTCCTGCAAACATCTCACGTCCCTCTCCATCCAAACCTGAGGCTGACAGGAAATATCAGATGAACAGGCTGAGAAACGGAGTTACACACACACAACCTCATGCAGGAAGAGGCAGCAGTTCAGTCTGCTCTCAGGTCTAGGACTCTTCCAAGTCCTCCCTTCTGTTAGGCCAGTATTGTCCTCACTCACTGCCATGTCTTCCCTCTCCACCCCTTGCCTTCCTGAGAAACACGGAGCTCCCCAGGAGCTCCTGTTGATTTTAAACAGGAACTCCTGTTGATTTTAAAGCAGCAGAAGGTTCAAAGGGAGAGAAGGGCAACAGTTTGGGGGGTTCCTCTCACCTGATTTACAGATCACAGCTTGTAAGTGTTGGCCCTGCAAAGCCTTTCTGCCCCCTCCACGTGCTAGCTTGCATGCGCCCCCAGAAACACTGGCTGGAAGACAATTTATATTAAAAATAATAATAAAATCAAATTGTGAAAAGCATGGGCAAGGAAGAAAAAGCAACGGGATTGAGGAGACGGCAGATTAATAGCCTTGCATTTATGGCAGTTTAATAATAGAGCTGTCACAATAAGAGAGATTTACTAATTGCAGAGTCATTTGGTACGGATTCCCATCAAGCTGCCATTTAAAATCACTGCGCAGTTTTTAAGGCAGCTTTCAAAAGAGGGGAAAGGGGGAGAAAAGACAACATCCATCCACAGTACTTAGGCAGCTAAATTTAGGAAATCATTGTGTTTGGTTACAGACGAACAAGTATCCGAGGAAAACAAGGAAGGACTAAGCTGCACTGTGAGCCCAAAGGAAGCTGCTCCTCAGATTAGCGTCACAGGGCCCCCATATGCAACAGGGGGCTCTTATGTCTCGGGTTAAGGCTCTGACCTCCAGTCCTGGCAAGTTTGAGGTAGCTTTAACCTACTAAGATCTCCAGCATCTCTTCTCAAGCACTGATCTATAGCTTCAACGTGTCTTTTTGTAGAATTATGGTCAGCATTGCTTTCAGGGTAAAGTTTGGTTAAAAAATATATATATATAAACAAGTTACCATCTCTCTGCATTGTCACTGGGAAGAGTTAAGTTTGTCCTTCTGAGTTTAAAGTGAGTTCTAAGCTTCTAATTCATATTTTCTCACCAAGCAAATCTTACATCAGGCAGTGCCTCTCCCGAGGCAGCTATTTTTGTTGTAGGAGCTTGTTGAAGACATGAATTAGGGAAGAACTGCCTTACAAGTCACATGCATGACCCAAACTCCCTCTGTTGGGTCCCTGAAGACACTAGGTCAGCCGTGGAACATTTCATGGAGCTGTGAGTGCTCAAGGTGCTCCATGAAGCCAGGGCTGTAGGAGAACTGGGCAGGCTGAGCAATCTTCCCAATCGAGTCTCCCAGGGAGAGTAGTCATCTGCTTGTGATGCTTCATTCCACTTGAGACTGCTCTTCCTGAGCCTTGACCAGAAAATAGGCTGGGGTGAATGAAAGGCAGACCAGCTGCAAGCAAAATACTTGGCAGATAAGAGAACTACAAGATGGAGAAGACTGCTCTGAATCAGGCAAGGCTTGACCTGGAGCTTTCTATCTTTGAAGAACATGTTGGCCTTCATCTTTTTGGGAAGAAAAAGAGGCCAAGAGCAGAAGCAAAACCAGCAGCATCCTCATGTGAGCACAGAGCCCTTTTCCCCTTGGACACATCAATCCCTGGACTCATTTCCCCTCAACCTAAGAGGCACAACCGTCCTTGGCCTCCAAATTCTTGTGCTCATGGCTGTGGTGGAGGAAGCAGCCAGGAGGTTTCACCACGAGCAGGAGGGCCAGGGAGCGCAGCACGAGCTGCAGACACCAGCGCTGCCGAGCGGCATCCCACACAGCTCTCTGCTCGAGGCACGCGGTGGCATTGCCACAGATGTGTCATTGGAGGACCCCAAGGCCACGCTGCTGTCACCTCAGGCCCACGGGAGGCCAGGCCCTCTGCGTCACAAGTGCTCTCGTAGCTCCGTTGAGATACGGGTATGTCATGACAGCAAAAAGGCCATTTGAATCCCCTTGTCATTAGGGAAACAGGCTCCCTTGGAAGTTCGGTCAGGGCTTTACCTTTGCAGCTCATCAACAATTAGCAGCCTACACGAGTGCACAGTGGGACTTTCCAGGCATTTCAATTTCCCTGTCATTTAATAATCACCAGTGACTCAGAGGCTGCTTTCCTCCCACATGCTGTGGCCCAGAACTCCAGCTCTTTTTCATCCTTTCAGATCTGCTGGTACGAAAGATGAAAGTCTATTACACAAAACTGCTTTAGAATCGTGTCTGCGGCTAATCCGACTGACCAAGAGCATCACTTGATCAGGTCTTACGTTCGGGAGCTGTTCCCAAGTTTGGTGACCAACTGCATCTGCAAAAAGGATGTCAAATAAAGGCAATACAGGGTCCACATCATCTTCAAGGATGGGACAACACCGCATCTATGTTTCCAAGTGGTTTGGGTCTAGCAGGAGCACATTTAGACATAGAGGAGATGTGTTGCATGGCATTTTCTCCTCAGAGGCATACTAAACTCCCATTTTCTGCTCAGTAAATATAAGATGGATGAATCATAATTGATTTTATTTTAGAGGATGTTCTCCCATGAGCATCCTTAAGCAGAGACTGAGCTGGTGGCAGCGGGCAGAAGGGCCCACATGCAGGTGCCATGTCTAATGTGCTAAAAGGCACGGTAGAGTACAGAAATATTCGAGCCCTGGAGAGAGATGAGAACCTCAGCCATTCTGTGGTTCCGTGTGTGCTTCACTCTCCACTTGAGCGGGCTTGGAAAGTTCTCTGTTGGGTTTTCAGCTAGAATTGCACCGTGCAAGTACGAGCCTCCCACATCCCAAAATAACCTGAAAAGAGTTTCTGTGCTCAGAGCACCACAGGAACTTGATCCCTCAGCAAGGGGGACTTTAGGCACCCACACAATATCATGCTCCAGCCTCCAGGCAGGTTCCCAGAGGCAGTGGCTGAACTAATCCAGGTGACTACTTTCCCTTGAAATTGGAAGAGATGATGCAAGTCTGTCTCCTCCCATCATCTAAACCCAAAACTCATTTAAAAGCTTCCAATTTCCCATTTCTGCAAAGCCTGACACTGCCAAAGCCAACTATCACCACGTTAGCAGGAGACTATATCCCACCGTGACTATTCCAGCTCCTCGCAGGCAGCATCATGAAAGACACGCTCAGAACGAGCCAGTGTTAACAGCCTGCTGAGCATCTGCTCGGACGACGTGTCCATTAGCAGCGGCACCTCTGCTAATTTAAACACAAACAGGACCTGCGATCTGCATTTACGCCACTTGCAGGGTTTAGAGCAGACACCGCTCGCCAACCTACCCCCGTGTTTCATTAACTGCACCGCACAAGTCATTGCTCAGCTGCTAATTAAGAATCAATTGATGTTTGCAAGCCTCACATCAATATTAATATGAAACCTTTATTAATGCCAGCAACATCTCTGTAGCCAGAGGGCTGCAAGAATAGCGGGGGTGCAGAGCTGACCTTTCAGAGTGACTGGAGAAGGGAACTGTCTTTCATCCACACACACATATATGTGTATATATATAAACACACACACATGCATAGACATGCTATATCCTCACACATACATAAGTATATGAAAATGTTGTTCCCTCCCTTAGTTAATACTGGGGCTGAAGGCCAGTTCTAGAGTGACATTTGTGCCAGGAGCGCCGTGGCTGCTGCCTGTGCCGAGGGTAAGGTCTGCTCCAGCTCAGCAGGTCCATGGGACGGAGCAGCGCTGGAGCGCGAGCCAACTCTGCCCTCTTGTGCCTGCAATCACGCTTCAACCATCTCTGCCAGAGCAGCTGCTTCCCAGCCAGGTTGGAAATGTCCCCAGGGCCAGGGGACTAATGAACTTCTGGGCTCCTGACCTCATAGGAGCCCCCAGGAGGACCTCGGGCTAAAGATCTCCTCCTTCCTCAAAGCTGTGCAACCCCAGGGAGCAGCTGGGAGGAATAAACCAATGGATCACAGCCCTTTAGGAGGCAAAAGCCACCGCTCATACATTGCAATGACCCAAGATATCCAGCTGATAGGAAGGTGAGTGATGGGTCACGCTGCTGGACAACAAGGCAGGATTTAGCAGGCTCTGCAGCTGGGAACCCAGTGTGGGAAGCACTAGGGAATCCCTGCTCCTCTCCAGGTTTGTCTTGCAGGGGACATTTAAGCCTGTCTCAGGGAGGGCTGAGTGCCCTCCGTGTGTGGTGCTGCAGGTACAGGCACCCACAGGATCAGAGCAGCAGCCGCCTGAACCCAGAGCCGCGGCTTCTCCAGGCCAATGGAAAAAGGAGGGAGAAACCTCTCCCCACTGCCACATCCCCATCCTTCCTCACTGATCCATCCTCCAAAGCTACGCTGGCTCCACAAGCTACTGCAATGGGTTACACCCAAGGCGAAGCAGGAGCTGCTGGAAAAAAAGACAAGGAGAGGAAAAACCCTTGTGTCATCTCCTGCAAATTGCGTCTTCCCCTCGTGAAGGGAGCACCGGTTATTTCGGAGGCTGCTCCTCCAGGTCCTGCGCGCAAAGCTGCCTGCCTGCGGATGCGGAGCATCCCGGCGCCGCTCCGCCTGCACTGCGCGCTGCTCCACGAGGGAGCAGCATGTGCTTTCACTTGAGAGCCGTAGACACCACAATTCCCTTTAAAATGGCTAACGCAGGATGGGAGAGGAGGAGGAGGAGAGCAGGGACAGAAAGGGAGGCGGTTTAATGCAGTTATTCACGCAGCTTCACAGCATCCCCCTGCAACAAGCAGGGCGCTCCTGCAACCCGCAGCGGACGGTTGCTTTGCTGCCCACATGGGCTCCCCTAGCAGCTCAGGTAGCTGCAGGACAGTTAGACAAAAAAGACACAGAGAGAAAAACCAGAAGTCAGGTAGAATCACTCCTGTGAGCTGCCCAGGCTCCTCAGGAGCCACAAAGCAAGTAGGGAACCCACGAGTGTCTCACTTGATCATCGTGCTCATCTGTTGATAAACCAGATTCAAACGGGCTAAGCACTGGATACCCCACTTTTTTTTTTTCCCCCTTTTTCCCCAAGACTTTTGACAAGAACCAAGATCAGCCTTTGACAAGTGTTTCTGCAGCCCTACTCATTCTACAAGTCACAACTCACACGGCAATTTTAGTTTTAAAGGAGAAAAAAAGAGAGAAAAAGCCACTAAATACATACCCAGTAGCCTCAAAAGTCAGGCTTTCTTGAAAGCACAGAGCAGCCAGCTAAGAAGGGACAGAGTGTGGGCCAGTTAGGACAGTTCGCACAGGAGCTTCCCAAATCATGTTATTGATTATGTCAGGATTAAGATTACACAGCATTACTTCCCACCGAGCCTTGCAGCCAGGCCTGCCAGCCCAAATTCCTGCTGGATCACTAGCTCTCCGATGCTGGAAATGCAAAACGGCCTCAATGCCAGGTGAAAGCAGCTGCAAAGCCTTCCAGCTAATGGGAATCTCAAATGGAAATTTGGTAGTGGGGTTGTGTGCACGGAGCTGCACGGGTAACGCAGCGAGGGGCTCGAGAAAGAGCCTGAACCGAAGGAGAAAACAGGCGACTCGATGCCAAGCTAAGGTGAACAGGGCTGTTCAGCTGCTACATGGGGGGAAACGACCACTGCTTGTAAAGGACCTCGTCACTCCTGCTGAGCTCGGAAAGGAGAGCACAGAAGCAAGCTGCAAAGTGTGAACCTAGGGGATAGCATGTGAAATGCCCACCACGGGCTATGACATGGGCATATGAATGCAGGAGAAACCAGTAACATCGTTAAGTGTTAATATAGACACATTTTTATACATATGTGTGCGTACACAACACAGATGTTTATGTCTCTGCCTACAGAAGCTTGACACATACCCTCTCTGCTGCCTTATATCACCAGGGCATGTCACTATTCAGGCAAAAATGACAAGGAAAAAGGTTAGCAAGGTTTTTCAAGTCCTGCCGGGTTGAGGGCGATGCAGGATGCCCTCCTCGATGTTGTGAGCACAGAGAGCTAGCAACAAAAAAGCAGCGTGCTGTGACCCGCAGCACGGGCTATTCCTCAGGGCAGACAGGGATTTCTAGCAGGGATGTTTCCAGGGGCCGTTGTTGGGCCGTGCAGTCCCAGGCTGCTTGGGGCTGCTGTTTGCCCCCGAGCTTGGGCAGCCTCAGGCCAGAGCTGCTGCTGCAACCTGGAGAGCGGCTTCATGCAAGCCCTGCTGCCCCAGTCCCCATTTATATTTGCTCTGCTGTAAAAGCCATTTGATGATCAGCCAAACACCTCTCCTCAGCTTTATTCTTCCAATACCATAGACGTTTTCCATCTTTCTTTCCATCTTTCCATCTATCAGAACTGACTGATCTTACATAGAGTTTTGTAAGCTCCCCCGCCAGCTCCCATCCTGATTTATGGTGGGGAAGATGCAGCAAGAACTCAAATTGACAGATTATTACTTGCTAACTGCCCTGGCCCTTAAGGCAGGAGCTCATACCCACCACACCAAGCAGCTCCAGGAATTAGCACAGAGTCTCAGGTCTGTCAAATTCAATGAGCAGTGATTGATGTAGCCTATTAATTAATAGATTTTGCCAGGAAAAAGCAGGAAGATGATAACACTGCCCAAACTACCACAGTGTTCGACACAGCCCGAAGATGAAGCTTCCTGTTCCCCTCCAGGCAGCCTCGTACAGAGCTTTTCTGCTATTTTTGCAGTCTCAAATACTTGACTAAATAGGCGCACAAAGTCACTCTAAGTGACCTTGCCGTGTATTCCCCTGAATATCACCTGAGCAGGAGGAGGGAGAGGGTAAAGAGTGATCTGAAGATCTTCCAAACCCACCGGATGCCACCCTGTGCCCCTGCTCTGGGTGTCCCTGCTTGAGAAGGGGTGTTGGACTAGGTGATCTCTAGAGGTCCTTTCCAACTTCAACCATTCCATGAATCCATGTGAATCTGTTTGGGGACAACTGCCATCCTCAGCTAGCAGTCCCCATCTCACTGTACCCGAGAGCCAGTTCCTCTGTCAGGCACAGAATATGAATGTGGGAAGCCGCTATAAATTAAGTAGTAAAATACCCAGATGAAAAGATTATTCAGTGTATTAAAACATCGCTACGGCAAGTCGTTGTGGAGTTAGGACGTTACAGCACAAGGGTAATAATTTAAGATCTCCAGAAAAGAGAGCAGTCCAGCTTGGCTGTCAACGCAGCACGTGGATGCCGTCTGTAAGGCAGATGGCAGGTAGACCTTATAAAAAAGATAGTGGAGCACTGGGAAGTATTTGGTGCGGGACAGCTCCTTCCGGCTGCTTTCTTAACCCCAGACACTTCAGAGCATCTTTAAGTGCAATCCTCATTGCTGGTTTTTCTAGTCTAACTGTGGCCAGACAAGGGGGAATTCAAGACTTAGAGAGAAATCACAAAAAATTAGATTGAAAAGAACTAAATCAATAAATAAAAAGGGAGAAAAAATAAAAGAGGAAAATGAAGGGGAAAATATCCTTTTTAGGGCAGATTCCAGCCTCAGGAAGAGCACAGTTGCTTTGGAAGCAGCCTGCGAGTGCCAGGGCGCTCCCCATGCACCTCCATCCCCATCTCCATCCCGTGGACACCCGGCGACAGCTTCCCGCAGCCCTCACACAGGCAGCGTTTCCCAGCAAACGAAACAGCCGGTAACACACTAAGCTTAAACGCGCTGCTCTGAGCAGGCAGACCCCGGATTCGCTCAGAGGGAGAAGCCCCGGCAGGAGATCAGCCTCATTCTTAAGAGCCCGCAAGGGGAAACGGCCAGAGCACCTTTTTCCCTCCTTCCCACCTCACTTCAGCAGCACATCAACACCACGGCAGTCAGGACATCGCAGAAATCACTGCTAGGTTAATGAAACACAATGAGGCTCCCAATCTGCAGAGCAACCCAAGCTCAAGCCTCAGACAAGCATCTCTCAACCCCTGCTGGTCCCTTGTAGGGAGATTAAAGAATAAATAAATAAATAAACGGAAAGGTTAATTAAGCCACAACACAAACGGAGATTCCCATCAAGAGCGCAATTACCTCGGAGTGCCCTCCATCGGAGGAAGGTCTGCAAGAAGTGCATGCTCCTTCTTCTCAGCCCCAGCGGTGGTGGCAGCATTGATGAGACCTGGTCTGCTCCACCGCTTGCTTAAACTGAGCCCAGCATCCCTGGGCTCCTTGCAGCTCGGTCCAGCCTCCACGAGGTGCACCTGGTCCTCTCTGCTAACCACTGATGTGGAGGCTGGGGCTCCTCGCGCTCTCTCGTTGCCTCTCCAAATAAGCAATTAGCATGAATAATTACAGCTCTGATGATAATACCCAGCCACCTTTGAGCAAGAGGGAGAAGACTGTAATTAACTCTTTCTTAGGGATCAGAGGAGGTTGAAACAGCTCGGGCCTAATTAGCTCCTTCCGGAACGCTTCCTGGCTACCAAGGAGCCGTGGGGAAGGGTGGCTGGGAAAGGGCAAGTCGCATCCGTTTGGCAGTCTTGCCAGAAGGTTCATTTTTAAGCATCCTCTACCCCTGCAGTGTTAGATGTGCATATTACAGGATGGGAAGGAGACCCCTTGGCTTCCTCTCTGTGCCTAGTCAGTAACGAGTCTTGCACCCAGAGATTAACTCAGTGTTAAACTGACAAACGAGGACTCGGTAGCAGTTCCTGAGCACAGGGAGGTGCCGTGGTGACACACGACTCATCCCGTCTGCAACAGCAGGAGGGGTGTCAGGAGACCCAGTGACATCTCGGAGAAGGCAATGACACCCACCACCCCACGGGGCTCAAGAAAACAGTGCAGGGATGCTCCCAACCCAACAACTTTCTTCCTACCCCATCCAGAGGCTGCAAAGCTAGGAGAGAAACACAAATAACGCACGGGAGGACTTGCAGTAGAATGTGGTGCCTCGGAGGAGGCTGGGGATGCAGGTTGAACATGCTCTGCCTTTGCACCCAAGAGTTGTGCCCCTTCCTAAAACCTCTTATGGAAGACATACGGCACAGGCACAAGCCCATATCCTGATCCCACTGCGTGCAAAAAGGCTACGGGCACCACAAAAAGAGTTAAACTTCAAAACCTACAGCAACAGAAGACAATCCTCCTCACTAATTGCCCCAAATTTTCAGGAGCACTAGGGGATTTAGACAGCTACTGTAACATGCTCTCTTTGCATTATCAAAAAGAGTGATTAATAGAGATTTTACACAATCCTGTCATGTTTTATTGCTATTGCAGCATCTGGAGAAGTTGTTAGAGCACTGCAGCAGTGCAGCTGGGCACGCTGCCCTCCAAATGCCGGAGTCTCTTAATAAAAGAATACAGATTTTGTTAATATCTCTTGTATTCTGGTGACCTGTAATGTACAAGAGCAGAAAAATTAGCGTGCTTATGAACCCTTATCACAAGCCATAGAAAAAGTGCTGAAATTTTTATAAGTCTCCAAGCATTTAAGCATTAATTTTCATGTTGCAGACTCTACATAATAATTATTTTATTTATGAAGCCAAGGTGCTCAAAGCACCATGCAATATAATAAAGCAAATTAAAATGCAATAAAATATTTATTTAGATAATAATTTGAGAGGTTTAACAATTTCATAAGCGGGATTTTACCAAGTTGTTGTACATAATGTATGCTTTAACTTTACTTTTTCATGTACTGTTCTATCACAGAATCATCTTTTTTTTTCCAATTTTTTGAAAAATGAGCTGGTAGTCTGAATCCTACACATGATTATGTATTTTAATTTCCGCTTACCATAGGCAGGTCCACAGGCACGCAGTAAACTAGCAAACTGTATAAGGGCAAGACTACGTAGAGGCACTCCACCTTTCCAACGTTCAGTATCGATAAATGACTCAACTGATATTGTATAGTGGTTGTGATATGGGGCTCTTAAAAGAACTTATTCGCTGTCAAAAATAAATGCTGGGCACCTATATTTATGCCATAGTCCAATGCAGATTTAAGAACCGGTCCAAACTGAAAACAGAATGATTATTTTTGGCATGACTTTCATTTTTACTGTGATCTAACTGCCAGATTCCACCTCCACTCTGGATTCCTTCCACCTTATGTATTAACCCCTGCTTCTCTGTCCAAGGGAGTTATTTAAGTTTCATTAATGGACACTGGAGATGGATGCACCCGCGCCCAACCAGCAACAGGTCATCACTCCTGTGAGGCCACCTAGCTTGCAGAAGATGGTTCTGGAGACCCCTGGGTTCCATGTCCACGTAGGTGCCCCAGAAAAGAAGGTTTTGCAGAACTCTACACCAAAGAAGCCAAGCAGCTATTTGATAAGCACCTTCTGGTGGCCAAAGGAGGGGAATGGTGGAGAACATCCACTGGAGGCCTTGTCTCTGTCAGCAACGCCAGCATCACACAAGCAGGGAGAGAGAGCAAGGAGGGGCGGGAGGGACATCAGAGGACAAGACCACAGGCCCCATGGTCAGAGAGGTGCAGGTGGCCCCTGCGCCCCGCATGGCGGCCATCTTCTGTACCCCACATGGCGGCCATCTTCTCTACCCTGCATGGCGGCCATCTTCTGCACGCACTGCCTTAGAGAGCAAACGGGGGCAGTGCGCGGGCCCAGTCCAACCCACCCCAAACCACTGCAGACACCACACGGAGGGGACTGAAAAAAGCCACTCAAACAGCATCCAGAAGAGAAGTGAAAGGCGACTGCCAAGGCTGACGCTCACAATGAAGTCTCCTCGCTGACAAGCCGGCCTCTGAGTTGTGATCCCCACGTCTGCCTGCACATGGAGGCATCACAAACCCCATCTCCTGTCTGCGCATTGTTCAAGTGTGCCCAGGAGCATCTTTTGGGGCCGAGGAGGCAGCGGGGGCTGGAGGCTGGCTGAAATGGCTCGGATGTGGCCGGGGTCTTTGAGCGTCAGCACATGGACCCGCGCGCTCCAGCGCGGCACGAAGCGCCGGCAGGGAGAAAGCAAAGAACTGTGAATCTCAGCAGAAACGGAGGGCTGTGTTATTATACCCCCAGCACCGCGAGAGAACGTTAAATAATTAATCACAAAAGCAAGCGAGTGTTAACAAGCCGGGTGGATCAAACCGCATGGAAGATGCGGGAGCCTCCCCCAGCCCTCGCTGGTGTGGAGGAACCTCGTCTCAGAGCCGGGAGGCTACACCACAGCCGAATACGCGGGTCCCTGGCCTGGCCGACGTGTGCTCACAGCAGCAACGGGCTCACGGCCTCCCTGTCTGCCAGGCACGGCGGGAATGGTTTCGGAGCAGGGGTTTGGAGGGGGAGAATTGGGCAAGTGGAGCAGCCTCAGCTCCAGGTCAGCGCTGTCTCTTCTGGAAGCACTGCCTGCTCCTCTTGTGGTTTTGAAGGAATGGGAAAATGCCCACAGGGCAGCAAGAGCCTGGCCCAGCACTGGTTTGGCGCCCCGTGCACAGAAAGGTGCCCAACTCTACAGAATTTAGTGGCAAAACCCAGCAAAGCATAACCAGCCACGGCAACAGCCCATATAGGAGCTCGAAATATAGATACAGGAGCACACCTCACATCTCTCCTGGATGACTGTGCCAAGTCAACCACTCTGAGGACAGCTTTCCAACCTGCAGGCTTTGTAGCACGTTGCACACAGCGTATCCCCATAGAGGGTCCAGTGCCCCACGCAACGCACTGCACTGTGCCACCCTTACACACCCGCCACGGGCTCAACACACAGCCTGGCTTGATGCCATCTTCTGCCAGCTCATTAGGAGCTCTTAAACATCAGTGTTTACATCACACTCCCTTGACCTATTTTTAATCAGGCTTTTTCCATCCTACAGTGAAAAAGGGTTGTGTCAGCTAGTGTGAAGGAGACCATTTAGGCTCCATTATGCCAGTAGAAACAGCAAAAAAAGCCTCTAAATAATTTTATCTTCTGCTTATGCAGCACCATGACTTCCGAAAGGGCTTTGCAAAGTTAAGCTGATAGTCGGGCAGAGATATCTTCAACCTGTCACTCAGATGCAGCAGGAATACCTAGGATTCAGAGATATTTGCACACTCGCTGCAGGAAAGGTGCACATATACTGCCCATAGGGATCTAATTCCCCAGGGCCAATTTCCATGTGCAAATGAGTGTGGGAAGCTGAGGTCAAATATGACCATGAGACGGGCTTTCCAAACATGAGCTGAGTGACCGTGGGGCACCCGGTTCATGGTGTGAGAGCTGAAGTCAGCAGCAAAAACTCTTCTGAAAATCCTGCCCTTTCTGTTATACCAGGGCATTAACATCACAAAGCTCACTTAAAGCAGCTCAAGGAAAAGTCATAACCTAAAACAACACTCACACTTACTGTATTTCCAGTCTCAGAGCATCAGACTATTTCATGATCCTAAGGGCACCTACACAGCCATACCCTACAATCCATTAATCTTCAAGACAGCATATTAGAGCAAAACAACAACAAATCCTACAAAATCACCCAACAAACCCTACAAAATCACCTGCTCTATCTCTTACTAGGGTGTGAAACCACCAATGGGATGCAGATTTTCTTGGGATGAGAACTGCAGCAAACAAGTGGATGCCGTGGGACGTGCTTGCAATTGTGTAAGACAGCACCATAGAGCAGGCTGGGGTAGATGGCTGAGATATGGTCACCAATGCAGGATTTACTCAGGCACTTACTTGGAAGAGCTTTGCTGCAACACTTTAATGATACATAGGATGAATATTTTGCATTTCTGTATATAAAACCTCATTCAGCCAGAATGAGGTTACCTCCCTTGTGATGCATCATTTACATTAAAAATTCCCCTGCTTCTCGGCATTACTTTCATGCCCCCCCCCACCATTTAGATAACGGAGGCACAAGTATGTGTAAGGATAGGCAGCAGGGAGAAGTATCTCTTTTAAACATTCATTGAGCTGGAAGTAGGGAAGATGCCGGCATACATAGGATTTAACTGATGTGGAAATGCAACTCTTTGAAAAGGAGGAACTGAACACCAAAACTGCTTCAATGCAGCTAAATTGGTCCCTTATGGGCCAGGGGTAACAGAAATGCTCACTCCAAATAAGCATAAGTAAAATATTCAGCCAACAACATTTGATACTTATGTACAAGGGAAAGAAACTGTGAAACAGTTGAAAAACAAAAATATCACATTACCCAAGCTAATGTAAGAGTGCCAGATGAAGTGGGTGGTGATGAGCAGTGATGAGCACTCTGGGCGTAGAGAGCTTCTTGTGACGCCACCATCGATACCCCCAATATCTCCCACGAACACGGCCAAAATCAGTGACGGAGATGGCCCCTCATCACAACCACCCACTGGTGAGACTGGTTATGCTGACCATATGAAGCTCCTTCCAGGCTCCATGATGAGTAATCCTCCTCATGGTGCAGATGTGAGCTATGTGCCCTCTGCCAGAAGGGCAACACCTCAACACATCCATCCTGCATGAAGTAACATTATGTGATAGGATGGGAAAAACAACATGGCAATTAGCTTTGTTTCCCATTGCTAGCATAACCAGCTCTCTCCACGTATGTACCCTGAACAGTTTTCAAAGAGTTATGACAAGCAGTCCTCAAGTTGAACGTGAGGCCTAGAAATAGGAAAAGGCCTGAGATCTTGTTGGGTGCATATACAGGGCTCACCAATGGAGTCTGCACCATATGCTTCCACTAAGAACAGGTCAGGAACCGTGTGAGGTTCAGGTGAGTCCCTCAACCTGAAGCTCACCTGAAGCTAGCAATGCTCCATTGAACCACATGGAATTAGGTGATCTGGTCAGACACACAGAAAGCTCAACAGAACTCTCCATTCACTCTGTGAGGACCAACAGATAATGATTTTGTTGCTCAGTCTGTTCTGCTCCCTTTCTAGATTTCTTCATTTTTGTTTTTTCTAGAAAGAAATGTCTAAGTATGGGTGCTTTACTACACAGATTTCTTGAGACATTTTAGTATCTACTATTAAGATCATTGCTTGAGGATAAAACTGTAAGCAGTAGTTGTTTCCAAGGCAGAAGGAGAATTCTTCAGAAAACATGGAAAAAAAACCCCAAGAAAACGCGTAAGAGACAAACTGTTCTGAGAAGAAATGCTTGCTTTAAAGGAATGTCTAACTCTTTAATATCTAACTCTTTAAATTCCTAGCTTTCTGAAAACATCTCATCTTTATGCGTGCTCTCGCTTATACAAAGGGAGCTATTTCTTCCTACTTCACTAATCTGTTAAAGAAAAGCCCTGGCCGGTATCTCTAGGACACAGGAACCCAGGTGTCACCAATATGTAAGGACAGTAGCTAACAAGTTAGCTAACTGGACAGAATTTTATTTTCCAGTTGGGATCACTGAACAAATATTAGATAAAGTCAGCCTTGAGTCCTTATTTACCGGCAGAGGACGAATGACTTCAGGAAGAAAGGCCTGTCGTTGGATCCATATCTCTGTGTGCATTTTTGGTTGCACTGACAGCAGATCCGAGTGAGGAAAAAGGTTTTTTTTGCCCTGCAAAAATTGCACTTTGTGTGTGTGTGCGCAATGATACAGACAGTGTTCGTAACACAACTGATACTAAAAAATAAAAATAATAATCAAAAATAAACAACACAGCTCATCCTGGACTCAAGGAGGAGCTTCCAGTGACAGCTATATCAGAAATCTGTAGCTCCCATGGATCAGAGGGGTCAGACATAACTAGCAAATTCTCAACTGCCACCTTCTCTTGGACTGCTCTCACAGGCTGCAAGGAACTAGCTCACGCAATCGGCATTGCCCCTGAGGGGGATTAGCTCCAGATTCCTTGGAGCTAATTGGAAAATAAACCTAATTTTGGCTGACAGCAGAAGCCAGTCTCAGCTTTTGTTTGTGCCGGCAATGTATTTTTGGCTAGATTACAAAAATATATGTATAAAAAAAGACCAGGTCTTTGAGTTTTGCTATTTGGTAGCCTCATTATAACCTCAGGACTCCTCCAGGCTCAAATCTCACCCCACGCTATTTCTTCATCCTGTCTCTTATGCAACACGTTGTTAAGATATTTTGCTAGTTGTATTTCATTTCATCCACCAGCAATTCTGTCAAAACATGAAACAGATGCCTGGTTTTGGCCCAGGTGTTTACACTGAGGACAACAGGCCTGAATCCTCCAGCAAGGAAATGGAACATCCTCTACTGCGGTATCGGTCTGCAGAAAGTAAGCTAGAACTCCTGCCTTCTTAGCTCCTAATCTTGGATTTAAATAGTAAAAAAAGTAAGAAAAAAAAGAAAAAACCCAACTTTTTATATAGGGGAATGTTACAGAAAGAGGGGAAGGAGAAAACTGCATTTTTACTGACGTGGGGCTCCAGTTTTGTCTAGTTGCTTTAGGCACCAAGGTGCAGGTGGCCTGGGAGCAGCCCCGACCTCAGCAACTTTGGCCAGGAAATATAAGGCACTGCAGAGATTTTACTGGAGATGCTTCGGTGATGATTTTAGGCTTCCAATCAACTCAATTTGGGTGGATTTCATGAGAAAAGAAATGTACTTCCTGTCCTGCTGCTAACAGAGCTAAAAGCCTCACTAATTTCATTGACTTGGCCCTCAGGCACTGGAGCAGACTGGTCTCCAGACTGGCCTACTGTGATCCCCTATCAAATCCAAAACAAAAGCGAGGCAATTTGGCATCCCCACTGCCCGAGGATGCTAGGGCAGAGAGCCCATGCTGGCAGATCAGGCAAGGTATTTCCTCAACTATTTTAAGCAATGGCTCCCGGCCCGCTCCATATTATTCAGAGACCCAGAAGAAATAGGCAAGAATCTCTCATGATTGCATGTAGGAATGGAGTTAGTAACCAAATATCACCCTAGCTCACTTCCTGACCAGCAAAACTTCTTCAGAGCCACGGTTTTACATCCAACCCCCTTTGGGTAGCCTGTATACAGAGACAGAGAAACCTCAGGCACAGCTTGCAACCTGAAAGACACCAATCCTGAAATAATATCCAAAAAGCACTCCTTGCATTGACTCATTGTATCCTAAAATTTTTGGAGAACTATATTTTATGTAGCTAATAATTAACATTATCTACTGTTTCCTGAAAATGTGTTCCTCCATGCTCCAAAAATGCCTGGCCGAGGCTGAAGCCCCTGACGCAGGTCGGTGGCAGCAGCACCGCGCTGCTCCCAGCCCTGTGCCATTTCCCGCGTGCCGTGACCTGTTCATCTTGCTAAACAGGCAAACAAGAACCATAAGAACAAATTTACAGCCAGAGCTATCAGTAATATTAAAATGATTTTTCAATGCTATTTCTGAGGTCCTCAGCATTTGCCTGCAATGGTGCATCCCCCCTGCAAGGGGTCTGACTGCACAAGCCAGTGCCCTTTCCCTTAGGGAACATTCCCAACAGTGTCAACTCCATCCCCAACTGGCCTCTGTGCCCTCCTAAAAATATATCCTCGACTTCTCCTTTAATTTGAAAGGCTGCCAAGAGCATAGGTGTGGATCAATAAACGCATTGCATGAGGACTCGAGGAGGATCTGTCTGGAGGAGAGTTAACAAGAGAGCTCAAGGGTGAAAGGAGTCGAGATGAAGACTCATCTATATGAAGACTCATCTGATATAAAGCCAAAACTGGAGCTGAAAGGCAGGAGTCAGGTTTTTCTGGCATTTGCTCCCCTCTCTCACGCACTAAGCTGCAGGAGACGGGCAGGCCGTGTTCCCCTTTCAGCTCGCGAGGCTCTTCCCATTTGTTGCAGTGAGAGCCAGAAACATCATTCCATGTAATCCAACAGCTCTAGCAGGTAAAACTTCAAAACGATCATAGGAGTCTTAATTAAACAGCAAAAGCTGGTGAGCGTGAGGGCTTGTGGAGCAGCGTCCATCAATGGGAGCCACAGAAGGTCACTCTCCTTGACTCCCGTCTCGCTCGGAGGTGTGAGATTCCTGCCATCAATCCTCCTGCCTGCCCAGAGCTCATTACCCTTCGTTTACCTCATTAAAGCAGGAGTGCCGGGCAGGCTCTCCCCTTCCTGATTACAGCTGGTAACTGCTTTGTCCATCTATCACACACCAGGGAACGACCCTGTTACCTCTTCTGGGGCTCTCACCACAAGCACCGGTTGCAGCTGGGGGCTTGGATTACTCATGCAGCTCACAAACACTATGGACGGTGCAAAGAAAAGCCCAACAACTAACGTTTCTTTTGCAAAAAGTAGCAAAAAGCGCTCTCCCGTGTCACATCTCCATAAAGATTCCCCCGCCGCTTCCCCTCCAACTTGCCTCTGCTGTAAATACTCAGCTAAGAGCCCGTCCTGCGAGGCAAGAGCCATCTGGAAGGAAAGGCGGCCAAGGGAGGAGCAGAGCGACCGCAGACCCAGGTTTCCAAGAGGCTGAGGTTTCCGAGAGCGCGGGTTGAAGCGCGGTGCCAGGACTGCCTTTGCGGGCAGGGCTGGCTCCTGCAAGCTGTTATTATCCCACTGCTGGGAACCAGCTGCTTCATTTCACCGGCAGCTCCGAGTCTGGAGCCTAAACACGGTAATTGCTGCTACCTGCTCCAAGGAGATGCTCCCCGGCGCTCCCGGCTGCACCGTGGAACGGGCACCGTGCCACGTAACGAACCCTGTGCTCGGCCAGGGCGCGTTTCTCTTCCTTAGAAAGGGCAGAGCCAGAATATTTCTTCCTTTTCTGAAGAGGGCAACTCTTGCAGTGACCAAATACCTGTCATGGATTCCACACTGGGAGGAATTAAGAGCGGACAAAACGTGTCAAGCTCAGGAATCTGCAGCCAACGTCCCCTCTTGCCCTGGGACTCACATCCAGGTCCAGGCTGCAGCTGCACCAGCACCGCAGCCCTCGAGCACAAGGAGCCCTTGGACTCACCAGCTGCTGGGGGCGGTGGGAAGCGGAGCAGCGAGGACACCTTTAAATTGCTCTTTTTTTGCTGTTTTTCAGGCCTACATACGTATCTGGTTAATGCCCATTGCAATCAGGGCACCGCCGAGGACTCGGAGCCCCGGCGCCGAAGCAGCTGGGGCGGCCAACAGCACCCGCGGCGCCAGGCAGGCGGCATCCGGATGGATTAAGCACCAACATCTCCCGTGCCAAGGAAAAGCTCGAGGGCCCAACGAGAGAAGGGAGGCAGGAAGAGGGAGAGCAAGGATTTTGCTCTGGAGTGGGGAGATAAGGCGGGAGGAGCAGGGGAAGCTCCCCCGTCTGCCGCTTCACTCACACATCCCTCCCGGCCCCATTCTCTGCATCTCACACACCCCTTAGACACACATTAACCAAATCATTAATTTAAGGTGCTTGGGCTGTTGAGGGCCAAATAGCAAATGCATTTCCCAGGCTCGGCCATCCCCTGGGTTGCAACGGATAGCGAGAAAGTTCATTTTAGGGCATTCGTAGGTGGGAAATGCAGCTGAGTTCACTTCAGGCTGGCAAAATTCACACTAGTTCCTCTCCTTGGCTGCTCCCCAGTCACGACAGGTTCATCCTGGTAACGACAATACTGAAGTGTCATGTACTTCTGCTCAGTCTTTTGAGGATATTCTTTAACCATCAGCTGTCCCAAAATATAGGAGACAAGTAACTGCATCTCTTCAGCTGTGCATTTCAAAGCTCTAGTCCCAAGAGCCAGTTTCAGCTTGGCTTAATCCTTCATCAAAGCAGTACAGTTTAGCATTGGATTAGTGACTCTCATATTTAAATCCATCACTGAGAAATGCAGGTGATTTAAGCCAATTCCAAGTAATTCAACCAAAGACACTGAAACTTCATCAGATAGCACGGAACTAATGCTCCTTGCAAACTCAGGCCGCATTTCCAGTGTTCTGGACTTAGGGCCCCTGTGTCCTGAGCCGCACAGAACACTCTTTCCTAACTTTCTTTCAAAGCTATGCAAGAAAAAACCCTCAGCTGACACCACCATCACCCATTACTTTAGGATGCTTGAGCAAAAGAGGAAAAGAACTAGAAAACCCTGATGTGGCAGCAAATCTCCTCACTCCCCACCACTGAAACGCGCCCTGGGGTTGTGTTTCTCACTGCAGCCCTGAGCCTTTGCCCTGGTGCAGCCCAGCAAGGCGAGTGCAGCCCCGTGGACCTCCTAGACCTACCAGGACCCCAAAACCAACCCAAGACACCTGGGCTGCTGCTCCATGCTCGAGTCCATCCCCGGGAACTGGAACCAGTGTCTGAGCAAGTGCATCTTCGCTTGCTGCGTAAGCCACGCTCCAGAACCGCACTGTGCTCCATCTCTAAACCTGCACGTTGGGATTTAGGCCCTTTGCTACCAAAGCAGCTCTCCCCGCTCAGCAAGGAAAACAGCTGAGCTGGTCTCGAGTGAAGGCTGAAGTCAGTAACATCCCAGTCACACTGAGCCCTTAAAAGCTGCTGCTCTTTAGAGGAGCCTGGAAAATGCAGGGCATCCTCTTCCACGCAGAAGGACTTTGATCTGCTGCAGAGCTCCCAGGAGCTGCCAGGCCCCAGGGCTCCAGGTCCCATTAAGACCCAAACTTGCCCCAAATCACAGGCAGGAGGGACACGAGTCCTCAATGGGCTGCGCTTGGCAGCACGAGCAGCCTCTGCTGCAGAAGTTCAGAAAAGCAATTTAACACTCTCCAAGCTAAAGCACGGGCAAGGGGCACAGGTGCCGCAGCCTGGCACGAGAAACGCCCTCCGCTTCCACCACGTGTGAGGCTGCAGCTCTGCCAGACAAGAAACCCCGTCTTATTGCAGATTAACTTATTCCGAGAGCGCCTTAAAATATTACGGCTGCTCATTCCCCAGGTGTCCGGGAAGGCGATTTCTCCGCAGGCACTTTTCTGCTCTGCTCCTGTCCAGGTTTGCTCCCCACGCTCATCCCTTCGGCCGGCTCCCGCGGGAAGTGGGTGGGACAGACCGCTGGGCTGCCAGACGCTATCCTGGTGCCCGGCAAACGCCAACCCACCCTTCCCTGCAAAGCAGCAGCTCCCACCTGGCAGGGGGGAACCCTGCTGCACCCAGAGGCACTCCTAAATACACTTTATTGCAATAACAACCGTTGCAGCTGGATAAAATAAAAACGATAAAATAAAAAAATAAAAAAAAAATCAAAGGAAAACATCCCTGAAAAACAAGCATGAAAGTAGAATAACCCTGCTCCCTGCATGCACCCACGCCGGACAACCCATCCCAGACAGCACAGTTGTCTGTGCTGCCCAGCCGCGGCAGGGCGAGCGCTCCGGCCCCGCTCCTACCTGTGCTCCTACCTGTGCTCCGGCGGCTCAGCACGCCGAGGCGGCAGCGGAGGGACAGGGCCAGCATGGTGCGGGCGGCCGGCACGGGCGCCGCTGCTGCGGGCGCCGCTCGAGCCGCGCCGGGGAAGGGCTGGCGCCACCGCACACTGGGAGCCCCTCCGGCAGCGCCTCCAGCGCGGGGCTCCTTTGTCTCCTTGGCCACATGAGTATAAAAAACATCACCCGCTCGGATTTAGGGCACCCTGCTGTTAAAGGCTGGGGTTTCACTCGTATATTAACATATTAATTGGCAAAGCAGGGATGCTCCGGAGCACATATGTGTGCGTGCCTCTATGTGTGTGAGCTCTGCTTTCAAAACTACTCAAAAGCACTGGTTCCCTTGTCCCTCCGGTTCTGGTGAAGAGAGGACACCACAAGCTGTGACAAGACAGCACACCTAGTACCCAAATTACATTCCCACCAGAAACAAGCAATACAGGGGAAAGAAAAAGCTATATTACGAGAAACCTATCCAAGGAATAGTTGTATGAGATGCACAAAGATGAGCTGAGAAGTTACTATGTTACGTGTTCTTTTATTCAATTCACTATTCTCCTGATATTAATCTCACTTTCAGACCTTCACACGTGAGTGCCCGAGGGAGAGCAGGGGCAGGGTCGCTTGGCAGCCCGTACATGCCACGGGCACACTCATTTGTCTTTTCCAGCCCAGGCTAAACGCAGAACCACAAAACCTGACAGTGCCTCAGACTGGAAGACTGCAGAGCACAACGGGCACTACTTTATTTTTGTTCAGAAGTCAGGTCCGCGGCTTGCACAGCCCTGGTTTACATGAACTGTCCCTGTCACTGTGCAGATCCCCACCTCGCATAGGTACCACAGGTACCCAGACATACCTCTGGTATGATATACTCTCCATATAGAGTAGACATTCTCTTCTCTCTCTCTATCAATATCTGAGAGCTAAAAGTTGCCTACAGGACCTGGTCCATTTGGGATCTGCCAGGAAGACATCCGAGCGCCTGCTTTGGCCAAGCATTCCCGCTGATCCCGCAGAACACTTAAGGAGGTCACAGCTCGTTTTCACGGAGCAGCTGCAGGCAGCAACACCCTGCATCTTTTCAGGAGACTCCTTAAAGACATGGCACAGAACAAGGCATAGATGAATTCACCTCCAATGCCTGATTTAACTATGCTCCATGGCTGAGACTTTGCACTGAATTAGCAGGTCACCGTGCCAGGCTGCTGGGCAGAAGGACACAGGCACAGTTTCTGTAGAGGTCCCTTCCAACCTTAAATATTCTGAAATAAAATATTCTGAAATAAGCTGAAACGCAGAGCCCGACACCACGACAGGTATAAATCAGGAACCAAGGGACAGCCCAACGCAGGGGGATGCAGAGAGCTCCCCAGCAAGATGAGGGCTGGAAGGCTGCCCCAAGTGCAGGGCAGAGCCAGGTTGCCCTCTACAGACTCTCAAACTCAAGCAACCCTCAGTGCTTTGGAGATCCACCTGCATGCAACGCCACTAAAGACTTTCTTGACTCACTCTTTTAATTATGGAGATAAAAGTACTGACCAGCAGGTGTGTGTATATACACACACACACACACACACACACACACACACACATACACACACACACACACACACGTATTCCCCATTGGCACATGCAAAACCTGGCACAACAAGGTGCTATTTCTTGGCCACGTCCTTATCAGCTCATCACACACCCCTCACACAGGCTGCTGCCCAGGTCTGGACATAGCTCCCTGTCAAGGTTATCACCTGCACAACCCAACCCAAGCTGAACAACTCTTTGAGCATGAAACCCCCAAATATTACAGCAAGTCTCACCTGGATTTGGTTCCTATAATCCACAGGGATGCAGCCAGTGTGTACAAAAAATAACCAAATCCTAATCCACACAACCACCCTGAGCTCCTAAGAACTGGAATCTACCAAAGCCACCACTTCCAAACAAGCAGGTGCCAGGTGAGACACATAACATGGCCAGTGACAATCACTGCAGGTGTGACCCACAGCCCATCACCCCAGTCCTGAGCAATATGTGCCAGACCTCAGCTGTGCCCTCCGGACTCACCTGCAGAGTTTCCCAGCTGGGGCAATAAGCCACCAATTTCCCTCTTGACCTTCTCCTTGAAGTGGCTGAATTGTTTTAGCTGATTGAAAAGGAGGGCTGCAGACAGGGTCCTGCAGGGACATTTCAGCTGTGCTGTTAACATCTGGAGAGCAAACAGGACTTCAAGCCGTGCTAGGATGGTTTTTGCGGGCACCTGCCCCGTGCTCTTGGGTATTGCTGGAAAACAGGAGCCCACACAGAGCCCAATTTCTGTGCCAGCCACAGAGCTCATCCCTACCCCTAGTATCTCTGTCTGGCACTTTACAGGTTGCTTTCTTCTTCTCTTACGTGGACTAAACAGACATGCCACTGATTCCTATCTCTGGAGCTGTAAGTAGAGTAATTTATATGGTTTTCCCAAACAAAACACCCTTCTGCACCAGGTTTTGGCCGCTTTAATGATGCTGAAGTAGCATTCTCTATAAGCAGGACTAGGGGAACAATGCCATTTCTCATTCCCCCAAGGTTCATCTTTGAGATGTAAGCACATTCAGACACAGACCCTGAATATTAATATCCTATTACTCTCCCCTTAGAGGCTCGGAGAACTTCTGCAGCCTGGGGAATTGCCTGGCTGTCCCCAGGCAATTGGGTTTTACCTCGGAGGAAATCCCAGCTGCAAAAAGCCACAGCTGCTTCTCTTTGATACCCAAACAAGCATGTTAGCAGCTTTCCCACATACAAACCTAATCCTCCTTTCAGCTAAGGGAATGACTGTGGGGACACTGGTCATCAGGAGCGCACAATAGGAGGAGTGAGAAAGGCGGCAATTAAACTAAGCGGATAAAAAAGCATTTGGATAATGGGAAATCTATTACCCTTTATCGTGTCTGGTATTTGAAGTGGCTCTGCCAAGCCATCAAATCCTTTGTGCATCGTGCAGGAGGATATTGAAAGCAGATAGAGCCTGAGCAGCACAAAATTAAAGCAAAAGAGTGGGTGATAAATGAGTATACGATACTCAGAATATACGATTGCGCTGCTGCCTTTATCCACCTAGCAATGACTACAGCTTTTCCATAATAACCAAAAATGGTAAGAAAGAAAACAGCTCCCTATTCATGTAAACCATTAAAAAATACACACAAGAACCTAAGTAAAGTGCTGACATTAAATTAGTTCATTCCTCCCTTGAACTTGCTATACATTTGTTTCCTTCCTCAGGAATAATAATGCAAAATCCCATATGCTTAATATATACCTTGGAAATTACCCACTGCAATTTAAAGTAATTTAAAAAGGTACTATTATGGATGAATGCATTAATGCTACAAATGCTGCAAATATCTCCTTTGTGAATTTGTTCCGATTATTTTCATTTCTTCACCAGCTTAAAAGATGCTCCAACTTCATGTAAGCTTCAATTCTGCACGACTGTGGATACGGTTATTGGGTAGACCTATAAAATTGCTCTTTGGAAGGGGAAAAAAAATGCACATTTCTAGGGAAAGTCAGACTCTTTACATTACACATTTGTACAGTGGTGCCTGCAAAAAGGAGAAAAATTACTAGATACTGGACCAACAGGCATTTTAGAATCACTCTATATTAGTCTAAATGAAGCTGGTCACAGAGTGACCAAATAACTTCTAGTTATCTTTAGTTAAAAAGGCAATAAAATAAACCAAATTCCCTATAAACAGTGGTGTTCACTAACTAGTGCATGAGTAACTCCTAACTGGAGTCATTTGGGATGTCAGTAATAAAAGGTATGAAGCAGCCTGCTCTCTCTGAGCACAGAACGGTGTTAAAATATTGCCCTTGTGAAACAGGTTTTATGGTATAACTCCATTCATTAAAAATATGTCAAATGGGCTGGCAGATGACTGAAGATCTCTCCGAAGAATATTCACTTGATGGTGTTTATCAGCTCTTGCATTTAGCAGACAACCATTCCCCCCCTCTAAGAGTTTGGTAGCTCTTGGAGGGCTACAGAAACAAATAATATTGGTCCAAAGTGGCATTAAAGCCCTGGCAGACGAGCAGTCTGCTTTAGATAAGCAAGTTGGATCAATCTGGAACAGCAAATCCAATACTGCAGTGCCTTGAGCCGTGCTCGGGATGAGTGGATCTATAAAAATTAGCTATCACGGAGACTCATGGAGATGGTTACGCCACATGGCCGCACTGAAGTGATCCCTCCTGACACATAAATTTCCTCAGAAATATCCATATTGGGTGTTTAAACACATTAGCACTGGGGTAGGACCCCCCTGCCAAGGGTCTGAGCAGCCCTGGACCCCAAATTTACCCCGTGCCCGTGGAATCGAGGGTGCTGGGGCAAGATGAGCAAAGCCAGCCTGGGCTCCATCCTTGCGGGATGCCGTTATCAGGAACGAAGGCCTGGGAGGAGACACTTGGCCCATGCTGACACCCATCTGGCTGTAACTGATTGCCTTTATAGATGATGCCCGTGACAGCATGAATGAGGAACAGTTTCACTGAAACTGGGCTTGATCACTAGACAATTCCCACAAGGAAATGGTCTAAATTAGGCTTTACAAGCAAAAGCTCCTAATTAGCACGGGTACCTCCTACACCACACCTCGGAGGGAGCAGAACCAGGGCAACTTGGATGCAGCCCTGTTGGGTTTAATTACCCCAACAAGAACTCCCGAAGGGGACAGTGTGTCACACAGCTGTGCTAAGTGTCATGGCCAAATTGGTTTTATTCATCGACCTTCTCCCCTGCTACTTTGAAAGCCTTTCTCACTCTGCACATCCACAGGTGATATCTTCCATGCTCTAAGGTCTCGTAGGCAGAAAAGCCATGTTCAGCTACAGAAAGAGGGTTCATTTAGGCATTCACATCCACGTGCCTTTTTTAAGCATCTAACTTGAGCCTTATCAGTATTAGACCTCTCTTCCTATCCCACTTTATCAGCTGAGCAAGAGAGGTGAGGATATCTAGACAATTTGTCCACACACTAATTCCTATATTCTTTGCTTGTAGCATTTCAGGGCTGCTGCTGCTGCAGTCTTTGCAGCACCAATTACCAACCAAAAGCTCAGGTGCTGGGTGCTCAGCTCACCTCTTTTTCCTGCTTCTGCACAATGTGGAGTGAAGGAGAAGCCCTAGTCCCTTCCCAGAAACACTACTGCAATATTAACAAATAAAAGCAATTTTAATTGTAGGAAAACACTTTATACTCTTGGAAATGGGGTTATGAGAGCTCTCTTATACCAGTGAGCAGTGAGGGAGGTGGTTCTGCCTGTTTCCCAGGGTGCGAGATGTGGCCTTGCAGGTGAGATGCTGTTGCCCAGATTCAGCCAAAGACCGTATTTTATTTTGCAAGGAAATGCTGAAGCCGTTCCTCTTTAATAAATAAACGGTACAGTATGTTTGCTCAATCTGCGAACCCACGGACAAGGCATCAGTCTTTCCAAGGAGACAGCTGAGTCTTCTGAAGCAAGAAATTAAAATAGTCTTATCTCCATGTGCTGCATTGCCACTTGCCGACTGCCAATTTACTTGGAAGAGCGAAAGCCTCTCCTGCAAACACTGACTGCAATTACTAGTCTAAACTGGAGTCACACTACGCCTTCACATATGTATGCTGTATGTGCACAGACTTCTCACTGTATTTTACACTGCTGCTCAGCTAATGAAGCCATTAATAACAGCAGTAACAGCCTAAGAAACGTTCCTAGACCAAAGGCCAAAAGTCATTTCCCTTTAAGCAAGTTCTGGTCACCCGGAGTAAGTGCCAGCTGCAGCCTTGCACCCTGAGTGCCATTAAAAGATAATGCTTAATAATACTTAAGCAACAGAGTGCTCCTTCCTCTGCACCATCACGTGTCCAGCCCCACAGAGGATTCCAGGAAAGTTGTGCTCACTGCAGCACGCAACCTCCCTTTGGAATTAAACAGCATCATTTGAGACATATTATACAGGGAAATTCAAAGTAACCATGCAGAAACAGCACTGCTTCTGTTAGGAAATACATACAGTTATTTAATTAGTAGGTTTGTGCTGGCAGACTTGCTCTTATTGACATTTAGTGCCTAGTAAATAACTACTGTTTTTAAGCAAAAGATTCAAGTGCCAAGTGACTGCTCATTTTGCCTGATGCTTCTGTATCAGAGCATGTATGGCTTGGGTTGAGAAAGCACACAAAGAATAGGACAAAATAAGTGCAGTTCTCCCCATTTGAAGCTCTTATATATAGATCCCTTTTCCAAAATGTTAACACTGAAGGTGTTTCACTCACTAAAAACATTAGTTGGGGAAGAACACATTACCCGTGTTCTGGTCATTTTAAATTAAAACCAGATGCCTTTCTACCAGAATGTCAACTGGAAGATGTGCTTTAGTCACATCCAGGTTACTAAGGATACACAGGCACAGTTTTTGGCCTGTGTTTTTACAGGACATCAAGCTAAATTATCCTTGTCCACCACCACATCCTCTGCCACGTGCAACTGGCACTGCTGTGTCATCAGCAAAGCAGCCACCCCAGTTTACTCTGGCAAGGACTTTGTCCATCAAGGGTTGCCCAGCCTTCGCGCTGGGAGCCAGCAGCAGGGTAAGGAACTGAGCCCAGTCCTAATCAAACTCCTACGTGACAGCGTCCTCCCTCCCGTCTGAAACCTAAGATTTTGTTTTTCCTGCTGTAAGTGTTTTCCCTTTCAGGGCTGATTCTCTCAGCCCCTGGGCAGCAGGTGCAGATTTGATGCCCAGCTCACCAGCCCTTATGGTTCTCAGAGCCAGAGCTGCATCACTACAGAGGAACAGAGATCCAGACTTGCTCTTCCAGGAATCAGCTGTACCCGTAATTAACTAGAGGCTCACTCGGAAATGCCTGAATCCTAGTAATTATCATTGTGATGGTGTAATTAAAAATAGATGAAATCTCACGGATAGGTGGTATTTGGAAAAGCACTTACCATCAATCAGATACTGAAGGAGAGAGGTTCCTTTCTCCATCCATGGGAGACTTTGAGACCGGCAGCTCCCACACCTACTCATCTGAGATCATGTTTATTCCTGCTGCTTCAGAAGCACCTTCCTGCTCCAAATACCCCGTGGTTCCTCACCAGGGCATTGCTACTCTTGTTCCTGTAACTGGCAATGTCAGACTTAGCCCAGTCCTCTGCAAAGGCCACGATTTCAGTCTGTCCTTTATTTTAGATGGACTTCTAAAACAGTATCAGAGCTGCATTTGGGAGCCAGGAAGCCTGAAATTCTCCCTCTTTGTTTGCACTTCCTTACTAACAGATAGGCCCCATCATTAGGAGGAGGAGGATGCAAACACTGTGCTCTGAAGTCAGCATCAATGCAGAGCACAGTGGGGCTCCACACTGGGTAGAAAGAAGTGCAGTGCTTGGAGTTGTGTAAAATGGTGACTGTACCTGGTTTTATTTATGTATTTTTATTCCTTAACTGCAAAAAGTCACCAAAGCAGAAGGCAGAGGAGTGACACGTTCCCTGTTGCACCCCAAATGGCTCTGTCACCAAAGCTTGCCCTGAGCTATCGGACACAAAGGGCTTGCTGTGCTTGGAAACGACCTCACTGCATCTAAGATGGGATGGGTATTTTCAGTGGTCACTTTGGTACCAATCTTGGTTTTCCTAGGAACGATTTTGGTCTCCTCGTTTACTTGTCCTTATCTGCTCCACAGAGCCAAACTCCAGACCCAGATATGCTCCAGCTACAAAGGACACTGAAGCAACCAGTTCTAGCACTGCCGTTTACAAGCAAGCAAGGTTTGGGCATCACTTCTAACCTTAGCTGCAATCACAGGCACGCTGGGAAGAAATAAGCTGACAGACCCACTGCAGACTTTCATTCTTACCTACTTCCACGGCATCAAGTGGTACTGAGATGGAAGGACTGGATCCACTCTAATGACTCCAGTCCTCCGACAGCTCATACCCACTGCCTGGACTTAGCCTATCCTCAGCTTTTAGCGTGATATAAAAGGTGAAAAAAATACAGAAGTTTTAAGAGTAAAGAACTATATTTATCAAGACAAAGCCACTGAGATTAAAGGAATTCATCTGCTTTTCTTTTTCTTTTTGCAAATATTAGCCTTCAGCAAAGACATAAAAACATTTGTCTTTATTCTAAGGAGAATATTACCGGCTAATTATTTTCTAACGCCAAATAAGAGTCCAGATGAAGAAGGGCTTAATTGCTGGAAATGTTGAAACAGAATATTTTCATAGTGAAATTTATGTTTGGTTACAATGGACTGATTCTGTTTGATCAAAAGCTTTCTCTGTACAATTGTCTTTGCTGGAAGTTAGAGATCCCATATTCAGCCAAGAGCCTCTAGTCGCCTTCGAGTCTGCAGTGTCTGCCAGCAATGCAGCCCAGCAGCCACGGCAGGACAGGCAAGGGGAACTATAACGTTCCCTTGGCTATACAGGACATGAGAGGGGAGCTATAAGGTCCCCTTAGCTATACAGGACATGTGAGGGGAGCTATAAGGTCCCAGGAGGAGCAATAAATAATGCAGTTCTGTGACCCCATTAGCAAAGAGGGGGATGCTGAGGCTTAGGAATTGCACTTAGGAATACGGCTTTTCCCTTCTAGTGGTCACCACGAGGGAAATCACGTAAAAAGGCTAAAAAAGGGCAATTCTTTCTAGCTCCAAGGGCTGGTTTCTACGTGTGGCTTGAGCACAGCTGTGGAGGAGATCCTGCCTCCCAGGGCAAAGGCAGCTCTGCTCTTGGAGAACTCCAAGGATTCAGCCTCCTCACCTGCTTTGGGAGGGCAGTGGTGCAGGGGGAGATGCTTCCCTCCTCAGGAAGATCAGGAGACCCAACAGGACAATGCACAGGCACAGGCAGCCCTGGGCCAACAGCCAGAAGGATCTTCTTCCTCTTCCAGTGGAGGCTGGGGTCTCCTGGCCTCCACTGCCACTAACTGCAGCTCTTCCTATTTCCTGGCATCTCCCTGAGGAACAGCAAATACGTTCTTCCTCCTGGAGGATCTCCAGTCCCATTTTGCCCTCACGGCTCAGTAAACATCACTGCAAGTACAAAACCAGTGGCACCTTAAGATTATCTGGAGATTCCGTCAGGCAGGGAGGTGGCTGCTTCCCTGCTGACAGTCTGGAACTGCACTGGCTTCCTGCTGGTTTTGAGGGACTATTTTTGCCCCGGGGCATCCAGAGCTCCTCCTAATGATGGGACACTTCTGCAAGGTCCTCAGGCCAACAGCAGGAAAGCAGCCCAGCCACGTAGCTTTGGAGGCTTTTGGTGGACTTGCCCACTCTGGGCAGGACACCCTTTTGAAGGACATCAGCTCTGGCCACAGGAACCAGGTGGGACACGACTGGCTCTACCAGGAGCCCATCTCTCCACCACAGTCCTTGGTTTCCACTGGTTGCCATGAATGGGCCTCTGTGGGTCCTCATGCCCCTCCAAGCCCTAACCCTCCCAACCTTCAAAGCCACAAGAAATGCAGGAACAGCCCTGGGGAGCGGAGCCAGCGGCTCCATGTGGACAGCTCCGTTTTGGTTTTGTGCCAGGGGGATTTCTCGTGGGAGGATGAAGCAACCAGCTCTGGCCTCACTTAGCAGTGGAAGGGTGGGGATTTAGCACAGATGGTCTGAAACATGGAGCAACATCCCTTTGAAGGCCTTCAGCACGGAGCGGGAGTTGCTCTGTATTTCTAAGGTGTATGGATGATGCAGGGTGGAAAAACAGGGAAAAAACATTTGTCAGCTTATAGAAGGGCTAGAGCAAAATATTGATCAGCAAAACAGACTGAAGCTGCCCCCAGCATTACACATCACTTGTTGCATGTGGGGTCGCACTCAGCACCAAGTCTAGCTCCAGAGACCTATGACAGACGCCACCCAGGTCAGGGTCCCCTCCCAATCCAGGTTCCCCCTTGGCTGAAGATGTCGTGAGATTTTCCAAGCGGCCCCTTTGCTGCATCCGCCTTTTGCTCAGCGACACCAGGCGCCGCAGCGTCCCTTGGAAATGGGGTAGGGAAGACACAAAACAGATGTGCTGAGAAAGACAGCAGGGAAAGCCACGGAGCTACCAGGAGATAAAAACGAAGGCAAAGGAAGGAATCCTTATGAAAATGCATGAGATGTGCAAAACTGACAGGCCAATTAAAGAAGCCCAAATGCAATCAGAGATTATCCCCAAGCCACTACCAGGTCTCATTGTTGCCCCCCTCCCTTTGTTTCCCTTTCCCAGCCTGCAGAGGAGCCGCTCGCCAGCATTCCCAAATCCCTCCTGCGCGTCCCTCGGACCGGAGACAACCCCACAAATTCCAGCTCATCCCCGCTTGCCTTTTATCTTTGCACAAACTGTTTTCTTACCGGGCTTGTGCCGGTGGATGGCATTTCTGCTTTCCGTGCATCCCTGCTAAAGAGCGAGCACAAGGGCTGAGCGCCCGCGGCGCGTGGGGCTGCCTGGCGGTGCTGCAAACACCACGCTAAGCTGTTTAAGACATTAGCCTCCCATATATGTGTTTTTAATAACAAAGGCAACATTTAAGATGCTGCCAAGGCATCAGAGAGACAGCAGCAGACGCAGAAGAGCCACCTCGACCATAGAGACAAAGGAAAATGCTCTCTTATCGTTTCATACCACCAGGCCTCTGGGCTGCAAAATAAATGATTGCCTTCATTTACATTTTATTGTGAAGATATAACTGGCTGGAATAAGTGCCAGCTACGAAGCTGACTGCAGGAATGCACTCTCTGTCTCCTCATTTGCCTTAACAGATTGTTTTTTCCTGGCAATCCATCTCTATCACCGTTGTCTAGAGGGTGAAAGGGGCATTTACCCCCATCACCTAGTTCACATTTAGGAAAAAAGGCCACCAGTTCAGCCCCTTGCACAAGCTCATGCTAAGCACGACGTTAGAGAAGAGACTGGAGGCTCTCCCTATGCCTCTAACACGCATCCATGTGCTAAAGCCAAGTCTTCCCTTAATGTTCCCATGTTCATTTGCTGTAGTCCTTCAAGCCACACCTGGAATAGAAACCAGCCCACCTGAGCATCGTCATCAGTCATCTGCAGTCAATGGAGAAGAGGGATATGTCCACATTGGATGCCCAACGGAGACAGATCCATGTCACCTGTCTAGCCTTTCCCCCATAGCTTAACCATTAAGTGCACATTCAAAAGATGAGTTTCATGGTTCTGATAAACTAAAAACAACCAAAGGCCTACAGAGGTAGGCACCCAAAAGGAAAGACCATGTTTAGGAGGATATGAACTGAATGGAGATCTCAACCCAGATGGGACCACACTTGCAGGCAACAGAAAACCTGGGGCTAGGTACCATGCAGGCTAGAGCATGAGGAGCTCTGAGCAGCAGGGTCCCCAGGGGTGTTTATCGTGGCCCTGCCTCAGGACCAGGCCCTGCTCCAACCTGTGTAAAGCTGCCGAGTCACGCAGCCCTTCCACACCCCTCATCTCCATGTGCACACGAATCCATCCCGCGCCCGGGCTGCAGGAGCGACAGGGCCATCCCGGCAGGATGCTAAAAGCAGCAGAGCAGAGGTCAGTGAGCCAGAAACAGGGGAAAACAGCAAAACCCCGAATGTTCAAAAGCTGCAACAACACTACTGCAAACAACCTACCAACAACGACAGCGAGAAGAGCAGTGACCTACATTACGCAGGAGCCTGGTTTCACTCGCAGTGCGTTTTCAGAGGAACTCAGTATCCCTGTGACAGAACGAAGGGAGCTGAGCCACACAGTGAAGCGCTCAGCCCCTCAGCTCTTCCTCTGCTGGGTCCCTGCCACCCACAGGGAGCACCAGCGCGATGGGGATGCTGTGGGTGCCCCTTTTCCGAGCTCTGCGCTCGGCCTCGTTCGGCTTTTCTGCAGATGGGCTAAAAGCAGAAGCAGTTGCAGTGATGCTTCAGCAGCCGTACGGTTTGCTGGGAATTTAAGGATGGGTACAGCGTGATTTGGGTCCTGGCTTTGATGGCAGGATGCTCCTACAGACAAAAATAACTCGCAGAGAAAAGAGCAACCTAAATGTGCCCGTTTCTCATGGTTTCTCTGTTGCATAAATACACCCGGTAAACATCCCAGCTTCAAACCTTGGAAATGTCACAGCACCCTTCAAACCATAACCTGAGCTGCACACCCTCAGGGCCCTCCTAGGAACACCAGTCCATTGCAAAGACAACCCTACCCTACCTGCAAAATGCCACCGTCAAGGCAGGTTCAGGAAGGGGACCTGCAGGTCCCAGCTCCCTGCCCTTCTCCCACCTCGCCTTTTGCAGCCCTTGAAAGCCAGGCCCTGCTGGGCTCGAGGACGTTCTCCGGGCACGCAGCGAGCGCCGGGTCCGGGCAGCGGCGCGGGAGCCTTCCCCTTTCCTTACCCCCGGTGCAGAGCTGCAGGCTGCACAGACCGCCCGGGTCACAGAGCTCGCGGCTTTCCACCTCCTCCTCCACCCTCAGCTCCTCTCTGCATCGCCTCCTCCTCGACGACTTCTTCAGGATCTTCAAGACCTTGCTCACTCTGTTCATGGGGGCTGGCGGGCGCGGGATCTTCCCCGCTGTCTCGGCGGCTCCGGCTTTGCGAGGAGGGAGAGCTGCACAGCAGGCAGGGCACGGGAGCCCTCGCGTGTGCCTGCGCGTGGCGAGAGCTGCTGCCCGCTCAGACACAGCGTTTGGGTGGCAGCGGGAGGAGGGGGAAGGACTTCGTTGCCTCTGTCCCTCCGCGGCTCTCGCGGGCGCTGCCGCTCCCGGATGGCTCGGGGAGGAACGGCTCTCGCAAGGGCAGCGCGTCCCGCGGAGCGGCTGCGATTTGTGTTCCCGACAATTCATGCATTCTGGCAGATTTCAAATGCTCCTCGGGCAAAAGAGGCAGCATCAGCTCAGAAGAAGCAGTGACTCTTCAAGGGAAAAAAAAAAGAGAGAGAGAAGAAGAATTCTGGCTTCGTTTCAAAGATTAGAAATAGCTAACGCAGGCAGCAAGGCACATTTGTGTTTATGCAAAATGCTAAAGATCTGTCCACTCCGTAGGAAAAAGCCTTGATGTCCCCACATGGGAATAATTGTCCCCATTTAGCCAGCACCTTGCAGCAATCGCTTTCTCACCCGCATTTTTGGGAAAAGGGAGTTAGTGTCCCTGCGTTTTTGCAGCAGAAACTGAGACCCCGAGTGGTGAAGTGGCTGCCCGGGACATTATTAACACACCCCTGCAGACAGTCTCTGTTCTAGGCAGGCAGCTCCACAAGCCTCTGATATTTTAAATCGACTGCAATGGAAAATAAGGGGCAGACTGCAGTGATCCATCTAGGCCCTTTGCTGGCCCTGGACACCAGCCAAGCAACTAAGAGAAGGATGCGTTTCCTTTCTGCTAGGAGAAAAAGGGGAAAATAACCCAAAATCCAGGGACCTTCGCTGAGGCTGCCAGCCCGTGGGCTGGAAATCAAGCTCATTTCTATAAGGAAAGGAGGTTTCCAAAAAGAAAAACTGTGGTTCTTCCCAGCAATGCTGTGCCAGCTGTGGAGGAGCAGGGCCAGGAGGGGTTAAGGGAACACCGAAGCCCTTCTCCTAGACAAGCATATGCGGGATGGACCCGGCTGTGCCAGGAAGCAGCGCTGGGAGCCCATTAACGTGTCCCAAACTCTATTTATAGCGCTGTAATTGCCAACAAACCCCGCCGTAGACAGCGTTAATGAAGGTACAAATTAAATTATTGCGCGCTTTGTTGAGGCTTTATAAATAGAGCTGTTCTTGTCGCCGCCGAGCGAGCCGCGACCTGCCCCTCCTGCACGAGGCCGCGGGCAGCGCCGGCCCCGCAGCCCCGCGTCAGCCCCGTTGGGCCCAGCCTAGGCTGCAGCGGCGCGGGGCGCAAGCCCAGAGCAGGCTTAGCCCGAACCCATCCCCTCCGCTGCCTGCTCCTTAAGGCCTCGGTTTTAATGAGACTTGGCCCCAAACGGCGCAACAGAGAGCGGCTGGTCCAAGCGGTGACGCTTCAGCCTCCAGGGCTCCGGCCTCGCCACCAACTACGATCGTCCTCCAGCCCTCTCCTCCGCTTCTCTCTTGCTCCCGCTCCAATCTCACTTCATTGCCTCTCCTCTCCTTTGGCTGATGGCCGTAATCCTTCACGAATTCCTCATCAGCGAGATTTATGACTACAGTTCCATTTCAGTTTGATGGTTAATCCTGGCACTAATGCTGCTGTCACGTCTACATAATTAATAATGCGACTAATAATGCCAAACCAATCTAAGAGTCACTTTATTGGTCTTCAGCGTCATTCGTTAGCGCTGACATAATCAATTTGAGTTGCCACTCCGTACGGAGCCACTGCTAACTCTTTTCTCTCTAAAACAAGCTGTGGATTTGGGACCCTGCAGCAGCCCAGCCTCTCAAACCAGCAAGCAAGGATTACGGAGGCTGCTTGACGGACAAGACTCTTGTGACGCTGCCATTAGTATTTTAAAGAACTGGAGCAAAACGGTGAGGAGCAGGACAGACAGACCGTGGGGAACAATGTACGGCACTCACCAAGAAGATCTTAAGGTAGCAATGAGACCTCCAAGCTGCAACTTTCATCCACCACATGGCTGCAAATGCTACTTGTACATGGGTCGTTCTGCACTTTCCTGCCTGCCACAGTATTGGGAAGCCCACCATAAATACGGACCGGGAGCGTTGACCTGGCTGTCCCCTGGAGCGCGCTGCCGCGTGCGGCACAGCCGGTGCTGTCTGCAGCAGAGGCTTAAACAGGCTCCGAGGGGGCCCTGCCATCGCGCAGCAAACAGGCTACGGATATAAAACAGCATCCAGACCTGGCTCTCCAACAGAGAAGGCAGTGGAAAAGGGAGACCTGCAGGATTGTGTTGTCATTCCGTGCAAGCCGGGGGAGGCGAAAGGACCCCAGGGCTTCCAAGGCCACCGCGTGTTTCCAGCTGAGGAGCAACAGTGCACACAGAGAGGGGAAGCAGGGAGGCTTTAAGGGAGGCAGAGCAGCTTTACGGCTGCTCTGGTTGCTCACCCTGGCTTCAAGTTCTGGTTGCACTCACACTGGCTTCAAGTTTTACTCCATGGTCAAGGCAGCATGCTGCTCTCTTTTCAACGAAAGGCCTGAAATCCCTGCCAAAAATCACCGCCTCAAAGAGCTAAGCATTTAAGGGGGGAAAATCTTCCAAAGAAACTCAGAAATGCCGTGAGAAGTGGAAACACTTTGGTTGGCACTCAGGCAATCTGACTTTCTTTCATGTCCTGTTTGCACTTAGCTTTACACTCTCCTTCCTGCAGTTAGCTAAATTTGAGCCCAAATTTGGGTAGAATTCAGGAAAATATCAATAACAACTTAGTATTGGTAAATTCATCTGAACTATTTATTTCTCCATTCTCTTCCAACCACAGTCCTAAACTACAGCAGCCAGTAAGTCTTCTCCAAAGCAAACCACGCACGTTTCCAAGCGGCCTCCACGCAGCGGTTTTATTTTTGGGCTAAATGAGGGGGAACGGCGCTACCAGCAGGGCCATTAGGTGAGTCAGGGCTGCCTCCTGCCCGAGCGGCTCCGCTCGGCTTGAAGCCGGGCAGCGCTGCCCTCCTCGGGCTCTGCTCATCCCAGCCCTGCCAGCAGGGCCGGTGCACGTCCACGGAACGGGCTGCTCCCCAACCAGCGGAATTATCGCCTGCTTCTCAGCTCTGCAATGTCCTCTGTGATTCCCAGCAGGAAAGCAGGCAGCGCTATTAGCTGTCATTTGTATTGATCGCAGGTGTAGCACATCTACTGCTTGCACAAGAACGGTGGTTGGTTGGTTTTCTGAAGGAAGACCCCAAGGAGAGAGGACCCCCAAAATAAATGCATTTCTGCCTCCATACGGTTCCCACTGCCACAGTTGTCAGATACAAGCACACACCAAGACCCTGTTCTGGTTTTACAGGCTGACCTCAGGCAAACCTGTAGACACCTTCCTTCAGAGGTAGTTCCTGACAGCAGGTAGGTCAATGCACACATCCCCTGCAGCTGCAGGGCTGCTCGCAGCACACACGTGCACCCGACATTCGTGTCTGCTGCAGCACAGATCCCTGCTGCAGAAACACTGTCCTCTCCAAAGAGTGAATCCTTCCAAAGCAAGGACATGTCCATAACAAAGCACCACGTCATGCCCAACAGCAAGTCTGTGCCCGACTCCGCTCTGCCACAAGTCATTTTGCCAGCTTGTTGCTTAAATCCAGGTTTCTGCTAAGCATAGCAAGGGTAGAGACAGCATAAACTGCCTTCCTGCTTGCTGCAGTTATTAATCACACCACGCAGGAATGCAGGTGGGTTCACGCCATGAAGTTCTCATCTGTTTTCATGGCAATTTGTGGCACTGACCCTTCTGCAAGTTTATGCTGACTCCCTGTCCCTTAGCCGCCTACTGGATATTTTCTAGCTGTTTCAAAGACCATGAGAACCTGAGAAAACAATTGCTGAGGGCCTTGTAGAAATTTAGAAAGAGAAATTTGGAAAGAGCTGCTCAAGAGCCTCAATGGCTTGGGTGAGAGCTGCTGCCCCAGAGGCGCAGGGACAAATGACACTTGGTGCCTACAGCATCTCCTAGGCATGGCCTAGGAAAGGCAAGTCACTGGGAAATTGAAATTAAGTGAACAATGCCACAAATTCGTGCTCCAGGTAACATTTCTCAACATTTCCATGCTAAAACCTTTCTGAAAGTTTGTTTGGATTCAACGGGGTGAGTTTGGAATGATAAGAATTCAAGTTCTGCCCCAAATGCTGCACGGGGGTTAGTCACAGGAGAAAACAAGTTCAGAGAAGCACAGTGTTCAGGGAACACAGATTTGCTCAGCATAGCTCCATTAAACATCCCAAAGCAGCACAGAAGAACCAAGTTTGAAGGGGAACAATTCTGTCGTGATGATTTCTTTTTAGATATCTTGGTAGGGGCTGCTCTCCAGCTGCTGCAGGAGCAAAAAGTATATAAACACATGGCTCAAATCCTCATTTGAACCTTCACGGCTCAAAAGTGAAGGTCTGGGAAAAAATAGCACTTTATAGTACTATTGAGTAATAGTAAGTAATACAATACAAGCAGCAATAGTAGCAATAATTATTACTATTAATAATAAAGTACTAATAGTGCTATATATAAAGTACTATGCTATATAGTACTGTTAGTGCTAGTACGATTGGTGCTACTACTGTCAGTACTTGAGAGCGGACCGAAGAGCACGTGTCCTCCCCAGGGCCCTGCCAAGCGAGCAAATATAACTGCAAAGCGCTCCAACAGCACGGGGGGAAGGCTTCAACACAAGGATCTAAGCTTGTTTAGGAGGTAAAAATGCATCTGCTTCTCCAGAGTGATTCCAGCGAGCCAGGACTCCGCTCTGAGGAGGATCCCAAGAAGAAAAGGTCAAGTTTCCTGCTCACATGCCTCTTTCCCACTAGCTTCTGTCTAGGATCTCAGCTCGAGTGCCAACGTTTCCCAGCTGGCCCATCACTCCCGACTAATTATGGTGCCTCCTGACCCCTGAAGTCTCCCTCCCAGCAAGATGCAGCCAGCTCACTGCTGTTGAACTCTACCTTGTTCTTAATGTTCTCAAGAGATATTACTTGGGAATGGCCTTATTACAGCTGCTCAGAGGCTCTGCTCTCCCAACCTGGTACTAACAGGCTTGAAGCAAAACTACCTGAAGAAGATCCTTCTGCAAAGCAAAGCAATGCAGAGTAATGGTCCTGGCTGAAGAAGTTGAGTTACCTGACCAGGATGTTGGACATTAAGAAATGGAAGGAATGATATTCCTGAACCAAATTTCCCTTCTCCTCCTCCTCCTTTCTCCAGCCTACTTTCTCCCACCACTCCTTTCTCCAGTTCCCTATGTCAAACCTCAGTGCGATCTCCAATTGCTCTCAGCCATCAATCTGCCTTTGCCTCCATAAACCGAAGCCATGTGTCAGAAGAATCGGAAAAGCGGGACGTTTCCATACCATGCACTGTCAGTCCAGATTATTTCACTCCCTTAAGCTCCTTGGGGATGTAATTCGAAGATCGTCCAAATAAAGCAGATGCCTAAACCCTTGGGCTTGCAGGGGTAGCTCTCATTGAGTCCTGTCACCAAGGGCGCTGGAGCTTAGCATATTCTCCCCAGACATTTAGGTTTGCTCCCATAATCACTAGAGGGAAATCCAGGTAAATTGGAAGCTCTTCTTGAAAAAAAGCAATCACTGCAGTGCAGCCCCAAATAAATGACAGTTCTTGCTGAAGAACTTTGTTATGGTAAAAGCTCTATTGATAGAACAGGACGAAGTTCTAGCTCAGTGGCTTCCTGTATGCCCCAAGAGAAATGTCCACATTTCCAGGATGCTTCAGCGGAAAGCAAGAGGAGGAGGAAGAATGAGGAGTAAAGGATTTTCTGATTAAATATATCCTGTTCCAAACGGTAAGTGTGTTCTAAGGAAAACTACTGCTAGAAGAAAGTCTGTTTTGATGGGCATCTACTGGGGCCTTGCCCACCTCCTCACCATCCTAGTTGGGTTTCCGCAGGTTTTCCAAGTCCCCCGTAACCACGACGTAGAGGCAGCTCAGGATCAGACTGGTTTCAGGATCTGTCAGGGCTGTCTCAAAGTAGGAGAGGGGACAGGAGAGACAGAGTCAGTTGCGCCGTGGATGATCACCCTGTAAGGATAGTCGGGATCAGATGGATTTGGGGCAACCACCACAGGATGAGGAGGGTGGGCAGTTGTGTCCTCGCATTTCATATTACGAAAATGAGATCACATGCTCCAGTGGCTGAGCTAATTGGGGGCTAAAGCGGCTTCTGGATCCTCTGGGCAGCTTTGCACGCTCACTCCTGCCCGGGAAGCGCTGGGATCCTCAGAGGCTCCAACAACAGCAAATTGGGCTTGACGGGAATTTTCTCAGTTTCCCACTGCCTCCCAACAAGCACGAAGCTGACAAGAGTAACGCCAAATCCAGCCAATAGCCCCACAGAAACGCCAGACAGCAATACACTCTTCTGAAAACACATTTGGGCGTTTCCATCAGGAATACTGTGAAATTTCACTTTTGAGGGAAATTTCTCAGTTTAGATCTGTTCCGATTCAGAATTTATTTCCTTCCCCAGACCTTCACAAATGATTATGGAAATCAACTTATCAGTAAGCTTTCATGCCTATTGTTTTCTCTCCAAAACTTTCTAAAACTCTCTTGCTTCCTTCCAGAATATCCAGAGCAATGACCACTGCAGGAGAGCAGACAGCACCGCATCCATTTCAAGGGGATCTGAAGTATGTCCTTGTCCTGATGAAGGAGAAACCTTTAAATGTTTTTAAGAAAGAAGAAAGCCTACGGCAGTTCCTTCTCATAGCCGCCACCAAGAGCTCCAAACGTCACGTTTCAAGGGCTCTGGCTGACTCAGCTGTTAGAACCTGCTGTCAAGACCTATAGGAGCATTCACACGTAGCAGAGCTTCATCCAGGTCAACTGTCCAGCTCTTGGTCATTAAATAGAACCACCCATGATGTAAAAAACACTAGTGGCATCTTATTGCAAGGGAAGACAGGCTGCGTGAGTCAGACCTGTACACAAAAAACACTGGTTCCAAAAACTTCATCCAATAACTTCATTTGTTTTTTTTTTTCTGGAAAAGGAGGAGGGGGGATAGAGGGGTGAATGAAAAGGGACAAAGAAATATCCACAAGTTTGGGCTGAGCCCAAAAATTCATCACAGTCTAGGAGAAAACAGCAACCAAGAAATTCTCAGGGAGAAAAGAAAAAAATGTTATTTAAAGTGGTCATTTTCTTTCTTGTGGGGCTCAGAACAAGTGAAGCATATTGATCTACCAGACGTGCTTGCTTTCTTTGCTGGAGAAATACATCCAAGACATTTTCAGGTGCCGGGTGGCCAAAGAAGTATTTAAACAGTTTGGACCTACAAATGCCCTCTGCCACACAAAGAGAAGGAAGGATTTGACGCTCTCCATCCCACCAAAACAAGCGAGGAAACAAGAGCGGCTCCAGCGACCCGGTGGCCAGAGAAGCCCCCCTTCCCAGCCACCACGCACACTTCCAGGATGTGGGATCGGGGAATTCTCCTGGCTCCTGCACAGCGGGGTTTATATGAACTCTTTTCCCATACCGCCACCCAGCCATTAATTTCTAATGAGAAATAAGCAGCCCGTGGAGCAGCCGTGACAAGAAGCATCAGCAGCGTCGCCTGGTGTCGCGCGGGGCGCACCGGGACCCCGGGTATCTGCCAGCAAGAAAGCTCCAGTCGAGTGAACATCACCCTCATCCCAGAGCTCCCGACAGCACCGCATTATGTCACATTGCATCGGCCGAGGTCAGGCAATGCATCAGAACCTGACTTAATGAGGCAATTAAAAGCGAATGCATCTCACGGACACGCTGCTTGGCATCTATCCCGTCCCCGATTCCACTTCGCTTCACATTTTCTTAGGGGTTGAAGGGTTGGAGACAGATTAAGGGTTTGTTTAATTTCCTTTCAAGGACATGAAGTGGAAATCCAAAAAGGCTGATTCTACAGCAGTACTCTCCTCCAAACAACTGGTAAATAGCCACAGACCTGAGCTTGATAATAGAATTTCTTTGGTGATATAGAATCTTTAACAGACAAAAACAAGCGAGAAAACAAGAGGTCTTTTGACCACTTCTTTCTTTTTCTTTTTTAAAGTAACAAACATGAGCACAACAACTGATCTTGGTAGAAAACAGGGAATAAAGCAACAAAATCCCAAAGCACAACCACAACCAGCGCTGCAAACCCACACACGGCTCCCGGGCACAGCAGGCAACGGCCCAAGCTGCCACCACGGTGCTTCTGGCAAGACCAGATCCTCCTCTTTTCTTCCAGTTGGGAGAGACCAGAGGCACCTTTTAGTTTGAAGGAGTGGTGAATTTGCTGATCTTTTGGAAAATGCCACCACTTTGTAGCAATCCAAACTACGATTTTTTTTTCACTGCATCTCTTTTGCCCAGGAAGAAGCAAAGCACAGAACTTCAAATGAGCAAGAATCCCTGAGTCCTCAAATATCTCCACAGCTATTGAATTGGGTGACCTGAAAACTACCGCTTACTCAATAGAGAAATGAGGTTTTTATAAATAAGTGTATCAGCAAATGAATATTTTATGCTTTCCGTGCATATCAATGTTCAGGCCTTGCAATATTTAAGCAATAAGACTCGTCAGCGAGTGTAGTAGCCATGATCTAATTACATCCCTGGGGTATTCTCTCATCCTAGAGAGAATCTCCGGGCACATGGCGGAGAAGAAGCTGCTGAGGAGCAGTCAGCATGGATTCACCAAGGGGAAGTYATGTCTGACGAACCTCATAGCCTTCTATGATGGGGTGACAGGCTGGCTGGATGAGGGGAGAGCCGTGGATGTTGTCTACCTTGACTTCAGCAAGGCTTTTGACACTGTCTCCCACAACATCCTCATACGGAAGCTCCGGGACAGTGGGCTAGACGAGTACACGGTGCGGTGGATCGAGGGCTGGCTGGATGGCAGAGCTCAGAGGGTGGTGATAAATGGGGCCGAGTCCAGCTGGAGGCCTGTGGCCAGTGGTGTCCCCCAGGGGTCAGTGCTGGGCCCAGTGCTGTTCAACTTGTTTATCAATGACCTGGACGAGGGCACGGAATGCACCCTGAGCAAGTTTGCGGATGACACCAAGCTGGGTGGAGTGGCCGACACTCCGGAGGGCTGTGCTGCCATCCAGAGGGACCTGGACAGGCTGGAGAGTTGGGCAGAGAGGAACCTCATGAGGTTCAATAAGGACAAGTGCAGGGTCCTGCACCTGGGGAGGAATAACCCCAGGCATCAGTACAGATTAGGGGTCGACCTGCTGGAAAGCACCTCCACGGAGAGGGACCTGGGAGTCCTGGTGGACACTAAGTTAACCATGAGTGAGCAGTGTGCCCTCGTGGCCAAGAAGGCCAATGGCATCCTGGCCTGCATCAGGAGGAGCGTTGCCAGCAGGTCAAGGGAGGTGATTCTGCCCCTCTACTCAGCTCTGGTGAGGCCGCACCTGGAGTACTGTGTTCAGTTCTGGGCACCCCAGTATAGGAGAGACGTGGAGCTTCTGGAGAGGGTCCAGAGAAGGGCAACCAGGATGATTAAGGGAATGGAACATCTCTCGTATGAAGAGAGGCTGAGCGAGCTGGGCCTGTTTTCTCTGGAGAAGAGGCGGCTCAGAGGGGATATGATTAATATGTATAAGTTCAGGAAGGGAGAATGCAGGGAGGAAGGGGACAGGCTGTTCTCACTGGTGGCCAGCGATAGGACGAGGGGTAATGGCCACAAGCTGAAACACAAGAAGTTCCGTCTCCAGGTGAGGAGGAACTTCTTTACTGTTAGGGTGACAGAGCAGTGGAACAGGCTGCCCAGGGAGGTTGTGGAGTCTCCTACTCTGGAGGTCTTCAAAACCCGCCTGGATGCCACCCTGTGCCACATGCTGTAGGTGTGCCTGCTTGAGCAGGAAGGTTGGACTAGATGATCTGTAGAGGTCCCTTCCAACCTTAAATATTCTGAAATATTCTGAAATATTCTGAAATAGTATTTTGATGCACGAGGAGCAGACAACTGCTTGTACCATCTCTAGAGTGTGATTATGTCATGATTATAACATTGTACAGAAATAGGTTATTGTCAATAAAAATAAATCCCCTCCATGAAGACCGCTCTTTCTCAGCTCAAAATGACATAACACTATGTTCTTTCATTAGCAAAATAACAATTACACTGTCTGAGCAATGTTGTTGCCACGATTGACAGGACACTTTCATCAGATGCTGCTTTCCGCAATTAAATATATTGTTTAATATACAAAAAAATCCTGGCCTACAAAGTGTTTTGTTGGGTTTGCAGCCAATTATACTGCTAGTCAGAAAGAAGCCCTTTGAGAAGTGTGCTTTTTAGTCCTTCTTCTTAGTTCTGAATAAATGTCCCATGTCAGCGAAATGCTACCACATGGGCTCCGGGAAGAATTCAGCCACGCTTAAAGTACTTTGATGAATCAGGACCTAAGACATCTCTCAGATCCCGACAGCCTAATCCAGCCTTCCTTTTATACCCGCGTCAATCTGGACTAACCTCGTTGCCTTCAAAGGAGCTGAATCCCGCCTGACACCAGCGCCATGTCCCAGCCTGCTGCCCCGGACACGGCGCCCGCTGCCGTCTCCTGCAGGTCCCGTCACCGCAAAGCCCAAGCGGGGGCTGTGGCCAGGGCCAAGATCTCCCCAAGACCTCCCCCAAAGCTCCCTGCTCGCACGGTCACGGCCATCAGGAGTCAAACCCTGTCTGCACCACGTGGCAGGAGGGCAAAGGGATGTCCAATGTCTTGGATTTTGATATCCAAAGAAAGAAACTGGAAAGTAACCCAGCCTCTTGTGGCACCCTAGGAGGAAAAGCTTTCCTGCTCTGCTCAGCAGCACACAAGGGTCCGGCCACCACAAAGCTGATGCACAAGGAAGGGAGCATGAACCTGCCCTGCGTTTGGCGACAGCAGAAACCATGATCTAAAGGAGTCTTGGCTTGGTGCTTGCAACTAAACCACTTTTTTTTTCTTCTCATGAAATATAGGCCAACGTGTTCCCCTTGCTCCCTTCCCCAAGAGGCACGAAGCCTTAATTCAGTCATTTCATTAATTCAGACTTTACACATCAAAGTGAATTGCTCTGGGTTTGTTTCTGGATGAGGCTGAAGATGCTGCAGACGCCGGGGCCCGGTGGGAGAGGCCCCGTGAGCAGCGACTCGCTCAGGTTCAGGTCAGCGCGTGGAGGCTCCGAGCGAGGGCAGCGCCCCAAAACCCCCAGCAAACGCTCCCTCACCTCCTGTCCCCTTCACGTTGCAGTGTTTTGGCGGTGACGGCAGGAGCGAAGCGCTACGAGCTGCGTGCGCGCTGCCACGCAGGGGAGAGGAGCTGTCAGCTCCTGTCAACGTCCCCGGCGCTGGTTGGCTCCCACGTCTGCGGAGATGCTGTGTGAGCACATGAAGCCACCGCGGCCGCCTGCGCCCCTTCCCCGCGGTGCTCCCGGCCCCGCAAAGGGCTCCGGAGCCGCCGGGGGAGACCTGGTAAATGGGAATGTTAGCAAAGATCCGGGATATTGGAGCATAGGAGGCTCGTTGATCACAGGGAGGATTTCAGAAGATGAAAAAAAGAGCAAGTCATCCATCATCCTTGGATAGCATCAACAGGCTCCTTGTCTGCGCTGCACATCCCTGCCTGGCACAGTGCTTAGATGGGATGAGGAATAGGAAAGGTGGGAAAGCGCCTTCTCCATCAGGGATCTGTGAAACTGCTGCTGGCCGTGAGCTCCCAGGCACCACGAGCGCCCAGCTCCTGCTCTGGAAAACAGCACCAGCCCCACGCTAAAGGCTGGGTATTCAAATCCTCGTTCCCGTCCTTCCAGAGGTTTATTTAGCCAACTGCTGCTCCCGGCTGGCGCAGGGGAGATGTTCCATTCTGCATTAGTGACCAGGCTTCCATAAATACTTCTTGTCACACGTAGGGACAAACCCATCAGAATTTATCGCTGGACAAGCAGCACAAAACAGTGGGAGCACAAACCCTGTGGAGCAAAAGGGCAGAAAGCAGCAAGAAAAGACCAAAATCCCCAAAGGATTTCATAGGGGAAAGCTGCTCAGGAAACTGGGAGTAATAAGAAGATTCAATGACTTTGTCCAAAATGATCTCAACCTTTCCCCAAGCCCCCAGCAGCATTTCCTTGCTTTCTGCAGGGATCAAGGAGCTCCAGAGCAGAGCACGAAACTGATGCTTGGAAAAGAGAGGACATTTCACACGGTGAGGGAGGCATTTTCAAAAAAAAATGAAAAAAAAGCAGGCTGGAGAGAAGTAATTAAGCATTTCCCATCAAATTTGACATTTGGCATCTGCTCGGGCGCCTGCTGGGACCCGCTTTGTTCCCAGTTAATATGTACAACACAACACGGCTTGGCCTCTGGTTGAGGAACACGCAGAGCCGGCGCAGGGAGGGAGGCAGGCCATGGATTTTGCATCTTGCAGCACAGGGTCTCATCCTCCTTTTGCTTTCCCAGGTATCCGGCCACAGAGCAGCCCGTGCCACACAGAGAAAGGGCAGGGCTGGATCTGAACAGAATCAGGTCCAGGCTGAACAGCCCAGTATGAGGGGACCGTCCTGCCGGGGCTGGAGATTGAAGTAAATGGGATTAGCTCCAAGCAAATGTGAAAGGCTCCAAGGGGCTCTTCTGCTCTGGAGTGGTCAGCACTCCTAGCTGATGTTAAAGCATTAGAGGCACAGCCAGTTCTATGTAACTGTAAGTACAAGCAGAGTTGTTCTGCTGTGGACAGACCAACCTTTTACAGCATCTGGTTTGCAGATCCAAGGCAAGGCAAATTGAGGAGCCCTCTGGCCCCACGGTACAGAGGCAGCTCCAGCAGAGCTGCCTGGAGAAGGTCGTGGCTTTTCACAGGGAGAGGAAGAGGTGGTTTCAGTGCAAGACCAGCGGTAGGACAACATTACAACCCACAAGGTACTCAGATGAAGACTAACTACCAGGCAAGGAAAAGATCACTGTGAAGCCTCGTGGTGTGAGGAGGAGAAAAGAGCCCCTGGAAGCCCCCTTGCTCTACATGGTCCCAAAGGCATGTGTGGAGCCGAGCCTGCGGAGAGGGGCTCACGGAGCGGGACGCAGCGGGGACTTCACCCCTCACCGCAGCTGCTGCTCCTGCTCTGTCCATGCCACAAACCTCCTCTCTGGGCAAAGCCCTGGCAGGACATCCGCGGGCTGAGAGGGAGTAAAGTCACAGGGGGCATTGCCAAAAAACTCCTCCCTATGGTGGGTACAGCCCCCAAGACGGGCACAACAGCTCAGAGCGCTTGTCCTCGACCCCTTCCCAGCTCACAGTGACAAACTGCACCGTCCATACTCATGACTCCCGTTATCCATGAACATGAGGGTTGGAGACTGGCACAAAAGCATCTTGTTCTTGGCCAGCTGTTACGTACAAGGGCCCAGCCACGGAGCCCAGGTGGATCTAAGGGGCAAACGTCCGAAACAAAGCAGCACCTCGAGACAACTGCATTCGCCAGTGACTGGAGGATGAGGGGAAAGGAATAAACTGCGATGAAAGGCAGAAGTGTGGGCTGTGCACGGCGGTGCTTGCTGCGGGCTAACCCCAGCGCCCGCCCGGAGCCCTCCTGAAGCGCCTTTCATCTGCCTTTCTGCTCAACGTGTGCTTCTATTTACATACATCCAGCTAATTCAATCAAAACTACACTCCAAATTGGTCCTCAAGGGAATCCTCCCAAAGACTTTTTATCTGCATGCAGAAATTAACGTTAGAGGGAAAACTGGGTTGGAGAGCTAACTCCTAACAGCTCATAAACAGGGCGGGAATATCACATAAGTGACACACAGCAAAACGTACCTTGGCGCTCCGGGAAGGAGCCCCGGGCTCTGCTCCCGCAGTGGATCCGCTGGGATGGCGAGCGGGAACGGGCTCCTTAGCACCAGGAAGCAGCTCCTGCCGGCATAGCTCTCCTGGCCCTCCAGGCAACCCTCCAGCTCCAAGGGGCAGGAAGCACCAAGACAAGGGATTTGAGGGGCCACTTTCACTCTCTCCAGGACATGGGACACTGCTGTCCCCACGCAGCGCCAAGCGCAGCCCTGCTCCTCTCCAAGCCACGTTCCCAGGTGGTTCCTCCCCCAGCCACATCTCATTCTTCGTTTGGACATTGAACCCAGTTTGAGCACGTGAGAAAGTTACTGGTGAAGTTCATCTCTGTGAACTGGCAACCCAGAGCAGCCAACACCACCCGGAGAGCCCATGCAAAGCCCTGGGTGCCTCACGGACCATGGTCGGCGCTGCCTCCAGCACCAGGACGCTGCTCTCGCCCATCCTTCCTCCACTGACCGCTCTGTCAACATGGCCTCAACTTAGGATTTATGGATGGCCTGAAGAGCCCCAGAACAGGCTGCCCAGGGAGGCTGTGGAGTCTCCTTCTCTGGAGATCTCCCAAACCCACCCGGATGCCGCCCTGTGCTCTGGGTGTCCCTGCTGGAGCAGGGGGCTGGACTAGATGATCTCTAGAGGCCCCTTCCAACCTTAAATATTCTGTGATTCCTGTGTTCCCATCTGTGATTCTGAGGTCCCATCTCTAGAGGTCCCTTCCAACCTTAATGATTCTGTGATTCGGCCGTAACGGAGCAAAAGGAAACCACCAAGTCATTTCCCACAAACCGCCAGCAGCCACATTACGATAATGATTTTCTTCCTGGAAATGTGATAGTAACCGAGACCAAAAAGGCAGCGATTCAGCGATGAATCCCTTGAGAAGGTAATTACAGTACTCAATTATTTGCACATGTTGGAACGGGGCCTATTATGATGCAGATGCCCCTCCTTGCACAGGTAGATCCTTAGCATTTCAGTTGGCCTTCACAGAGGGCAACCTGTGAGTCCCATCGTGTCTTTCAGAGCAATGCTGTTCAGCAACAGCAGCATTCCCAATTAAAAGACTATAGAGGAATTAATGTTAGGAAGGCCAATGTAAGATGGGCCCCATTGACCCAAGCTCGTGGCCACCCAGTGCCACGAGTGGGTGTCCAGTGCAGAGCCCGAGCACAGCAAGAGCATAGGGCATTCCCTAAGGAATACCCAAAACGTTTTCTGCTCCGGGTTCTTCTGAGCCTGACCTAGATCAACATGTCTCTTCAAAGCACTTCTCAGTCTCCCGTGAGTCTGTGCAAGTCTTCTGCATTCACAGCTTCCTTTGGAAAGCAAATTCCACAGGTTTGCTACAAACCAGCTCCTCCTGCCTGCAGAAGTTGGCCCACTAGCATCATAAAACATGTATGAGTCGAGGTGGGATATTCTGAAAAGACCTTAAGCTAGACTGTTTATGAAACCGTAATCAGAATTAAGAAAAATTTGCAATGCTGAAAATCTAAGGCAAAAGGCGACTGCTTTTAATGAAGTACGACTGTTTTATCATTAAACCAATTAAACCACCATTACATTTCTTTTAAAGTCAGGCTGGCACAAAGCAACTGAGCCTGCTGATGAAAAAACACCATCAGATGATGGAACTTACAAGGAATTCCTGTTCTTTGCTAAATAAAAGCACAACCACCTTTTTGCCACCACGTGCTCCAAATGGAGCACCCCTGCACACATCTGGGTACTTTGCACTAAAGAACATTCAAGTCACATTTTAGCTTTCCCCACATTTCCATGAGTTTAGAATGAAAACCAGCCTGCTGCCAGGATGAGGGAAAGCACAACACCCTTCACTGCTGCATGTCCAGAGCTGAATCACCCCTAACATCTGAATTTCTTAGGATAATCACTCGAAACGGTGCAAAGCAAAATATCCTTTCCTTCCTTTTTTAGCTACGTATCAGCCACTAAAGCAGAGTGGAAAACACAGAGCTCCACCCCAGTGAATGGGGTTAATCGGGATGCCTTGGGCAGCAGCAGCCTGCTGGGCAGTTGTGCATGTGGAAGCACCACCCCAGTGCATCCTGCTGCATCCTGCACACTGCAACACCCCGGGGAGCACTCACCTCGTTAGTGCCAGGACCTGTGGAGGGCAAGCAACTGTTCATCTATTTGCTATCCGTACTCACGGCGAGCTGACAGATCTGCCTGCCGACTGGAAGCTCCCAGGCAGTGCCAGGATAATTTCCCCTGCAGTCAGACAGCCTGCTTGTCTTTGAACCCCTGCCTGCCCTGGAGCAGCCTCGTTCAGGCGCGCTAAGGGAGCGGATGCTCCTTGCAGAGTCCCTTTTTGTTCTGCTCCGAGTGTCAATAAAAGCACTAGTGGTATCTAAATCCACTCAGAACTGAGCTGAATTTCACGCTGGCTGCCAAGAAGCCACCATTCACCCAGTGCACCGCAGGTGAGGACATGAGGAATCTCCTGCAATGCAACGTGTTGCCCGTGGCTGCTCCAAAGCCAGAAAACAAGAGCACCAGCAAGGTGGCTTTATGCTGTCAGTGACCCAGTGACACTATCGGGCACCTAAGCAAACAGAATACACTAGGTCTGTATCGAGAAAGAGGGTCTGAGACCTAACAGCACTTACTTTTAAAACCGAACCTCCTAAATGAAACCTTTGCCCAGCTTGTCCTCCTTTTGTGTCCCCAACACCTTCACCTCCTCTTGTGCTCACTATGGGCCAGTGCTCTTGTGTTTCAGCAGTGAAGAAGTTTCCTTCTTAGGACAGGGGGTCCCAGACACTGCAGCTCGGCGTTTCACTGACATGCCCTAAATCCCAATAACCCTCCAGCAGACCACAGTCAGCAGCCTGAGAGCAATTCCAGACACCTGGATCACTTCAAGAAGCAACAGAGGTTGGACAGCATGAACACTCTCCATCCAGAGAGACCCTGCAACAAGATGAGAATTTATGGCTCTATTTATGAGAACTATTTTTCTTTCCTTAAATGTCTGGCTCATTTTAGCTATTCCAGCAGAAATCTGGAGCAACTACGCTTTTTTTTCAAAATATCTCCTTGATCGTTATTTCTTTTAGCATTGCATGAACTAGGCAGCGGTACCTTCAGGAGATAGGGCAGAGATGAATAAAAGATGAAGATGTCTGTCGCTGACCTAGGAACACAACCCCTAAAAGTCCTTATTTATCATTTATAACACACGCATCCTCGAGCCTGCTTCATTTCTGCAGCTACTGGCATGTCTAGGACTGATCACTTAGTCCTGATCACTTAGGACTGGGCCCAACCAGAGCATACAGCCAGGACAGAAGCACTCCGTGCCATTCCAAACCCCTTGGCTTCAATCAGCATGAACTGGGATTAGGGGAGCCCATCAGACTTAGCTGCTCGTGCCTGCTGCCATCTGGTCCATCCATCCATGGGCGCTGTTACATCAGCTGGGGGATCGTGCGGAGCGTTCCCGGCGCCCGTTTCCGCACGCAGCCGAGCGGAACACGGCTCCTGCCGCTGCCCCGAGGAAGCGGGTGAATAATGGAGCTGACATCTCGGCGCGGGCGGCACCCGGCCCTCTCCTCCTCCAGATCCTCCAGAGGATCTGCCCCGCATCTCGGGGGTCTTTGCACTCGCCGCCTGCACCCGTGCACCCTGCCGGAGCTCAACGCTGGGGCCCGAGGCTTGCCTGGCCTTTGCACAGCAAGGGAGGTTCTTGGCACGTTAAGGTGAAGCAGCCAGACACCCAGCTCATCGCTGCAGCCCAAGTTATTCTCAGATTTTCAAGGAGCTGTTCACAAATGTAGATTTAGGGGTGAAGAAAGAGTCGATGGGGAGGGATTCAATTCTGGGTTTGGATCAACACCTTCCCGACAAGCAATTAATAAATTAATTTAGTGAAAAGCACAACAACGCCAAGCCCTCGTCTCAAACAGCAAACTGACAAGCTCTGCATGGAAGCTTTAAACTGCTTCTATTTTAATGCTACATCACTCCCCCTCCACGGTCAAATATGCGGCTTATGGAACACATATAGCCCGGGTGAAGGTCCAGAGGTGACAGCAGTCACGTTATTGCACCCGATCCGGCGCCCATGGGCGCCTGGCTCCACGAGCACAGCACCAGGTCCGTGTGGAAGGGCAGGCCACGCTCACTGCCGCTGAGCTCCATGCAAATAAAACCTCATTGGCAATGATTTTTATTCCGCTTTTCATTCTTAAGAGGCACAGGCATAAAAATAGAAAGCCATCTATTTTTGGAGGGTCAATTGGAGCGACTTGGGAAAACGAGATGGAAAAAATGGACTTTTTTTTATTGGCTTCTCTGTACGTGAGCCGGTGCTGACCTGCTCCCCAGCCAACCACTCGTGCCTTTTAATTAAAACATCCCGGGCTCATTAAAAGCCTCTGGGCCATACATGGCCCTGCTCCCCACACAGGTGACCTCCTGTTTGCAGGATCATCCCCCACCGCTCTGATTCACACACCTGCACCTTCCCACAGCTGCAACCACCCGGCCGCAGTTATTCGGGTGGTTATAAACATCTCCTCTGAGTAAAGTCACACTGCTGCTATTATATCAAGACTCTCTGACTTCCACGTTATACTTGCATTGTAACTATTATTTTTATTTTTATGCTTTCCTGAGGGTACAGTTACCTGATGCTGTTACGTGTGCAGTAAGTTATATCTTCCCGTGGCTACACTTAAATCACGGGTTGTATTTAAACCATCTTCTACGGCCCCAGTTACACTGCGGGCACATACAAATAGTGCCGTTATGCGATATGGTTGGCAGGCAATGTTTGCAACGATGCTGTGACTTACACGACACCAGAATCCCTCTGGTTTGAAAGCCTCACTCCGCAGCCCAGAGCTACGTTGCTTCAGGTGGAAATGAGCAGTGGGAAGCTGCCTGCCCGTTGTGCAATTCCTGCACCAGGGTAATGCACAGCACAGGGATGGCAGAGAGCAGAAACACTGGCCCCGGGCACGCGCTCGCACAGAGGATGCTTTGGCCCTGCACAAACCGCCTTGCTTTGCTTGGGGATGGTGTTTTTTTCAGCTGAACTTCTGCGTCTTTCCAAAGGACTCGTCCCCTCAGTGAAGAAGCTGGATGCCACGTCTTGCGGGGCAAAATCCACTAAAACACAGGCTTGAACAGGGCTGGTGAGGTACGGCTTGGCACACTGCAAACAGCAGGATCCTTTGCTCCTGCAGGACGAGGGGCTTGATGCAGCTCTAAGGATTACACTGATGCAGCAGATCGACACGGGGTCTATCTCAGGCAGCAGCCGTGGGTCTCCGCATGGGAAATAGCGGGAAACGGAGCAAACCTGAGCAGAAAGCCCCAGAATATTCTCTTGGACCCCATCCACTAGCAGGAAAGGGAAGTCTGGAGCACGAGGCGGGTTTTGCCTTTAATAGTCTTCTATGGCCTCCCGCATTAGACCACCCTGCTAAGCAAACCTGTGAGCTTAGAGTGTGCACAGCCACCTGGGACAGGGTTGCACCAAAAATCACATTATTTCTGCAAGCTTCGTTTGTGCCTCTAGGTCCTCACCATGATCAGGCCTTACTCACCCCGCCTGGGTCTCTCCTTATCACACAAGATCTCTTGTCCTGACCTTGGTCCCCTGCTCCTTGGCTCTTCATCCTGGTCTGTGCCCAGGCCCAGTGAGTCCTTCCCAGCCCGTATCCAAGTATCTCCCTGGATGGACATCCACCCAAGGCACCATTTGATAGCAGTGACCTGACCCCTGACCACACTCTGCAGGCACCAAGCTCCTCTCCACTTCCATGGGAGAGATGATGAGATGAGAGCCCACTGCTCTGGCAGAAGCGCCTCCCACTAACACCCATCACCGTCCTCTCTGAAAGTGTTTATCTCCTCAAGCACAGCAGGAGCTGCCAGAAGAGCTTATTAGAGCAAGCGAAGTCTGCTGAGACTTGATGGTCCAAGAGAGGAGGCCCTGAAGAGAACAGCCCACGGGAAAAATATGGGAGTTCAGGGCAATGGGTCTCAGGAGAGAGATGCCACAACATGCACAGGGACCCTCTTCAAAGGACAGCAGGAGAAATGAGGTGTCTACTGAGACACTCCCACATGAAGCATCCATTCAAAATGGAGAGCAGCATAAGCAGTTAGTCCAGGATCAGAGCCCAGGTCATCTCAAGCCTAAGTGCTTCATCTTAAGCACTGAAGATGATTTGTATTATCAGCAGAAAAGACACGTTTAACTTTTAAGCAACGGTTTCATTCTCCCTCTGTCACGCTGTATCCTCCAAACTTGACCAAGGACTCAGAGCTAAAAAAGCTGAATGAAAAATCCATCAATTTTCTTTTTCAGTAATTTTTAAATGAAGCTTTTCCTCCTCTTCAGAGCTAGTTTCTGCTATGGGCTATACTTTTGGTCTATAAAGTAATCCTGGAAATATTACAGGAAAATGCCTTTCCCTGCGGCTACCACATATCAAGTCCTCAAACGCTTCAATTCGTAAGTGCCAAGGCCAGAGGGCCCCATTCGATAACTACTGACAACTCTACTAACACAGACCATTATCTTCTGACCACTTATCTTTTTACTGAGCTTAGCACTACATAATTTGCTGAAAAAGTATCCTTTGGAAAAGTCATTCGATCATGATTTGAAGGTATCAAGAGATACCTTCAACTCTATTCTTTATCCGCTTCATCTCAATTATTAGTTAAAATTACACTTTAAAACATTTACCTTCCTTTTACTTTAAAGTCATCTAGCTTCATCTTCCAGCCATTAGTTCCTGTTACGCATTTTTGTCTGCTAGATTCAGTTTTTTAATATCCAGTACTTTCCCACAGAAATAGTACTTATTTATATACTGTAACTGAAGGGCTGTAAAATCTTTTTGATAAGCAGATCAAAAGGCCTCTGATAAGTGCCCAAACATCAGGATGGTTTTCTGCCCTTGGTAAGACAAAGTTTGAAGCTCAACCCCAGCAAGAGAAAGGACTTTCCTTGGCCATCTGCTGCAGGCTAAGCTCGTAGCTAATATCTAAACTCTAAACCAGAAAATCTCTTCTTCTCTCAATCTCTTTCTCATGTTCATGACAAATGGCCACATGAGAGATTTATCTCTATGTGAAAGGAGCTGGAAAGTCCTGAATCCTTCACATGAAGTGACCTTCGCTCCTTTTGCAAAGCACCCACGATGGGCTCTTCTGTCTCGCGCCCTTGTCGGGCCAATACCCTGGTTTGCGAAGGGGATGCTGCCTGATCGAGTTTAGTCATATCCACCTTACAAATCAGATGAGTATTTTTTATGCCTATAGATCTCATGATGCTTATGTAAACAACTGGATCAGTCTCCGAATAGCTTAAAAAAATCTAAGATCTTAGTATGAAAAAATGCAGATTTTCAGAAAACAATAGTCGTATCTTTTAGGCATAAAGTTATGAGAGCCCATCAGGAAAAACTGTCCTCCCAGGCCTCTGTCCTTTACAAAGCTGCACAGATCACAGGGACAACCACTTAGACACTCTGAGCAATCATTTAACCACAACCTTCAGGCCGAAAAATGTTTACTGCACATTCGAATTATGATGAATACAACGGCTGCCCCAAACTTTGCCATGAAATGCTAGTCTGATTTTTGATGCATAGAATGTATTGGTGAGATTTTCAGCAAGAATTTGCTTACTGGCCTATGTAAAATCACATGTGCTACAAGTTTCTTTCCTAGCTGACATCCCTGGCTTCAACCCACACTTCAAATAATAGCTCCTGATGCCCCAAAAATATCTGCATATAGATACAAAATCTTATTGCTGTGCATGGGTTTCTGTGTTTGCAGGAGTGGAGATTTAAAATGTTGCTAAAGACATCCAGATAAGAATAGGGGAAAAAAAGGTCTCACTACATTGCATTACATTACATGCACTCACTACATGGCATTACACTTAATAGCATTATTCTCTGCATCTCGTTATGTGCTTCCCATTTCCACAGCCACTTTTTATTTCTCCCTCTGTCCTTTAATATTGGCCCTGCACTTCAGCTAAATTTAAGGCTTCTCTAAAGCCAAGTACTAAGATGGGGCCACACCATGGACCTCACGCAGCAAAAAAGTGCCAAGTCTCAAAACCAGCAATTCTTACAGCAATTTCCCTCCATCATCCACGTGCTATGGACTATTTGGTTCTCTCGTGCAATCTACCTTATTCTCAGATGCTATCAAGAAATAGCAGCAGCTTTTCTCCCTTGTAAATACTAAGAACAGCCTAAAATTGCTTCGGAGTTTTCTTGGGATGTCAAAGAAATTTCACTTGCAAATTTCCAGGTTCAAACTCTATCAAAGAGCTTTGGTTCCTGGTCAGTTCATATCGGAAGATCATTAAAAAAAGATGCAGGACTGATTATTTCCACTGAAATTTGACCTCAGATGGCAAAAACCTCCCATGAGAACAACCTGCGTGCCTATGTCATCCAGTGACAATTTGCTTTGGGAACAAGGGAAATGCTTAGACAGCTACATTAGATTTCGAAAAAAAAAAACAAAAAAAACCAAAAACTACATAGAAAACTGATTTTGGCACTTTGGGTCTGCAACAGCGGAGCCCCTTCTGAAATCAGATTTCAGCTCTCATCGACAGAGAACTCTGCTGGCTAGACCTAGTCAATGCAAAAACACACAGAAACCTTCCAAAAATAGGTGCAAATCCCATGAATAAGAAGTACTGGGACTTTTACAGTTTATGGTGGTATTGCACAGGCAACACCAGTACGAGTAGCTGCAAACGAGGCTAAGGGAACTTCAGAGCAGCACAGCAAAAGCTCTGAGCTGCCCTGTACTGCCCAGACTCACCTACAGAGAGATATATAGATACAGGTGCATGCACACACACATATATGTAATATTTGTGGCACAATTCACAACAACGTGTTTTTTGTGCATCATTAACTCTTCTAGATTCTCCCTGCAGTCAATGAGCTCTGTTTTCACCGCATCCCAAACCACACAAAGCCCTCCTCACCTGCAAACAGGTTTCCCCCCTTCTGCGTTAAGGGCAGTTTTTTGTTTCTGTGTCTTCAGAAACGACCGACCGCTTTGTGCCCAGCGAGGTTCGGTGCTTCAGCCTGCAAGCTCCTGCTCAGGAGCACAACACGGCACAATTTATTTGCTCTAAAGCACCCTTCACATAACAGAGAGCGATGCTGTAAAGATGAAGAGCGGGAGTTGCACAAACGCTTCTTAAACCTAGGAGACACAACACGTGTCTCCCATTACAGTCTTCTAAGGTCCCAGACAAAAGATGAAAACCCAGAACGGGTGAAGCTCTGCAACGTGAGGATCTATATTCTGGACACGATAGGAGAAATCTTGGTTAAATCCCAACGCACAAATCTCGCTGCGGTGTCTGGGAGCTCCTCACTGAAACCACAGTGGTTTGGTCACCACTAAGTGTTCAGATCAGACCCATCAAGGCTGTTCTGCTCTTCCACCACCACTTCTTGCACGAGACAGTGCAAGAAACACAACGTCCTGAGTGACAGAGGTAGAAGAACCTGACAAAGGACCTCGGAGCAGGCAATGAGAAATAAACAGGCACGGGGAGGCCATCGAGACAGCTGCAGTACTTACATTCAGCCCGTTTGCAAACTTTGCCATTTGCTTGGATCTAGTTCTGACAGCTCGTTATTTGGGAAGAAAAAACCAAAACCCCAGAATCTTGCAAATTCTCCGTCTCAGGGGTCTTCATCTCCATTTTGTGCAACGCTGAGAAAAATCACTCCCGAGCGCAGACCTGGGTGCTCTTACACAAGAGAGGCACCGGCCGCGGGCACGGCCGACATCTGCGCCCTGTTGATCCCCGAGGGGATTCTGACGCCCGCCGAGATGGAGCGAAGATCTCCCCAAGACGTAACACGGCTGCGAGCAGCATCTCCTGAATATTCAAACGGGGCTGGCTGCCCCGCAGTGAATTCGCAGGGTGCTTCTTGGCCTGGCTTAGTTATTCTCTCTGCTGGTAACGAGATGACTTTAATGGTGCATTTCCCTCATGGAAATCTATAGATTTGGACACCTCATTTTTGCATAATATTCCCTGCAAGTCTCCTAGATGAGACACAGCACTGCAAAGTGTCAGCGCTTAGCCTGTCAAACTGAAAATCTGTGGGTATTCCCAGGGCAGCCAACCCTTGCCATTTCACCGAGTGCCACGATGTTCGGTGTTTCTTTTAAATCTGCAGTTCCTCAAGGCAAGTCATTACGTGAGAATCTGTTCCTTTTTGAACAAGCTCTGCTTTTAAACCTCCCAATTTCTAATGGAAAAAAAAAAAAAAAACACCCTCTGAAAACATAAACTAACTGTGCCTTAAAGGCTAAGGAATCATAATCCACGTGAAGGACTCCAAATGAATTATCTGTATAGAAAAATATTTCAGGTGCTACAGTCAGATATTGGGAATGTCAGAGACAGCAAGTCTAGTTGGAAAGGAACGAATTCAGGAGCCTCTTTTGGGACAAAAAAAAGGTGACAAAAGACCAGTCAAAGGTGAACCCATTCTGCACGTGAGCAAACAGCCTCAGAAACAGAATTTGAGGCATTTTTGCAGCTCTAGGAGCACTAACGAGCACCTGAGAACAGCAAGGAGAGCTCAGGAGGCCGCGGGGTGCTCTCTCCCGCGGGCGGCTCTGCCCACTTTGCTGAACATTCCCCTTCGTCTGCAGCTGGGGAGCTGCCGCAGGCCTGGGCTGCAGCCCGGCAGCACTTGCAAGTCCTTCCCAAAAAGCGGCCACCAAGTTGTTTTAAACAGCCCCAAACCCTTGTGCCTTTTGTAATTACTGGTCAGGATGTCCCAGCTGAAAACCTCAAGTGCATTTTCACTTAGAGCCCAAGGATAAAACACATCAAAAGCACCGGAGGAACCAAGACTCCCGCAGCCCCTTGCCATTCCTCACAACCCAGGTTCATCAATCATGTAGGCATTCCTACAAATACTGCAGCAAACACAGCAATGACCCTTAAAATTACCCATTTCCCGTGCTCCAACAGCTGCTCCTGCTCCACCCAAATGCAGTCCCAGGGATTCACATGAGGCTGAGCAAGTTGGCAGCCCCACAGATGGAGGGAGCACAGAGGCTTCCATGCAAGAGCAGTGGAAAGAAGCTCTTTAATTGTCCTTCTCCTATTAGGAGACAGGAAGGATATTTTTAGGAAGAAAATAAAATAAAAAAAGACCCATTGCGAGCACAGGCTGCCACCCTGTCTGATTGGAACGAGCTCTCCAAGTAATGAATGACTCCTATTGTTCCTACCCAAACAGGGTATCACTCATTCTGACAGTGTAATGTATGGGTTCCCTGCAGCCATGCAGCGCGTGGAGGGACCCGTGCAGCTCCCAGGCAGTTCACAGTGCACTGCAAGGGAACCGTAGCTTTATTTAGGCAAATTTCCTGTTTTGTTATTGCTTGTTTGGTGCATGAGCGTTCAGCCATCTCACTTAGTCCAAAGGCAGCCTTTTGGTTGCCACCGCAGGACGCGCTGCAGCCACCGCTTCGCTCTCCCGCCCGGAGGTTCCGGATGCTCCGCAGGGCTGCGGGATACTCAGCCGGGCTCCGCAGCAGCCCTGGCCGCTGCCCAGCACCAGCCTGCTCGCAGTCCACAGCAGCACTGAGCAGCCCCCCCGAGAAGCTCCTTCCCAGCCACAACTGAGAGTTGAAGGCAAAACGCAGCTATCGATCTTATGGGGACTGCAGGCCCCCACACTTGACCAGCAACACCAGTCACCAAGTTTGCACAGCCCCTCTTTGCACCATGAGCACCAGAGGTGGTGGCACCAGCATCGCTGCTGCTTGCACCACTGTCGACACAGGCCCCTGGGTCACCTCCACTCACAACAAGCCCTCGATAGACGGCAAACAGCAGGGCTACGGCGGCCACCAACAGCAGCCAGGGGCTAAATTTTGGAAGGTGCATTTCCGATTCCCCTGCTACCCGACCCAGGACCATGAAATCATGAAAAACTGCAGAGAAATTGGGCAGATGAACTGAATACCCTCCTATCGGATGTAAGGCAGCTCTCGCAGGCCACACAGCTGCAGTTTTCCAGGCTCCTCTTAGCCTGCTGGCAGCAACCGCTGCAGCAGCACCCTGCAAATTAAAGGCAGCTGACGGAGACTGTGCAGCTGGGAAGGAGCCCGCGACAAACACGGTCCCCAACAAACTGGGCAGCAATGAGAACACAAAACCCAGCGTGACGTGAGAGCTGGGCCGCTAGCCGAGAGCCATCCGATCCCAGCCCTCCGGCGGCTCGTGGGCCATCCCGCCGCCCACAGAAGGATGGTGACAAGAACACAGTTGTGTCCCTTGCACACAAATCCACCTCCCTTAGCACAGCTTTTTTTATCCAAGAAACGCAAATCTGTGTATTTGCCATTTCTGTTTCATTCGCTGTTGTGTTTACTGAGCAACATATGATTCTGTGGCTGCTCAGCCGGGAGGTGGGTGGAGGAGCAGGAGCGCAGGGAGGAGCGAGACAAGGCGGAATGAAGCGCATCCTCCCGGGGCCTCACGGACAGAAACTCATTAAGGTTTCACCCGCATCCCTCGGAGCAATAGGAACACACAAACATCGTGTAGAACACAGCGCAAAGGGAGCTCGCTGGGGGAAAAACCACCTGCATTTCACCCAAAGAGAGCAGCACTTGGGGAGGCAGAGCTGCCCCAGCACCTCTCGCTTTCCACGGGCCTCAAGGCCAAAAGGAAGCGGAGGCTGCAAGAAGTTCAGGGACTTGCTCAGCATGGGCTGGAGATGGAAGGAGCATCAGGATAAACATCCATGCAGACACATCCCATCTACATGTTACTCACTGCTGCTGAAAGGTATCAGCTGTCCTGCTCACCTCAGGGCCTTCTGCAGAGGACCTCTCCTTCCTTTCCTTTCTCCTCTCCCCCGAAATGCACCTCTCCGTATCCAACACCCGCCCCTGGGACACCAGGGCGCTGAGCAAGACTGAGCTGCCACCTGCCAACCAGACGTGCAGGAACCACCAGACCCGGCCAAATCAATCCCTCCTCATCCACCATCAGCACCACCCTTCCCAGGGAACAGAGCATCCCGAGGAGCAGCACCGCGTTCCCCCAATTCCCAAACCCATCCGAAGCACAGAAGCGAACACCAACCACGACCCAACTCTCTTTGCCATCAAATCCCAACGCGAGTTGCACAGAAGCGACATCTCTGCAAGGTCCTGGCCCAACGCTACAACCTCCAGGTGCCTGCGAGCGCTGCTGCTTTGCAAACCCTCAGTGCCTGGCAACCCCAGAGCAAAGTTTCCAGGAATTCAGTAATCACCCGGTATTTGCTGAAAGGCTTTAAAGCTGGTGAGCAAAGGCGCTCGAGAAGCTTAGGGAAGGCACAAGCTGCTGACAGGAGGGCGCGCAAAGAGCCAAGCGCAACGGCGTCTTAAGAGGGTCTGTAATCGAGGCGATACACGCGGCACAGGGAGGATTAAACGCGGCCGTCCTCCTCGAATGATGCGAGCTGCGATGCGGGCGTGAAATCGCAGCACGCTAATAAAGGCCTGCGGAAACGGGGGATAAGGAGGAGACGAGCCTGTGTTCGGATTTTATGCAGGTCGCCAATGAACGTTTCAAGGCTGCGAGTTAAGCTGTCTCCTTGCTGGAGGTTCCTCAAACGCTTCAGCTAAAGGGGAATTTTCTTTTTATTTGTCAATATTTGGGTCTGAATCACTCTCTCTCCTTTCCACATGCACTGGCTATGCTCTTACGTGTGTGTGTGTATATATCTGTGTGTGTGTGTGTGTGTACGTACACAGGGCTGTTTGCCCACACATCTATTTACACAGCATACCCATCTATTTCTGCATACTCCACAGCGACACACCAGTAAAAGAATATTTTGACCACAAAGTCCCCGCAGACGCTGCCCTGGCACTGCATTTCCCCCTGCCCTGTCCTACCAAGGTGCCTTACATTCGACATCAGGAAATCGCAAGACATCCCCGCCTCTAGAGCTGATAAGGGAGCAGTCTTCACAGTCCATTTAACCTCTCTGTTCAAACAGCAAATCATTTCTTTTTGTGATGCAAACATCTGTCCCAGGAGGGACTAAACCAACACTCACCAAATTACGCTTCACAGATTACAGAGGAGCTATCAGATGGTAAAAACTTCCTATTGACTCAAGCTTCGCTCAGCGCTCAGCCACTGATGGAAAGATTAAAGCCTTCCCACTTCACGAGACAAAATGAGAAAACCATCCCCTTGTGAAGGGCAGGGCACGCGGAAAGGCTCCTGTTACTTCCCAAGGCAACATCCAGGAGATGTCTGGGAGCTCCAGCACATTCCCCTCACTGCCGAGTTTACTTCCAGCATCCTGAAGATCTGGAATCACTGTAACATTAAACATCATTCAAGAGGTTCACACAAACTCATGAGAACTCATCGAAAAGCAGAATTTTGTCCTTGCTATACCTGGAGAGTAAAAACCAAGCCGGATTTTCTCTTGGGTTTTTGGGGGGTCATGGACTTTACCTTGCAAGCTTTGTGTTCAGGGATGGAGGAGCCACCCAGCCTCTCCCCTGAGGGCTGCACCAGCAGGTTCCCTGCACGGCAGCACCCTGGGGGAAGAGAGGACCCCCAGAGATGGTTGCTGAGCTAGGGGTGAAGTCCTGCTTGCGTATCAAAGCCTTAGGCAGAATAATCCATGTTTTCCCCCCAGGGAAACGGAACCAAAGAGGTACAGTAAATTATCCAAGGTCAGAGAGCAAAGAATTATTAGTATTATATTGGCTAAGTTCCTGAAACCTGGAGACCACAGCCTGACCACATAGATCTTGGGTACGCTGAAGAGTCTGCTGACCCTGCACCAGAGAGGAGGAAGCAAGAGAAATAAAGAGAACTAAACAAGTTCTGGTGAAAATTCTATTTCTATTTTATGCAAACTACTATGCATACTTAAAAAGACCAAACTAAACAAAAAAGCACTTGCCTATTGTAAGGATTAGGAAAGAATTTGCCCAGATCCAGAACTTCCCACAATAGGAAGAACTTCATGGTATCTTCATTAGAGAAGCCTCCAATGTTTTCATCACCCCTTGAAATAAAATATCACTAGTGCACTTCAGTGTCAAAGGTCTAGGTTAAAAGAAAATCATCTGCTAAGTTAATCAACCCCAGAATACCAGAAACCCCCAGAATGTGGATACTTTTTCCCCAGAAGCTTAAATATGCCGAAGAAGGGTGGTCTTGGAAGACTACAAGATCTGTCACGAGCTGATAGCTGGTAAACGGGATTTGCCAGACTAGTGACAGACAAGGCTGCAGCTTGCTTGCTTGCTTGCTTGCAGCACAGCTTCCCAGCATCATAACAGAAAACAAGAAAAGGGATTTGAGGAAATCAAAAGCAACCCTGTGATGCTCTCAACACTACACGTGAAACACTTCCCTCCAGTGGAGAGAACCAGCACTGCTCAATTTTTCTCAGGCATCCTGTTCCATTTTAGATGAAGCGGATGCCCATTTTCCAGGAAAAGAGGAATCTCACCTTGCCTTTGCTGTAAAAAGGAATTATGGAGTCACTACATGGACCAAATATGGAAAGGCCAGGGGGGTCCTAACATTTAAGTGGGTTTGGTCCTTGTGCTCAAGCTCCAGATGTCCAGAATCTTCGAACGGGAGAGAGACTGAATGGGAATTCACTGTACAATGGAGAGACTGAATGGGAATTTACCATACAAGTTTTCCAAGAACTTACCAGTTCCAAGCACAACTCCAAGAATCCCTGTGGAAAGCATCACCACCACTGGTAGCGCCTACAGAGATCAGACTCTTGCTCCTGCTAAATGCACAGGCTGCTCCAGGATTCTGACACAGCAAATAAATGCACCAAGCCTAAGTGGAGATCTGGGCAAGCTGGACATCAGTCTAGTCACACGTGTTTCTGTAGCACTTCTGGGGAACCTGCAGGCAGAGGAACCTTATTGCTGCATGAAGGGGTAGTTTTTAAGCTGAAAGGCAGCTGGGGTCCCCTCCACGAGGAGCTGGGCCCATCACGGGCACAGGGCGCCGGCAGCCCGGCTGCTTCCCTAGTGCTGCTCCCCAAGGTGTTCCCAGGGACCCATGGGCTGCAGGAGCAGCCAGGGGCCCCTGCCCTGCACCTCAGTCTTCTCGATAACCTCCCCGGCTGGTGGGAGCATCATGATCACCACCAAAACAACTAGTACATCAGTAGCGGGTTTATTACAGCTTCAGGTGAGGATGAGAGAAGAACAACTGCTATTTCCAAGTGCTTTTCATGGGTCTCACTGAATTCGGCCTGGCAATCCGGAGAGGAAAGAGCTGGGATCTCATTACTGAGGCCTTAAGCTAACCAAGCCCACTGCTCCGCAAGAAAATAATGAGCCTTTTCAGTTTATTTTAAATCACCATTAAGCACGTTTTAAAGTTTACCAAGTCTTGTGCTTTCCCCCTTGCGGGGACCAAATTTGGCTCTGAAGAGTGCCAGCCATTTAGATCACAGCAGGCTCAGGAAATCCAGGCCTTTCCTGGGGCCACGCATCCCTGTAAGCTAAGGGATAACCACTTCCTTTCCCACTCTCAGCTGGTCCATTCCCAGCTGCCCTCAATTCCCAAGGCTCCTTGGGGAATGGGCCTTTCTCCCAGGTGGACCATGCAGCACTACCAGCCCATGTTTCCATCACCCTCCTTGGCATCCCTGGAGAGAAATAATTCTGGGGAATTCAGATGAATAATGTGCTGAATAATTGCACAACAGACAATAATTCAGACTGGTCCCTTATCGCCCCCAAAGCAGCCAGCCCCCTGCCTGGCACTGAGGAACATGCCCAGCAATGGGCAGGTGTGAGGAGCAGAGTCCTGGCTGGAAAGGCACAACATGGGTGCCTGAAAACACCTTAGAAACAGGTGAGCACAGCCCTAAACCTTCATTCACTGCTGCAACAGCAAGAGCTTGAACATCCAGCTGCAAAATGCAATGTGGTCTGCAAAGGAGACAGGCAGGAGCAGCAGCCTTGAAGTCTTTTCTTGGTGTGAAGGTCTACACCAAAACCCCACTGTTATTTCACTGCGGATCCAGCGCAGCCTTTAAGCAAAGGTGCTCTGTGCAATCTGCCCTTTGCTCGTACAAACTCATAGAGCATTTGTGTGCTTGACATTTCGTGTGGCATTACCACTGTGTTCCCCATTGCCGCTGACAGTGTCGAAAGGGCAATCGACGCCAGAGCGGAGCGGGAAGCGCTGGTCCGACAGGTTACTCCTTTTGGCCCCAAAACGTTCTTCGCCAAGTAAAATGATAGCAAATTAAACCAAGTTAATGAGCTTGTGAAGACCTTTTTTGTTCCTGCAGTCAACAGTTTAGTCCCAGCCTGAAGGAGCTGGTATCACTACCGGTATCGCTACAGATGCTCCCACCAGCTCCTAGTGTCCCCAGTGTCTCCCATCCAGACACCAGACCTGGTGTTTGTTAATCTGGGACACCTGGGAAGTTGTCACCACTGCGTGACTGTAAAAACAAAATCAAACAGTTCTCACGTTTCTTATTTCTTTCCCTCCTAATGGTTCTCACATCCCATTTGCTCCGTTTTAATTTGGGGCACAATTTTGCCTGGGCTGACAGCATGCAGAAAGCAAAGGCTGGCATCAAGGCAGGGGGCACGGAGGAAATCAAACAGCTTTTTCTGCTTCATGCATTGTTGCCAACCATTACATTTAATAAATCAGAGCCACACAGGCTTTGGCATTAATGATACATGTGACAGAAGAGAACCTACCCCTCACAGCTGCAACACGCTGGCTCCACGGCACTGATGGGCCTGTAATTGGGCCTCAAACACCGGTTAGATCTTTCTTTGAAGTTCAAGACAAATCTGATCTCTGTTTTCCCTCTTTCCCTCCACTTCCTGAGAGTGTCTAAGAAAGCAAATGCCAGTTGACGATGCAGAGGGGGTACAATCTCCCTGGCTAAACGTTTCCTGTTGAACACCACCCGTTTCCCGCTCCGCTTTTGTCCCCGGCTGCCAAGACTCCGGCCTGGTCATGGGTGTGATGCCAGCTCTGCCCCGTGGCCCCGCGGGGCCGGCAGGCGAGGTCAGAGCAGAGCCCTGCTCTACAGCTGCAGGCTGAGCATCACACCGAAGGAAAGAACCAACAACATCAAACTCTAATGAGCAAACCCTCCTGGCCTATAAATAAAATAGCAGATTAGAGCTCGCATACGGCAGCCTCCTGCAAGGAATACAGTGACCAATGGTGCAAAGCCCGTTCCTGCCCCTCTCCAAGGAGGATGGACTGTTCAGAGAAGGGACGAGTAGCGGCAGAGCCCCTCACTGACAGAGCAGGTTACTCCACGGCCAAAATCCAGCAAAGTCCAGGAGCAGACAGTGCCTCCTCATGCAATGGGATGGGGCGGGCACCAGCAAGGCGGCTTCCTGAGGTGACCTCTCCTTCCCAGTTCCTCTCTGGAACGGGAGTCCCAGTCCAACCTTTGGCAGCCAATAATGACCTTGAGTTTAAGCCACCACCCAAGCAAAGGGCACCTCGAGGGCTGTTCCGTTCCCAGGTCAGGGCCAAGGATGAGGTTACGGTCTCGACGCTTCCCCACGAGCACTGGGCAGCCTCCACATCCCACAGAGCCAGCCCAGCCTGCGGCACACGGGGCCCGAAAGCCTCACAGTGCCCACCAAGAACAACACAGACAACCTCTCATTGTCATGACACACACAGAGGCCACCAAGCCAAGGGAGCTGGCGGGAGGACGCAGCTGGCAGGAGGACACAGGGCTCCAGAGATGCTCCTAGACCAAAGAGCTCCACGCTCATGCTGCCGTGGGCCAAGGGCAACTCCGGAGGCTACATCTTTATGTGGGCAGCGAGGATTGCCCTGAATGCAGAAAGGAAGGGGGGCAATGTGAAGCTCGCGAGGACAAGGCTCTTAGCAAGCTCTTTCTCCCAACGTGGAAGCAAATGCGGGGCCCCCAGGAGACAGGGAGATGAAATTATCTACAAATCGAGGAGCAAATGGACAAAACACTCCCTCCTTTCTTCTGGGAAGTCAGCAATTACGGCCGCAGGCTATGGAAATACCAACTGGTTGTTAAAGTCAGTAATGGCAAGATGACAATTTGCCACGGTTTTCAAAGCCTGCAGGGGTGATGTTTTGTGGTAGGTGATGCAGAAGAGAAGGAGGCAGAAAAAATATCATTCAGCTCTTCCGCTATCCTAAACCTCCAGTGCAAAAGTCAAAGCAATTGTTTCTGCAGCTGCACAAACCTTTGCACCTCTCTGTTAATGTGTCAGACTTCATTACATTAATTGCACCTTATTTTGCCCAGGGGGAAAAAAATAGTGATTTGTTTAGAGAACAAACAAGAATACACTTTCATTTCCCTCTTCTACTCCTTTATTCTTCTGTTCTACTGTTTACTTATTACTATGTGACCAAGCAAGCTCCTGCAGACAATTTCCCAGCCCAAACGCCCTCCGTCTCCCAGCCACTCCACAGCAGCTCTGCAGTAGCCACCATCTTCACAAGGGCCTTGCAGATTCATAGTAGGTGATGCCAAAACACATCACCACAGGAGAATATTCTTATCCCTTTGGGGAAACTGAGGCACGGGATAGTGAACTGACATGCCCAAGGATGCTCAAGAGACCGGACCTCAGCAGTGTCTGCTGATAAGGCTGAATGGGCCCTGGACAGACCCAGCAGCCCTCACAAGCTCCTTTCTCCCTGTTCTCCTCTTCCTCCTCATCCTCATTCCCTCTGCAAAATTTCACTCATCTCTGCTTCCCCTCCTGCCTTCAAGCAGAGCGATCCCCTCCACACTGCAGATTCTCCACAACCCTCCTCCGAAACATCCCATTCTTCCTCCCCATCTTTTTTCCAGCTTAAGTCTTCCTCAAAGCAAATGCAACCAGGCCGTCCAGAACATGTTACACGGAGATCTCTTCCCATGCCTCCTCTAACGCCTGAGCTTTACAGGCGTGAACACTCAGGGAAAAGCAAATTTTACACTCAGCTGCTCAAATGTTTGCTAGCTACAGGTTTCCAGCTGTACAGGTATCCATCTGCAAACCTCACGTTCAAACACACTATTCCAAATCCACGCTTCCTTGGCCACCTCTGGCATCCAATGGGGAAAGTGCAGCATCCCCATCTGATGTACGTAGCAACCTGCCAGTGCATGAATGGCAAATAACTTGGAGAAATTGTTCAAGTAATATCTTCTGTTCTTGTTCTGGCTGACAAAAGTTTGCTATTTGCAGAGAGAAAAGGAACAAAAATGCATGGAATAAATTACGTGCCAGAATTATTTTCCCCTTTCTCCCTCCCATCTTTTCTCTCCTGTTGAATCACATAACTCGGGGTTTCGGTCGCTCCATCCTTTTGGAGTTGTCCCCAATTCCTGAAGGGAGTCTCTCACTGAATCTCTGCCACACAGCTCCACTTAGAGAGCGTCACCAAGACTGCACCGAGCCATCTGCTTCCTGGGAAAAAAGGGGAGATGATTTCATTTCTGCATCTGCTTACAGTTTGCGGGTCGCCAAATGGAGGTTATAGAGGCACAAAGCAAAGGATTGGCCATTTTTAGAAGAGCAAACAGATTTCTTTTTTTAGGATAATTAAGAAGCTAATATTAAAACAAGCAAACAAGAGAAACAACTGAAGTCCAGCTGCAAACTTCAATACAGACAGAGATGTTCCCTTGCGAGCGGCTCTGCCCAGGCTCGGAACTCCTGGCACAGCTGCTCCCTGGAAGGAGATCCGCACCACACGCGGGTCAGGTCTGCGGCATCACTCCAGCAACAAACTCCACATGCCAAAAAGCTTACAAAATAAGAATAAAACACAAAAAAAAACATGACTAGCTGCTGCAGAGTAAAGCAAAGGGGACAAGCTTTGCTGCTCCCTGCCCTGTCTAGGACTTTCCTAATTCTAGGAAACTTGCAGTGACTCCGCTGCAGTAGCACGAACCTCTGCTCTTCAGAGAGGTTTTCAGCTCTTGCAGGAGGATGAGCCTTTCTGTAAGCGAGAAACAGCAAAATGTGCCCTCTACACCAAAAATGCCCATTTTAAACCAAAAGTGGAGAGATGCATTCATACACGCACATGTGTGAGCAAAGAAGGACGACCTGCCGAGCAAATCTAAAGGGCCTCTGCCGATGAGAACAGGGGGACGTAAAGCTGGAATCAAGCCCGGAAAGCAGCCAACACTCACCCGAGCAAAAGACAAACGTGTTTTGAGGAAACAGGCAATTTCCACCGGAGAAAACAAAATGCGGTACTTGAAACACAGGAAGGAATCTCCCACGTATTCCTAGAAAATGCAAGCTGAAAATCACTACAAGACATCGTCATGCAATGTAATGGCTTGGAAACCTCTAGCAAAGATCAAGGAGAGGAAAAAAATACAGCAAAATTCAAAATGCTTCAACACTGTTTTGAAAAGCAATAGTTTTCTTACAGCCATACGGAAACAACGCTTGGCTAGTCAAGCTTATACGCTTAAATTAGCACTCTGCTCATTCATTAATGACTAATAAAGAGCAATTAATGAGTTCCACTCCATATCCTTCATCCTTCCCCTCTCATTATTATTATTTATATGTTAGGCCCATTAAAACCAGCTACCTAAGCATTTGCAAAGCACATCCTCTCTTCAGCTCACAGTGCGAAGAGATAAACCAAAACTAGGCATCAGGGCAGAGCTGAGAGCCCTGCTCAGGGCAGCGGGGGCCGCAGGCACGGGGGGCTCGGGGCCACTGGGTGGCCAGGGCAGCGCGTTGGGCAGGGTCTTGCCCTGCACCTCTGTGTCTGCAGTGGGCTCCAGGGTGCTGGTGGCACTGGTTCTGTGGCGAGGTGGGTCCTGGGTTCACCAGCCTGGGCCTGGGCTGTGTCTTAGCAGCTGCTGTTGCCCCTTCTGCGCCGTCCTGCCTCATTCAGCAGCGCCTGCACCGACCGGGAGCGGGGCTGAGACCTCCCAGCCAGACCAGCATCCAACAGGGATGGTTCCCAGGAATGGATGAGGGGTTGTCCCGCACTTTGAACGGGCTTCTGGCTTGAAGGGTTTGTTCTGCGCACTGAGAGCCAGGCTATGCGACTCCAAGGGCAGCACCACGTCAGAGCACCGCCGTGAGCACCTGCAGAGAGCTGTCAGGGCGAGAGTGCCAGCTCCCACGGCACAGCCACGAATCCTGGGAAGACGTTTCCAGCAGCAGGAAAGGGCCAAGGCCCTGGCTCCATCGCTGCCCATTGCACCCCTCTCAGTGCCACAAGTTACAATGAATATTTACAGCATGCAATTACACAAACCTGCTATAAGGTACGGAAATTAGAAGAGAACCTCGACATGTTTACAGGTGGTTTAACAAGATCGCAGATACATGAATATTCATACCTTACTAATGGAAACAAACGGGAAATTTCATTCCAACAATTAGGAAATGAACAGAAATGAGTCAAAATTTGGCTGCGCTTATCCCTTCACGTAGACCCAGCAGGTACAGACAGACGTGGTGACCTGCCCGGAGACCCGAGAGCACTGAAAGAAATTTCTCATCACAGTCACTATTAAGATATCTATGATCTGGCACCTTCCACAAGCCATAAATTCATATGTAAATTTCATAATGAGAAAAGATTAAATGGAGAGGGAGAAAGAGAATTCAATATGGGGTAAGTTCAGCGGTTCAAGCTTTAAAAAGACCCTGCTGAATACTGAGCTCATGGCTCAGCCTCTCCAGCATCACCCTGATAGCAGCGCGTGCCTGGGCATCGAGACGTCCCTCTCGGCTGCTATAGAGCTACCTCTCGCTTCCCAAAGACATGCAAAGGTAAGCCAAATACTAGAAAAATATACATGAGGCACAGCATAATGCTGCTCTACTCAGGATAGAGCCAGGAGGAACAGCTCAACAGACTGCCTTCCGCCTTGCAAAGGCTGAAGTGTTTGATAAAGGTGTCCTGGAGCTTTCTGCTCTCACCTTGCACTTGCTTCTGTGAATTTACTGTCTGAATATTCAGCAATTCATCCCAAGTTGGGTCACATCCACACAGAGCAGTATCCAGACGGAGCCTCCTGTCACGGGCCCTGCACCTTCCCCTTCCCCTCGGGATAGGCGGGAAGGGGGAAGCTCCAGGGCCCCTTAACCCGCTTTGCAGTCACAGCGGCCGGGGCTGCGGATCTGTGCGTGGCTGCTCGCTCTGCGGGCGCCATCCGCATCGCACATCCCGAGGGCCATGGGAGACCTCGCATCTCTCCAGCAGCCCCTCTGGGAAGGGCAGAGATGGGCGACTGACATCTCCAAGGCCACCGGCTGCCTGGGCATCTCCACGCTCCTGGACACAGCTCCGGAGTCCCGGCGCCAGCGCAGATACAGAGCACACACAGCCAGATTTGAGGCTATTACAGTGGTAATGGGGAAGCTTTTACACCATTAAACCTGCCCTGCTGCCTCTCTATTATTTTATGGGCTCCCGAGGCTAACGAACGGCTGGCAAAGCGGCGCTGCCGGGCACACGCGCAGCAGGCCAAGCTCAGAGCTTTACTTCTTGTCTTACCCATCTCTTAAATATACCTGAATTGAGGAAGTCTCCTCTATTCAGTGGATGTATCAGTGCCACCAGCTGCTCCGAGCCCAGCTCCCTGACCAACAAGGAGGAATTTGGAGAGGTGGGAAAGAAGAAAAAGACAAGAAAAGCATGTTAAGAGTCATTTCTTCTGCCCAGTGCACAGAAGGAGGCTGTCACCTAGCAGCAAGCGGCAAGCCGACAGTTATTGCTCTGCATTAAGAGCAGGACCCACAGCCAAACGCACACAAGCTGCTGCAGCCCCACAAACCCTCTGCCATCCCACCCCATCTCTGCGCTCTGGGTTCTCCTGCGAAGCAAACGCAGCTTCTGGCCATGAAAATGTGTCCTTGGTCCCTGGACTGGCTCTGTCCTTGAAACCAAGGGGCATCTCTCCTTCGGTGGGGACCACCGAGGACGTTACCCTTCGCTTCTCCCCTTGGAGGAGACCAGTTGCCACCTGTGGCTTTAAGGTGTCCTCCAGGCCACACGCGTCCTCTGCTGAGAGGCGACTGCTGTGCCCGGCCATGAGCATCCTGATTCCTTATCTGCCGAACGGCCTAAATGACAGAGAAAACTGGAAATATTCCTCCCCCTGACACCCTGCAGGCCGTACTGGTCATTAGGGCAGCGTGCCTGGTTCCGTAGCTTAGCTCTGTAATGACTCCTCGCTTACCTACACTAGCAGAACAGTTTAGCTCCCGAATTTGCACCAGCTGCTTCAGTGCTTACCAACCTTATCACTTTGTAGGACTTCCCTTTTTTCTTTAAAAAGATGCCTTATTATTAAGCCTGTGCCACTAGTTGCAGCCCATAGCAAGGGCAACTTGCCTCTGCTTCACATGCAAGGAGGACAAGGAGGTGCTGTGACTTCTCCATAGCCGTGCAGGCAGCACGCTGCAGCGAAGCAAACACTGCAGCAAAGCTCCTGGAGGACACTGCATGTGGAGAGCCACCAAGCCCCCGGCAGCCCTGGGGCATGAGGGAGCTCAGCATTTGTGAGAATCACACCTGACATCTGCATTCAGGTACATTCAAGATGCTGCTGTGCAAATGAACGCAACCCCAAAGCCCCCAGCTGGTTCCCAATGTTCCCTCCTGTCATGGGCATGGAGCCAGCTGGGACACAGGAGACTCCTACCAACTCATCCCAGAGCGGAGCTTCACACAGGGAACATCACCAGGAGAGTCAGTGAGGGACTTCAGCCCTGAGCATGCCTAAACCACAGAACCACTCAGCAGCATCAACTCCTGAGATTTGTTTTTTTCTCAAAACAAAGCAGATTTTTACACAGAGACATTAATATAACACATATTTTACATATATTATCATCATCTTTATATTATCTTAATATTATCCATGAAAAGTTGCATTCCTCTTAAAAAAAAGCCACTAACTTGGCCTCAAGCCCACAAAAGAGACAAAAAAGTGGGAAAATTTCTGCGAGAAACACAAACCAAGCCATATTTTGCCCCATTTTCCACTGCCATTTCCTGTCGGAAAAGAGAATTTCCATCCAGCTCTAGTCATTTTGTCCCTGTCAGGTCAAATTGGATCAGCTCAATGAGCGGTGCTTTTATTCGCAGTCATGTTTGAAACAGATAAATCAAGCCAGACATCAATGGAGAAATCCTAATCAAGCGAGCGCCTGAGAAGCAAAGCGCACGTTCCAGCAGGACGGCAGCTTCGGGGAGACGAGAGGGTTTCTTACCCTTAAGAGGGATCGTGGATGTGTCCGTAGGGAAGCGGGGTCCGCACGGGTCTTATTTGAGGTTTTTACCTCTCTGTTGAGGGCCCAATGAGCAGGTCGGGCTGCTGTGAGCGCTGCTCAGCCTGGCGCTGCTTGAGGAATCACAGGGACATCGTGGCGGAGCAAAGCTCTGCCCTTTCCCAGTCGCTCCTGCATCTCTCCGGAGGCTCCCGCGCTGCTCTGGAGCTCCCGGGATGTCTTGGGATATCCCGAGAGGCGCAGGACACAAGCGGAGCGCAGGGCAGCGCTGTTTTCCTGGCAGCACCCGGTGCTGGCACTGCCACCACGTGCCCTTCTCGGCAAGATGCCCCCGGGACAGGGGCTGCTGACCACAGCCAGCAAGCACCAAACCACCCCTTGTCCCTGGGCATTCGCTCCGCAAGGAAACAAAAAGACAGAGGATGGAAAAACTCACAGCAAAAAGGCACTTTCCTAGTGAACACAACACAGAATTTATCGTGGAACTCAGCAGCGCACAACACTACAAAGGAAAACGCTAACTATGTTTTTTTTAATCTCAAGGTTTTGAGCACCAGAATCACAGCTGCTGTCCCAGTGGTGGGAACAGGAGAATCCCATTAGCCTCCAGCCCCGGGGTTGCAGTCACGAGCTGGACATTCCCCCCGCAAGCTCCCAAATGCGACAGCGGCTGCTCCCTCGGGCCGCTAACTTGAGAAGGCGGCAGCCTCGACGCCCTCGCAGACACGTCGGGACAGGGTGGGCGCCCTTGGGTGCATCCACCCCACGTGCTGCCGGCACGGGAACACCGACGGTCCCTAAGCCAATGTGACTTCGGAGGGCTGGGCTCTGCACTATTTCGGGAAACACGCCTTGAGCAACACTTTCATTAATCTACAGCTGTTTGAGCAAATTATTAAGGCTACAAAGCTACAGATCTTTTCCCTTTAAATCAGGCGTAATTGCAAGTGAATGTTTCTTGTGGGCTTTCCAAGTCTGCTTCTGGAGCAGGAAACATACGTGGAGCAGCCACTTCAAATACCGTTTTATGGCTGGATTTCCAACGCAAGTGCACAATGCAGACGCTCTGCAGGCAACAGAACTGGGACAGGGGCTTTGGATATTAAACCCCTTAAATGGATGGTGTCCCCTGTACTGCAGCACATACTGAACACCCCCTACAAGGCATTTCAGCCAGGTGCCAGCCCACGGGCCAAGCTCTGGCATCTTCCCTCGTATGCAACATGCAATGGGAACATGCACAAGACCATGCACCGACTAGCACAACCACCCCTCTGTTTTGGGGACTGTTTCGTATTCGGTTTTTCTTTTCCAGACACAACAGAGAAAAAAAATCTTGCAGCCCAGAATATCTTTTATTCTTATGCAGTACAAGGTGCAAGGGAGACCTAATTTGTTTGAAATTTCTGGGCGTCTCCACTATGTAAAGGAAGGCAGCAAACAAGGATGGACTTGCAGGTGGTGCTCATGGTCCCCGTAGATGTGACAATAAGGGACAGAGAGTGAAACCCAGAAACCTGCCCCAAAGCAGAGAGGTCTCCATGTCTCAGCTATTGGGCAGCTGCTGGTACCCGGAGAATGAGGTGCTGATTTTCCCTGGCTGCCCTAACTCTGGAGCAGCCCAGCGAGTCACCCACATCTCAAGAGCTGAATATCAAAGCCTTGACCGAGCAGCACCCACAAAAAGACAGGGAGCACTGAGAGGAAGCCAAGGCCTGGAAACAACACCCAGTCTCTGAGGTCTTGCTGCTGTCCCCAGGGCCTGGGGATTCAAATGCCAGAGCAGCTCGAACGCATGGAGCCCATCAGCAACCCCGGCTCATTCCTGCCCTCCAGGGCATAGAGCAGCACCAGGCTGGGGTGCCTGCCAGGCCCACACGGTTCCTGGGTCTGTGGTGGGTAGCCCTTCCTAGAGCCTAACTCCAGCACGCTTGCAGGGCCTGAAACCCAGCCAGCTGCCAAGATCCACAACACTCCACAGCGCAGGAACCTGCTTTGCAATTCTTGCCTCTCTTGCCTCTCAGTGGCCTTAGGGTGGCCACATAGCACAGCCGGAGGGGAGCAAAGGGATGAGGAGACTCTGCTGCTCCCAAGCAGAGCTGGCATCACAGTTATCTGCCGAGATTTCATGGGCAGGGACCACAACAGCCAGAAAGCACCACGAACCAGGCTATGAAATCCCAGCTCTACCATTTGGATACCCTCTGCTGTCCTGGTTACTCCGGGTCCCTTTGCAGTCCTCCTCCAGCTGATGTGGTGCCAAAGGTTGGCCCATTGCTCCCGAGGAAGGCTCCTTTCACCACCTCCCTCCTCCGCTGTCCTCACTTGGCGCCTTGCGATTTCTGCCCTATCAGAGGTATTTCCCATCCTAGAAGTCCCCGTACCTCCTTGTACCTCTGCCACAAACTCACCTGCTGGCCACCCCATCCAAACCCACTTTGCTGCGGCCCTACCATTCCTGTGTTTCACCCACAGGAACCTTCCAGATCAACCTCTCCCACGCTTAAACCTCTTTCCTTCCCTGCTTCCCTGCTAATTCCAGCCTGCCCAGGATGACTTTAATCTCTGTCACACAGCAGTAATCCCTGTCCTCCCGCATCACACACTGGGGGTGTGATCCTTCTTTCCACATTTCTAAGGAATTAGTCTCCCTCCCGCACCCCTGCCCTTCTCCCTCCTCCCAGTCAGATATTTTAATGCCAAAGGGCTTGGAGAGATTTGCCCCCGCTCTGGCACATGGAGCGCCCACCTTCCCAGCACCCCCGCTCCAGCTCACTGCAAGCACAGGCACATGTAGCCCCCCTGCCAACATCTCCCGAGTAAAACAGACTCGAACAGAAGACCCCATCTGTATTTCAAGACCTATAAATGTTCCTTTATGGTCCCCGAGTGACACAAGCTCCATAACTGCTCCTTTATGGTCCCCAAGTGACAGCAGAGCTGCTGCTCTCCCGAAGCCCTTCCAGCTGCTCTCCTTTCCACAAACCCCACAAGCAACGAGCACCAAAGGGATTTCAGCAGGGATGGATGTGTTCGCTCTCCTCCTTTCTCCCCACTCCATCCCCTGTCTGTCCCCACTCCTTGCACTAATGGCTGCATTAAACCTTGCACAAAAATAAACATAACTAAAGTAAACCCAACTTCCTTCCAACCTGCTTTGTTGTAAGGCTTGGGGGTAGCAGTGCCCCTCGCTCTTTCTCCTCATGATTTTGGACACCGTGGCCGAGGCCTTCGTGTTCCCTCCCATGTCCCTGATTCCCCCTTCTCCCTTGCACAGAGCCCCTCCCAGGGACCCAGTTGCGACTGCAAAGTACAACCTCCTTTATGTGCCCAGGCCCCTATTCCCGCTTGTTGCTCAAGCAGATCTGGGATGATCCATGGAGTCCAAACACACTCCCTGCCTGCAATTTGCTCCCATTAATAAAGAAACAAGATTAACACACGCGTTAGTGTCCCTGGGGCTCTTCTCTATCCACCCACTTCCAGAGACTCGCTCTCCCTTTCCGCTCGGTGAAGGAAAAGTTTCATGGAAGGAAAAGCCCTGCCCCGGTGTCACACACCCACTCGAGCTCAACTCCAGCCATCATTTATTCAGGTGCCAGCTTATACGCTATGTATTATTTATGTCCTGTGAATATTTAACAGGGATGCGGGAGAAACGAGTTGCTGCTGTCTACATCTCTCTGCCCACGCTGCATCAGCCCCTTGCCCGGGAAGGGTTTTCCCTCGCTGGCTCTGCAGCCCAGCAGCGACGTGAGCAGCCCACGCACCCTGCACATCCTGACCAGCGGTACCTGGGCACGGGCCCTGCTTTTGCCCATCATCTCTCGGGGGTTTTGGGCAGAGGAGCCGCTCGCCCAGGGCACGAGCAGCACCACGAGCCCATATCTCCCAGCCAACACACATGGGTCCTCGGTATCTTCCTTCCCCAAGTCTCTCCACCAAGGAGCCCCGATTCGAGCGTGCAGCTGCCCCACAGACCATGCACAAAACTCTTCAGAGGGGCCTGGCTCTGCCTGCCTTCTTTTAGCAGCTCCTCTAATTTAAGCAGCTCCGCTCAGCTGCAGGATTTGCAGCTAGCATCTGCCTGCTAATTTAAGCACTCTCAGTCTTGCCCCCCTAAATTACTGCATTCAGACCATGTGCCACCTTAACGACCCTAAGCAAAACGGGGCTTACTGCCTATTCATGGCTAAAAACCTACTGAGCAGACAGTGGCAAACACAGTCTGGCCATTTTTTATCATGCAGCCCTCCTACCCAAGGGCATGCACGCTTCTTCCCTTACCAGAGCTTCTAAATATCACTTTATGCTTGAGGAGCACACAGAAACTCAACTGTCAATGCAGAAGGGGCCACCAAAAGCTGATCAGGAGGAAGAGCAGAGAGGTTTTGTTCAGTTAATTAAAAAGGGCTTCATAATGGACATTATCGTGGTTCATATCAAATAGCACTGTGGAACGCAGGAAGTGGCTGCTGCCTTTGCTTAGAAGACGATATGACCATTTTCTCAGCTCCAGCAAATCCAAATAACAGTGACTTAGCCCAGTACAGAGTTAGCAGCTCAGTATTGTCAATCTAATCTTATCTGAAGTCTCGCTATATTAACATTTTTCTCCTCAGTCCCAAATTCATGTGAATACAAGGCACTGGTTTTGCAAAGTGAGTGACAGAGAAAATCTTGAAAATGTGCCCTGACCGCGTGTGGAGGTTCAAAACTCAGTGGTAGCTAAGTAAAATGTACTTTTTACTTAAATCCTTTCATTTTTAATCCTGTCTCTTGAGTTTTTAATGCTCCAGAAACACGTTTTGAGCTGACAGCCCTGAGGATCAGAGCAGACAGGGACGGGCAGGAGGCGTGAGGGACCACGAGCACCTTGTAGAAAGCAAACTTGGTGCCACCCATTGACTCCATTAGCAGGGGCTTTACCCTGAGCTAAGGTAACCAACGGCACCCACTCTGAACCCACAAACCTAAGCTTTACACTGGTGACACGCAGCCATAGGCACTAACATCCGTGTCTACAAGAGCCCAGGAGACCGGCAGCTCCAGCTCCTCACCTTCAAACAATGCCCCCGGCAAGACGCTCAACACAGTTCATCTCGTGCCTGCTCGATGCTCCTGTGCAGCTCCAGGAACATGTTTCTCAACTCAGACTCAGACATGTCAGGAGCACTCTGTTTTCCATATTAAGTCCGTGTCTTTTGGCACTTAAGTCTTTGCCAACTTTGAACGGATTGGGATGATATTTGTCATGTCAAATGTTGGCCTCAGGCTAAGCACGCACTCCTACCTACGTGTATGTGAGTGTATAAATAGATATACACATATGTTTGGGGGAAAGGGTAAGATTCCATATGAAATATAGAATTAGTGCAGCTATTCCTGAGGTTAGTGACAGGAGGAATGATCTGACCACATCCTATGTGTTCGTCTAGCCCAAAACAGCTCGGATCTCTTCTCCTGGCACTGCTCCAACTCCAGTTTTGCCTTAACTTGCTTTTGGTAACTTCACTTTTTGACTGGAACTTGCTGCAATGCAGCATTTTGGATATCATCCATGCAGAGTGCTCTTCCCACCTCAAAAACCAGTTGGCTGGCCATAACACCGGGGTCTGAATTGGGTATCGGTTCCCTTCCGTAGCTGAAAGCAGAGGAAACTCGGGATGGAAGGATGTCATTCTTCAGGACCAAGCTGAAATAGGGTCACGTTATGGAACTTACTACATTTCCCACCTCTTATAGATGAAAGAATTGAAGTCTTCCAGAGAAAAGACGACAGCTCTAAGAGACATAAATCCCTTGCCAGTCATGTTGCTTGTTCCAGCTATGTGCAAAGAGTTTTCAAAGGAGATGGAATAATCCATATTCCCTCCCTCTTATACAAAAGCACAAACAGCAAAGTCAAATTCTGCTTCCTCCCTGCACAACCTGCCCCGTGTCTCCATCGACAGCACCACGAGCACCTCTCCGCTGCTGGAAGGGAGCTGCTCCCTGCTGCTCAATGACAGGAAATTACTGCCAGTTAAAAGAAACAGAACACTGGGGACAGAGGAGGGGAGAAGGAGAGATAATAAAAAATGGGCAATCTCTCAATAGCAAGGAATCCTTTAAAAACTATTATATATAATTGCTTCCCAAAAAAATCATCTTTATAATTGAGGGAATCAAAGCAGCTCTCTCTTCCCCAGACTCAATCACGGACCCAAGGTGCATGCTCATCTACCAGCCAGGTCTTTCTGCAGGCTGGGAAGGAGAAAGCAATTACTTCCCTGGCTGTCTCACGCCTGTCACGGGAGGATCCCCACTGGGAGCCTGATCATGTTCACATTTCCACGAGAAAGGGCCCAATTTGCTGTGTGATTATGCCAGGAAAGGTGGAGCTGTTCTGCTAATGACGGGCTCACGCTGGAGGCCACATCTTCTGCTGAGGGACCCAGCAAGGAAGGGGAGAATCCAAGCACTGCCAACACAGTCAATTGACTCCGCAGAGCTTAAAAAGGATCTAAAGTCTTTTTCATGATAACTTTCTTTCCTGTTTTTACGCTCCATGACATGCGCCAATATGCCCAATGCTGTTACCTTCATGCAGTCAAATAGCAGTGCTAATAAAAGAAATGCTCTTTTATTGTTCCCACTTCGCTTTTTTGTGCGGCCATCAGGAACCCCTCAACTCCCGTGCACGCGCTCAGGTACATGCGGAACGGAGCCGACCTCGGACACGGATATTAAGAGGAGATAAGACAACCTGCATAAAGAATTAGAAAGAGCAGGCGATGGCTTCTGACGTGATCCGAGTGGGAATTTGGGGGTCGGGCTCCAGAGGGCCCTGGGGCAGGGGGCACCTGCCAGCCTCACAGACAGGAGCGCAACGTGAGGGTCTGCGCCCGCGCAGCGTCACGGACACACCGGCACCGCTGCATCGGATGCAGGCGAGGCCAAGTGGCAGCAGACAAAGCCCAACCCTTTAGTGCTCTGGGTCAGTAGATCTCATGCCCATGCCCACCACGGCCATGGAGGAGGAGATCCTCACCCTCCTGCCACGGTGCTAACAGCTACGTGAGGGTCTCCTCCAGCCTCGTGCTCCTGTAACCATGTCAGTGCTCATCGGTGCCCCCTTCTCCCCCCAAACACAAAATACTGGTGTTTATTATAGACCACACACCCTGCTGCACGCAGCGTGGTGCCCCCAGGAGGCACGTGTGATTAATTAAGCTCATTACTGAGCCTTGGCACCGCGACTTCAGGAGCTGCACTAACACACAGGAGCAGCCATAAAAGGCACCAACCTTGAACAGAGACTACATTGTGAGAAATGCAGCAGCAAGAAAAAGAACTAGCATAAAAACAAACAGAAATCAAGAAATACAAACACCAAACAGCAAAGGCAAGTTCATGCAAACTGAAATAAAGACTCCCTACGGGCTGCAGAAGGCGATGAAAGAAGGGAAGAGGAATCACAGGCTGCCTTGGAACCTCATTTTCTCTTTGAGCTGCTGCTGCTCTTTTCCCCTCCAAGTTTCAATCAAGCATCGAGCTACACACACCAAAGACCGACCCGAGCATTCAGCACAAATAACCAACGGGCAGACTGAGAAATACACGTTACACACACCACAGACCTGTGGAACAGCCCGACAGGAAAGCTCAGCCCCTTTGAAAGCAACGCTAAAGAAACCTGCGGGGTGGTGCTCGTGTCAGCAGCTCAGAGCGCAGCCACTGTAGGAGAGAACACTTCTCCTTTCAAGTTCATGTTCCAGGTCCCCATGCCCTTTCGATCAGACAAGTCCTGCAAAAGTAAATGCAGGTGCCCAACATTCTTCTCCTTCCTTTCCAACGGCAAAAATATCAAGTGAGAAATGGAGGAAGCTCTGTCCCATTTTCCAGGCCCTTTTAGGTGAATTGTCTCCCTGGGAAAGGGCCGTGGGAGGTTGCAGGGACTGAGCAACGCACAGGATCCACAACACGGAGCAGGTGCATTGCAGAAGGTGACAGTTCAGCTCCCGACTCCATTACACATGGAAACAAATGCGAGGGCCTCCGACCATGGTGTCCAAACTGCCCCACGTTTTCCCTTTCCTCTCCTTCGACCAGCAGACAACGACGACCACAACAGGGTTTCTCAGACCAGCAAGGGCAGCGCAGTGGCAAAGGGGCTCAAATCAGCAAAGCCACAAACTGAATGGCCCCCAAACTTCCCTCCACTATGAATAGATATAAAATACCTGCCCCACAAATATTGCATATGCTTCAAAAAGCCAAAGCACCGGGTAAAAGGAGATGCTGACTCCGCAGCGTGCGCCGTGTCACCGCTACCCCGTCCTCTAGCCACCAACCTGCCCTCCGATGAGGACATGATCTCAAGGGAACGTTTTCTGCTACCAGTTTATTTTGAACCTTCTCCTGATTAAAAAGCACAATAAGGTTCTACAAGAACGACAGCACCAATGGAATCTCCCACCGCTAACCACATTCTGCCCAAGGTAATTTTGTAGCAGGGTTACTCAAAGATTTTTAGTCGGGATTGTTTTCTTTCTGGAAGGAATGGATTTTTAGCTAAATGCCGTTTTCATGAAAAAAATAATTGCATCAAGAAATGATTATTATTTCCACTTAACTAAGTTCTTGCAGAGCTTCAGGGCAGCTGCAGTTTTATTCCCATCCTCACCATCTTTTGAGAATAAGGTAACACAGGCAGGACTTGAGCGACTGCACTGAGACAGAGCATCATTTACTCTCGTTTTTGTTAAGCTTTTCGTCAGAATTTCCCATGAAAACATATATTTTTTGTCTCTGTTGCTTCTGCTAGGTCGCACAGAGATGTATTTTCCTCTGTGTACTGATAAGAAATGATTAGAAAACTGGGAAGGAGATATTCTCTGACAAAATCAAAGGCTTGTATGTTTGATATTTTTACAGATTTTCAGTGATGAATAATAGAATGAGCCACAAATCTGTATCTTTTAAAGTATATTTTTAAAGGCTATGAAACAGCAGAAATTCTATGCAACATTTTGCTTCCCCTGAAAAGCCATTTCTCTTAGAGAAACAATTTTGATGCAAACATTTTAACCAGAGGAATGGCCTTTCCGTGAGGTATAAGTCTTGCAGGGACTGACTGCTGGCTCTGTCACCAGGGCTTTCTATAACTTCCTTTTGCTTTCATTTCCAATAAAGGTCGACACGTATAGAAAAATCTTGAAGCTGCTCTCTGCAAGGCAGGAGAAGGAAGGAACAACAACTGGCAACTGCTGGTAGAACCAGCAATGATTTAAATGCTGCTTTGTACCTGACAGGCGCCTTGCGCTCCTGCTCCACAACTGGGGCTCCTGTGGGATACCCACAAAATACCCAGCCTGGGGTGATATCCTCACAGAGCAGTGCGGGTGGGTTATGAACGGTCACAGCACCGAGCCTACCAAGCCTCTGCTGCCAAGGTCCTGGTTTGGCCATGGCCATGCCCTGGCCTGCAGATGCACAGGTCCAGCAGGATCACGGAAGCCAGAAAGTGGCCAGCGTTGGCCCAAAACAACACTATTCTCAGCTGCAAGAGAAGGGCACAGACAACCCCTCATGCCTGGGCAGTCCAGCACATCTCATGGTCAGCTCAGCCCTCCTCATCCCGCTCAGCGGGATGTACCTGGTGGCTGCCCACACCAGTGCATGCCCGCAGTGTTTGCAGAGATGCACCTTGCAGCACAGAGGCAGCAGGCTGGGTTTGGCCTCAACCAGCTAAAATATGATTCTGAAATAAAAATAACCCCAAATGAAACCAGCAGCAGATTCAGCAAGCCAGGCTCGGGGGTTGGCTTGAGGCATTGCTGGGTGGATCAGCTCCTGCCCCTCTTTAGCAGGCAGAGAAGCAAGGAGCTGGGCTGGAGATGTTTGGGGAGCCTAAAACACACCCGTTATGCAAGATCAGCTTCAGCCAAAATCCAATAATTAATTTCCACCCTGCAGCCGGAGCTCTTTGCAATTCCATCCCACATAAGCTCAATACCACTTTCCATTTAATTTCCTCAGTGTCCAGGGCGTCCCCCTCTTCACTCCGCAGTTAATTACTGTAATATGTTTCCCTGCTCTGCAGGTTTGATTTACTTCTTTCCCCAGCCACAACAACTCACAGCAAGTGCTTTGCAGGCAGCCAGGTTCCTTTGCCACCGTATGGAAGCGTCAAAGCCCTTTTGGGAGGTCTCCTTGCACGGCACCGCTGGGAGAACCTACCCCAAACGCCTCCTGCTTGCGCTGCGGGTGCTCTGCTCGCTTCAGAAGGTGCCACAGGTGAAACCACCTTGCCGGGCACTGCATGTCCATCAGGAAGAGACACGTGTCCCCAACCACAGCAAGGTGAGCCCAGCTCTGCTGCAGCCTCGGGACAGCACCATCCCAGTGCTCCTCATCTCGCTTTGCTCCCTCGCCATCTCCACAGCTCTCTGGGGCATCAGGGCCTTTCATGCCACGTCCCCTGGTGTCACCTGCCACTCCTTGACCCTCAGTGGCATCCACTGCTCTTGGCCTCTTTGGATGCCAGAGCCGGACAGGACAGCTCTCCTGCCCAGCAGCTCCCTAGCACTCGGCACGACCTCACAGCACTTTTGAACAACACAGTTTTAAATACAACCCATCAGCTTTGTTCACAGGTTAAACGCTAGAAATTTGATTAAATAAACTCAGTACCAAGCTGCAAAGGATAATATCCAGAGAACAAAAAGATATTACGATCTGCCTTTTCTTTTTGTTATGCTGAGAAATGGAGAACTTGTTATTCATTACTCGCCCGGTACTCCAACATCCATAGACTTAATGACAGGGGCCTCCGTAGGAGCACATCCTGGCTCTGGAACTGGGCTGGTGTTTAGTGAGCTGTTCCTGTGCAGTGGCAGGATGCCCTAGGTACATGGGACCTGCATCTTCCTGGGCAAAAAGGCAGAGAGGTGCCAGTGCCACAGAGCACCCGGTGGCAGAGGGTGCAGAGGAGCTTTCGGGGGAGCCAAGAGCTTTAGCTCTTGCTCAGTGCCCGAGCTTGTCACCTTCGGTGACAGTGTCAGCCTCCAAAGCAGAGCTGTGCTGCAAAAACTGGCTAGAACAGATGGTTAATCTGTCAAATTAGCCACCAGAGGGAGGTATGGCAATAGAACAAAAACGACGTGTAATTGGCAGCAAAAAATAAGTAAAATTGAGTGCTGTAGATCCTAACACTGGGCGGGAAGGATTGGCGGCTCCAGCTCACGAACCAGGGCAGAGCTGCAGGAACCCAAGTCCAGGTGGCCCTGGCAGCATCCAGGGACCCCCAGCTCCGCCCAACCCTCACCTGGCATCGCCGTCACCATCCAGGGACCCCCAGCTCTGCCCAACCCTCCCCTGCTGTCACCGTCACCATCTTCTTCCTCATAGCCCTGATCCGAAGGGGCCAGCAGAACCACGTCCAGCACAACAGGACACTGATGGCCACGGCCTTGGGCTACTACTGTGATATGACTGATAAGGAATCAATAGGGGTGGAAATGAAGGACCGGCAGAATGAGATGCAGCTTCCCCACTGCCATCACCATGCAACGTTTGGCCATTGCTGCTCCCCTCCTTTGAGACGAGGGAGCCTCTCGTTCTGCACAGCTTGTTTCACACGAGCTGCAGAGCTCAGTCCTCACCAGCACCCTCCTCTGCCTCCTCCATTTGCAGGGGTTGGGGTCCCGCCTAGCCCAGTTCTCCTTAGTCGAGGGCCAGGCTCAAGGGCGCCGTCGTCGGAGAGTGTGGCCATGAGAACCACCCGGCAGCCTCAGCCGAGACGCTGCCGCCTGCCAATCCGAGGGGGCTGACACGTTCTTGGAACGTTTTCCCAAGTCAAAAGGCAAATTCCCACCAACGTAACCAAGCCTATGTTGGACACTCACAGGGAATGGGGCACAAGCAGATCAACCGCCTTCTTCACCCAGGAGGCCACAGAGGAGAAGCAGCAGCAGCGACTCCCCAGCTAGTGCCACCTGATGGACCTTTATCCTGGAGAGCAGCTCACATCTGACCTGGGGGCTTAGGCCACAACACACGGCAAAAGCTCCGCTTCCTGCTTCCCGTGCGCTAAAGCAATCACAAAACACGTTTTTTCCCTACTTCTACTCTGCTTTTCCAGCCAAAGACACAGAAAACATTCCCAACGCTCCTGATATAAATCAGAGAGACATGTTCTGAATGCAGGAGAGGCAGGACGTCACACCACGGCTGCGCCAATTCCATCTTTCAACCTCCTTTTCCAACCTGACACGGCCGGGACAAACGAGAATCCCAACTGTTGCTCCCGGGTCCTTTCCGGGAAGGCAGGCAGAGCCTCCTGGGTTCAGGGCTGCCCGCTCTAATGTGCTCTGCATGGACAGCACCACAAAGGGAGAAGGAGAGAGGGAGGATGGCACGGAAGGAAGGAGGGGAAAACTCACCACACGCGCTGGGAAATTCAACCAGACCTTTGCCCAGCACAGAGATATTTTGCAATTACTTAGCATAACAAATTAAACCACACAGCAGCACACCCTCAGGGTAATATCTGGGAAAGAACACTCATCGCCAAATGTCATCAGCTGACGGAGTATTTGCATCCTTAGTTTGAATCTTTATCAGCAAGAATGACTTCAAATCAAATTTTAAAAGACTTCTGGCCCTGTTAGAGTGCAAGGAATTAAAAAAAGTCCCTGTATTGTTTGCAGGCCACCTGATCTTCCCTGATGCATTCAATAAGGACAAAGCACTTGGGATTTCAAAAAGAAACTTTTCCAGAAAGAAAATGACTCTGGTATGGGATGAGCAAGAGCTGAGTTTACTTCACTTAGGACCTCTTTCACGTGAGAAGAGGCACTGGTCTGGATGAGCCTTGGCAGTGCCCAACTGCTCACCAGCTTTAACAGAAGGGAATATTAGACCCATTTTACAGGAAAATCAGAGGCACAGGTATAACATAGATGAGAGGCAGAGCAGGCTCACGTCCCTCGACTCTTCCCTCCAAGCCCTTAAGCAGAAGTTCCTCCTCCCGCACAGCCACTGCGCTGCGGGACTTTGGCCTCACGTCCCCGTGGCCTCTCTGCACAGAGCGACCAGCCTCAGAGGCCGGGAGGCTGCTTGTCCCACTTGGATCCCTTCCTGGGGCCAGGCCCAGCCCCGTGTCACACCCCGTGTGCCTCTGTCACAACCACCTCTGCTCGCTCCTCAGCCTATCTCCCCAACTGCTGCCTGCCCCAAGCCCGTCCCACCTGCACCAGGCCCACGCGCCTGCTGCTGCTTCTCCTGCAACTCCCATCGTCGTTTGCCTCCTTATTCCTCACGTCTTAACACCTTCCTCCCCCTCACAAACCAAAAAGGTGTCCAAATCACCCCCAAATCCATCACAGTGGAGCGACGGCCAGTCCTGTGCCCTCCTGGAGGGCTCAGCATCTCCCTGGGCAGAGCAGAGAGGCATCTGCATCACAGAACTCTGGCATCCAGATGGACTGTTCTTCTCCAAGCCCCTGGGGACATATCAGGCTCTTGACACACAGGGATGCAACACATTTAAAGCAACCTGGTAGCTCACAAGGCACCCTCTGAATTACAACACTGAGGTGCAAACATCTCTTCCTGTCCTCGTGGTGCAGCTCATCTGCTCCTCTGCCAAACACAATGATTTGGTACCACCTTGGGACCAACGGTGCCACTATAATAAGGAACTAATTTTTTTACTTGCAACGCATTAGTGACCTTCAAAGTCCCTTGACATAAACCACAGAGAGGTCTGATAGCAGTAACCACCCTTGACAAATCAAGAAGTCTCTAGACTTTTCCAAACAACATCATTTTAGTGCCCATCTGTATTTTGGATTTGTTAGAAGACTCGGACTGTTTCACTTGGTTACCCAAGCACATAACCTCAGATCAATTTAGGATATTTGTGTTCAGAGTAGCAAAGCACAAAATAAGCTCAAATTGATGCTGTAGTTGTTCAATGCTCCCTGTCTCTCAAACCTGTGACAGCTCCCCAAATAACAGAACTGGGAGGCATTTCTGGGGATGCTGGAGGTAGCACTTCTGTGTTGGCAACCCAGGACTTTGGTAAAATTGTCCAAGGAAGAGGTCACCTCATTAGAGGCAAAGGATAAGCCAATGGTCCAAGAACTGGGGTTTAAATCTCTACTCAATGCGACTAATGGTAAATCAGCACAAGGGTCTTCTGTAAAACAGAGGCAACAACAGATACTTCCCGTTTCAGTTGCACAGCTCTGAATATTACACTCCTTTAAAAGGTCAGATCTTATAGTGATGGAGGCCACCACATGATGGATAGACAGACTGATGGATAGATTAATGCCAGACTGGTCTGGGGTGGAGCCCAGACGTTACCTTTGCTCACGAAAATGGATTAACTAACAAGTACCTCAGTGCATTACACAGCCTGGATGGCAGGTCACAGCTATACATCTGCGTATGTGGCATAACTTGGGCATCTTTCCAGGAAAATCTGCTTTTCCAAACGTGTCTGAAGAAGCCTGGCAGCTTCAGCAGGAAATTTTCCATGAGTGCTTTTTTGCCTGGTTCGCCGTTCTTTGCGCTAACCGGGTTTGAGCCATGTTTGTTCCTTAAAACCCTTCCTGCAGATGAACCACACAGCAGAACCACTCAAGGAAAACATATCTTAAAGATCTGCAACGTGTTTTCCCACCTGGATTCCCATGAGCATCCACACACCAAGCCTGACCTGGTCGCAGCCTCGGAAAAACCCCTGTGTCCTTTGCATCCCATCAGAGTAAATGAGACTGTAACCAGCTAGCGGGATGAATACTGAGAAGTTGCAGTCACTTCAACAGAAATAGCAGAGAGCGAAGAAAGAAAAGCAAAAAACAAAGCAAAAAAAAAAAGAGCACTTACAGGCTAAAAACTGGCAAAAAATATCTACAAGAGATGCTTCTGCTCATCACGGGCATAGATAAATCAATGAACTGGTGATCCATCACTGTAGTCTTCACAGTTAGGTCACGTTCAGCCTGTTCTTGCTTTAAAGCATCCTCAGAGCTAGAGTTTCCACCGTGAGCTTCCCCAAGAGATCATCTGCTGTTGAAAGCAATCGGATTTGTCCAGGACTTGCAGTTTGTCTGTTGGGTTTTTTAATGATGAGCATCACTGTTCAGGCAGATTATAAACCAGTTTCACCGTTATCAATCCTAACAGTAAGTTATTCAGCCTGGTAATAAACATCAGACCTTTCTGCTTAGTTTTGTTCCACTTGAAGGGAAAAGGCACTGAAGTGTCCTCAAGAAGCACTTGAGAGGGAGGAGGACAAACTCAACCACAAATAGAAATGGAAATGCAGCAGAGTCGCCACTCAGCGAGGCTCTCGCAGAGGTTTTTCAGCCTGGAGAAGACAGCGGCTGAACGAGGAGATCACTGCAGCTAACCACAAGTCATGGGAGCTCTGCAGCAAGTCAGGGGACCCAACCTCACTCACCGCACACCAGGCTCTCACCAGCCCTTCTGCCACCAAAGGGGACCGCATGGGGCACGGGGCACTGGATGAGCTGGGGCCAGGGGGCCTTGTAGGTGTCCCCACGCTGTCCCCTTGGCCACCTCCTACCTAGCAGTCACCCTGGTGTCCTGCCCTACATCCACCTCACGCAGCTCAGAGCCACCAAGCGCCACCCCAGCAGCAGCTGCCTTCCATACGGAGCAGCTCCCACCACCGTCCCGTGTCCTGGCCGGCACGCCGAGGGTCTGGGAATATCCTACAACGAAGCGTATTATATTTACGGTGTTATTACAAAGCTTCAGAGATTATCTCTGTGTCAAACTGTTGAGTTACAGAATCAGGTCTGTTTTTAAATGCAAATTAGAGCGTACACAGCACAGGCTCGCTTTTTAACTCTAATGTAAACTGCCTGGAAGGCCAAAGCACTGGGAACTGAGGGACAGGATGGGACAAAAAGCGAGGAGAGCAGGGAAATACAGGCCCCCTGGAGCTCAATTACTTCTGACTCATCCTCCTAAACAAGTTCTTTGCCTTCATAAATCAGGGGGAACAGAAACACTTGCATGGTGGAGATGGAAGGTAATTATTCTTGCACAGTATGGGGAGAAAACACACATGCTAACGGTGCCAGCTCGTGAGACCAGGCCTGTGCCGGTGGAGATAGCTTTGGAGAGGCCAAGGACCCTGGAGAACATTGACTGACATCCTTCCACGTGACCCCTCAGGCCGGGGTTCAGGACCACTGGCTCCGCCATGGAAGGATCTGATCTCTGGGAAGCACTTGGGAGCTGGTAGATGAAGCCACCTAAACATCAGGCCGAGGGTAGGAAAACACCCAAGCAGACAACAATGCATCCTGAGTCCAGACGAGCAGCCAGGGATACGAGCATGAAGAATCCTTACAGGAATCCAGCGCCGGAAGAATCCCTGTACTCCAACCCAGGACTTGCAGCACTCATCACACCTTTGCCATGTCACTGAAGGACTAAACACAGGCCTCAAGCACAGAGAGAGCCAAAAGGTCTGCACATCAGCCCAACCAGCTCACGCGGCTTTCCAGGAAGCTTCCCGCTTTTTGGCCCATCCGCAGGGCCTCCGGGAACGTGGCCGGAGTGGGGATTTATACCTTTACAGGGCCAGACTGCCAGGACGTTCCAACGCGCGTCGCAGGATGTGGCAGCACCAGCTGCGTGACAGCCTAAAGAAAAGCAGAGCTTCACATTCTCCAGGGCTTTTTATTATTATTATTATTTTCCAAAGCAGGGACATTCCTGTGACATTTTCTAAGGCGTAGAGATCTGAGTTTAGAAAATAGTGCTAGTCCAAAAAGAACACACTGCTAAATGCAGTACCCTCCAGGCATCCCTCGACCAGCAAGGCATTGGACGGTTTTGCCATCCAATTTTACATTTCTGAATTCTTTTATCCTCAATATATTCATTTGCAAATTTAGTTACTGGCACATCAAATTCTCTATCACATTCTTTCATTGCAATCTTTTATTAAAACAATTCAAAGACAATAGGAGATAAAGCTTGGAAAATCAAAAGGAGAATCCAATGTTTTATAAATTTAGCCTCATAAAGAAATGAATACTGGGCTTTTTCCAGACAGCTCAGCCTTCCTTAGGAGCTCTTGCAAAGACGGTGCCCCTGTCTGCTCCGCCAGCATTTTGGGAAGCTCTTGCATCAGTCCAACACTAAAAGGGCATTTCAGGGGGGAAATAAAACTCACCATGTGTCTGTTCTCTCAGCACCACCTCTTCTCCCTGCACAGACACAGACACCCTTCCGCTGATCCTGCTCATCCACCATCTAATTAACCCTTCATTAAATACTTCCCAGACACGTGTAAGATGTGTCTGTCTTCCCCAAGGAGCACTTTGTCACACACATCATCACAAGCCCAAGTTCTGCTCCGCCATCTCTCCCATAACCCTGTAACACCCACCTTGGCCAGCTCTACCTCTCATCTCTATCTAAAATAAAATAGTGGTTCACTTAATCTCAGCACAGCAACTGCCCCATGAAATCTATCTGTCACTTCACCCTTCTGCCACTCAGCTTCAGAGCAGCTTCTGCAACTCTTTATACTTTGCCCCTGTCTCTACCACCCCAAATTAGCCAAAATTCACCCATTTTCCATTCACTCCTTTTTCAGACCACCAACACAGCCCTGGTCTCAACACAAGACCCTGCAGTACTTCCTCCACCAGGAAATCTAATCATTCATTTCCACTCTCCAGATCTTGTATTTTAAACTTATTATTTATTCAAATAACATCCCTCCCCTCCTCTCCCACAGCAGCTTCATTGCCTTAATACCCTTCTCAGAGGAACCCAGATAAATGAGTTTGAAAATCCAAGCAGACTTTATCAGCTGCCAACTCTACCAGTGCAGCTGCCAACTCTTGGGACACTACTGAGGACAAGGCTTATCTAGTTGTAAAAATTCACATTAAAAGAAAAATTATGTCCCCAAATGCTTTTTATAGAGTCTTACACCTCCTGGCCCAGTCTTCCCTTCAGACCCCTGCCCACAATTACCCTGCAGTCCTCCACCCTGCCTCTCATCTCCTGCCTTTCTCCTGTTCCCCTGGGGACACAGGCTGCTCTCAGGCTGGGTTTATTATAGGGTGCTCCCTGTCTTATTACAAACATCCATGTGGGCATTGATCCCTGGAACAAATGCTACTCATCCAGGTGCTGATTCCAGCAACATTTCAGCTCTGACACCCACACTCCCCATTGCAGGAGCCCCCACTACTCCTGTTTCTCACCAAGAATTTAATACCACCTTACTGCATTTCTTATCTGAGCAGCGCTGAATATCTTTGTTTGAGGGCTTACAAAGCATCCCAAAGGAGTCGAATGCCACCTTATGATACAGATTTTCATCAAATTGGGGGGTTTAATTTCCACAGAGCCTATTAGAAACCCCTACCTTCGTGGCGCATCTGCTTCTTTGGCGCTGCCAGCCAAGGTCCCGCTCCCAGACACCCCCAGCAAGCGGAGCAGACCACAAGCGCGTGAGCTAACACAACAAGCAGAACATGAACATCATATCCCGGTCATTTCAGACTGCACACCTCCCATCTTGGATATGGAAGTCTATGGAAAGCTAGTGGTGCCTTTTGACCCCACAACGTCCATATTTCACAGCAGTTCTGCCTGGTTTATGATCCCAAGGAGCCCCTGAACACCCTGCTCAGCTCTCGGAGCTGGGTTGTCAGGTCTGCAAGGTCCCTGGCTGACAAGGTGCCACTGTTACCAGACACTCCATTAGAGCCAAGGGGTTGCAGGAGGTCTATCTCAGCAGACATTCCCCTTCCAGGACTCCAGGCCCTTTCCAAACCTTCCAGGCCATTAAACTACTGGTAACATTAGACATTTCTCACATATGGCCATCTAATTCTCATGGATCAGGTATCTCACCATCCACCTCTCAAACTCAAGTTTAGCACTAGTGTTATTGCCCATCGCATTCTTTGCCATGACCTTCCAGACCGCTGGTGGCCTGTAGGCTGTAATTTGGTAATCACAGATCTACGGGAAGCCGTTGAAGCAAATAAATACAAGGGTTATGAAATATCACCTTGCACTGCCTCCCTCGGGGAAGATAACACAGAGGTGGAAAAGAGGCTCCCAGTATCGACAGATTTCTTGCCTGAATTTCTAGTTTAGACAAATCACCCACCCAGTGTGTTGCCACAGGGGCAATGCTGCATTAATAATAATTATTAATAACTAATAATAATGCTGCATAATGCTCCCCTCCTCAGCTAACTGCATAGACCAAAGGCAAACATAAAATCTGGGCTTTCAGCACACGTGCCCTAAATGGACCCACTGGCCTTGGCTCTCCCTGTAGCATGCTGATAATTTGTGTGTTCAAATGAAGTAGGTGACAGGAGGTGACAGCACATCCATGGCTCTGGATGTCAGAAAATTAAGACTTCTGTGCTGGGTGCCCAAGAAACATGAACAGCAGCACCTGAAGCCAAGCAAAATCTGTACGTGTGCCCAGGAAAGACGAATTAGAGACGTACACCTATTAAAAGGCAGCAATGAAGGGGCTCTTCATAACCTCTCATCTCACCTGCTGATCTTCCTCAACCTCCACCTATGATGTGTGACCTTCAGTGCAGAAAGTCCTGTCTGTTTTTAATACCATCTCTTTCAGGTGACCAATGAATTTCAAGCACTTTCATCACAAAAAATTGCCACTAACAAACCCAAAAGGAAGAAAAAAAGAAAAAAAAAGAAAAAGCATAGATAGCATCGTGTTGGCATTTGAGGCTGGTATTTAGCTGTAACGTCAAGTTTGATAACTTCACAATGTGTCCGCAATGACCAGACGCAGGGATCTTTCTGCATTAAGAAAAAACCACCCCGACAAGTCTTGAGAAGACCTAAGGAGGGTCTGAATAAAACACAGGCCTCCCCAGGAGAGAGGGACCTCCCCTGGTACAAGGGTCTGCACTTGACTTGAAACGGGGTAAAATACACGAAAGCTGCAGTAATTTAACGCTCAGACAAGGCCTGGGAAGGCTTCGTTCATGCAGTCGCAGCATCCCACGTTACTCACCTTTCAGAGCTGTGGAATAAACAGCAGGCAGAGCCTGCTAGCTGCACGGGAAGGGGGTTCAGGCACCCGGGTGCACCCTCACCGGGAGTGAGGAGCGGAGCTTCCCGGCCGGAGCGGAGCTTCCCGGCCAGCCGGCGCACACGGCAGCCAAGGGAGCCGACGGCAACGGCCCGAGAGGGCAGCACCTCTCCCGGCCCATGAAATCGCAGCCTGCCACACAAGCCCTTTCCTCCAATTCACAGGACACCCTCCCCATTTCCCCCTCTAGAAAAAGCTGGAGACATCTGCCAAACCCAGATGGCTCCCTCTGAAAATGACTGCGCGTCTGTTCCTAGGGAAAGCGATAGAGCCAACAGAGAAGCTTGGATAGCCACGCAGCTTGGGAGCTGCTCTTCTCCTCAGCAAGGCCGTGCACTCGCTCCCAGCTCCGGTGGGATCAGTTGGATGCTGCTCCACGGCAGGAATGCGTTTGCAATGGGGGAAGCAAACGGGGCTGCAGGGAGGGCGGCTCAAACTGCTGCTCTCTGCACTGCGGGTGCCAGCCCTCCAGCTGGGAATGGGCCTGGAGAGAGGGATGTACAGGGAATGCACAGCGACCCAGCAGCAGACTACGGAGCCTGGCTGCTGCTCCAAGTAAACTGCAATTCTACCCATGGGAAGGAAATGAGGAAATAAAAGAAATGGAACTCCGCACTGACCTGACATTGAAAAGTGTTGTTTTCCAGGGGACTGGGCAAATGTGCTATTTGCTCTCGTCTGTTTTAGCCGCTGCTCAAGACATTGACTCACCATTCCCCAGGAAGCCAGGAAAACAACTAGCATGTGACAGTGGGACTTGCGGCGAGAAGAAATGTGTGTGGGAAAAGGAGCAAGGAGGCCCCATAGGAGCAACTGCCTCGAGCCACTGCTGGGATACAGAAATATCCAGGAGGAAAATCCCACAGGCCACATGCCCTCTGTGCCACACACAGCCGGCCCTGCATCCCGACCTCGCTCCGCTTCCAGCCCAGCCAGGGATCCGCAGCAGCCGCACGGCTCCAGGGAGCTCAGATCCAGCCCAGGAACCTCTCCGAGGCCCGAGGAGCTCAGGCCTAGAGCCTCAGGTCAAGTCCAACTCAAAGAAACATTTATTTTCTAGGCAAACTAAGGATTCACTGTTCAGAATTACATTAAACCGAAGAGCTGAGGATTCCATTAGCTAAACTAATTTAACCTGATCTGTTTGAATTTCATTACATGTGGCTGCACTGGAGACTCTGTAATGAGCCTCCAGTACACTGGGACCCTGACTCTTCCTAACTCAATCTACCCGCCTGATGCAGAGCCGTAATTGTGCTAATTAGCTGCAGAACCTGTGATGTGCTTCAGCTGAGCTGGGGGTGAAGGGAGAAGGATTAAAATGAAGGCAGATGAATGGGAAAACGTCAGCATACAAGTTACTGGACGGGAATAACACAGCCTAGTTCGGCAGGTGTCTTCCCTAGCCTCAGACAGGGGAGAGGATAACATGGGATCAACACAGCCCTGGGTAACCAGCTAATTAGCTTGATAAATTAAAGGAGGAGAGTGAAGGTAAAGGGGGTTTTCTCATTTAAACAACACCCCTGTAAATTCTGCCCACCATGGAGAGTTACACACAGAAGCTATTTTGGAAAACACTGAGAGCATCATTACCTCTACCTGGTACCGTGCGTACCCTGCACCCTCTCTACCCAAGCAGAATTAACCCTGACACCTCCTAGCCTGGAAGCTTCCACCTCAATTCTGTGCTATTTGTGCTTAAAACTACTCCAGGCCTTCCCCTGCCACAGCCAAGTCACACTGACATCGATTTCAGAATTACTTTCAAGTTACAAGCGCTGGCAATAAAATTAACTGCCTGAGTTCCGAGCATTACACTTCTCTTGCGATTTCAATTATCGATTAAGCAGCGTGGTGGGAGCATTAAGCCTTGAAATGTTAACTGTGATTATTACCGTGCTACTCCTGGATTCTTATCTGGGGGGGCAAAGCTTCTGCTGGGGGCTCCAGGAGCTGCAGTTCAAATGCCTCCTGCTCAATGGGGATGCGAGAGCGTAACCCCGTGCTCAGCCAGGCAAATGCAGCGAGTTTGGACTGCAAATACACACACTGTCCCCCAGATTAAACACCCTGCTTGGTGCTCTGGCTGAAGGGGCTTTACAAGCAGGGATTGCCTTGCTGGGTTTAGCAGTCTATGTTGGTCGGTTAGTATTGAACAGAAGTTACACAGCATCCACCAGAGGTTTCCATAAAATAGACACTGCGGGTTTGTCCAGAGAAGCAAACATTTCACAGACAGTGCCTGCTGGACCAAGGGTACTGCTGGGGAGAGGTGTTCGAACTGCACTGCCTGCCCGGACGTTCATCTAGAGATGAATTTTCTCTGTTTTGATGCAGGGCAGATTCGTTATCGCCTGTGACACCCACTGAACACTACCTATTTCACACTCACCTATTTCACAAGCCGAAACCAGCACCGCAGGGAACCGGAGCAGCGACAGGGCCGAGTCCAGCAGACCCCGGCTGCCCCAGCTCCTCTCCCAGCGCTGCCTTCATCAGCGCTCAGACACCTCCGCTCCTAAATAACACAGCAGAGGAGCAGTTTGGACAGGGAACAGTTGCAGCAGTGATTTATCCATCTTCCCTGTGGGTCCCGAGCTTCGTGGGCAGGAAAGCCGAGACACGGCGGTGCTTCCGAGAGCGCATGCGGGTGCAAGGCGGCCGCAGGGTCGGAAGCTGCCGGCCTGTTTATCTGCAGCCTGCGCCTGCAGCTGGAGCCCTCGGCATTCCCGTGGTCTCGCTCCAGCGCGTAAAGCTGCTGGCAGCTGCCTGCTCTGGCAAAGCCGGTCTCCGAAGGCTGCCGGCTCCCTTCCCTCCTCCGGCTTCTCGTTGCGCTACCTAGGTCGATAAGCCACGTCGAAGGCTGCTGCTTCAGATCACTCCACAGAATCTCAGAGCGCTTTAGCGAGAGTTTCAAAATTATCCCAAAACTTCAATTCCCCCTTTCCTTTCCGTGGCACCGCTTCATTGAGAAGCACCCTCACACACAAATCCAAAGCCTGTTTCTCCACGTTCACGCATGGTGCCAGTGCAAGAGCCAAGCTGGTCGCTGACAGCAAGAGCGATACCGCACGCACAGCCCTGGGGCAACATACCTAGCATGTGGAAAGCCTGACCCAACCCACGCGGCTGTTGTGGCGAGGGCTGGGCTAGCTGCGGCCCTGGGGAGGGGAGGCAGCGCCCAGTGGTGCCAACTTGGGCACGGGAAGGGACAGCCGGGCTCCTTCCCTCCCCGCTCCAACTCCACGCTTGCTCCCATTGCTCCCAACAGCGGAAATGCACTCTGTGCTGGGACCCCTGCTCTGTACCGGGACCCCGGCTCTGCGCCGCCTCTCGGAGCGCTCGGGAAGGCTCCTGGGAGCCAGGAGCAGCGGGAAGGCTGAACAGGCCGGCAAAGGGTGCCCAGGACACGCATTGACCTCGAGCACCTCTCTGGGCACCGCTGGGACGGGGAGAGATGGTCTGGGCAGCCTGGCAAGTCTTTCACTGCCAGGAGCAGACAGTATGTGCCACTTTAAGCTGAGCTTTAACAGTCTAAGCCAGAGCACTTCAGTTTCTGAAGCCAAGACGGAGCTGAGCATTTGAACCAATACCTGCCTAGCTGAGCTACAAGCCTGAACCCAAACCTAAATCATCCCGTAGAACATTAATGCTGGCAGGTAAGCGTGCCCCACAGCAGCGCATAGCAGGGGACTTCAGTGCGATTCATTCCGCAAACACCAGCAGAGCTATTAGTTCCATCTCTCTGGGGAGAAGCCACCTCAAAATTTACATGTTTTGGACATATAGTAAAGGGGGAAAAAGATTATGAACACACATGTGAAACATGTGGATGTGCTCAACTACTGAAGATCTTATAACGAACAGTCGTGGCATTAGATTAGTGTTTCCTGATGCAAAGGGGATTTTGTTTTAATGAGAAGCATACCAAGGAGCCACAGCAGCTGTGCCTGTCATTATTCCACATATCCCACTAATAGAATCAGTTTGCTAGAACCAAATTGGCTCAAAGATTAATTAAGAGCAGGTGGGCCTTTGCCACGACTTCTCCATGCCACTGAGAGAACCTCCCCAGGCCACTGGGCGTTTGGCTGGAAAGGGCTCTCCGTTTGCTTGTCCCTGGGGGCTCTCTCCTGCACAGGTCCAGAGCGCTCACCCCTGCGCCTGCCTCCCCGGGCCCTCATAAAAAATAAATTAAAGCTTCATACCAGGAAGAAATTCCACTAATCCAGAGTGGAAAACAAAAAACTGCAGCAGTTTCCCAATGTCTGTGCCCGTTTCTGAAGTGCCGAGTCCCACCAGACACAGTAGCCTGACCCAGGCGGTGCTGCAGGACGGGGGCAGGACCTGCCCCAAGAAGTCACACACCACAATCCACCTAAAACCTTAAGGCTTTAATCATATTTCAGTGTTATGAGTCTGGGAGTGTACAGAGGAAAGAAACTGCTGCCCGGGAATGTCAGAGATCTGTGCTAGGAATACAAATGTGCTTCCATTCCAAGGGGAATAAAGATGTCAAGTTAAAAAAATATTATTAGTGGGAGATTAGAACGATTCCGTGCTCAAGGACAGAGCACTGTGACTAAGAGCATTTCATAGTCTACCGAGCAGCAAAATATGAAGATGCTTCTTGCCACATGGGTGCTCTGTGGCTAAGGAAGGTATCCTAGAAAACTCTTAAGTTTAATGGAATCAAACTGCCCTGAAAACCCCACTCGAGTGCTCTTGTGCAACTGAGTGCTCCTTCCTGCACGGGGAACACTCACATCCTTGTGAGCAGGCATTGTGCAGGGGGTTAGACTAGATGATCTCCAGTGGCCCCTTCCAACCTCAACCATTCCATGATTCTGTGGTTTGTGTTCCATCTCCTGCCCACCGGGAGACTCCTCCCTACTGCTTTGCAGACCCTCTGCCCCAACAAGACGGTTATAAACACTCAGTATTTCCCTTCTCTTCCACCCCGGGCAACCTGCACATTTGTGGAGGGGCAGGGGCTCAGCTGCCCTCACCACGGAGAGCTGCTGGCCCCGCTCTGCAGGCTGCTGAACACCCCTGCACTGCCCAGGCCCGGCCCAACACAGCGAGGGAGAGGAGCAGAGACCCCCCAGCATGGTGGGCCACATAGAAAACGGGCCCCAACACCCCAGGGAGCACTGGAAAAATACACATTTATACACACACACATCAAGGAACAATTTTACAAATAAGCTCGGGTTCTGCCTGAGTAGTTGTTACCTGGCAGCAGATGAGGGGCTCGCAAACCACATCAATGTGAGCGATTTTTATCCATTTCCTTCATTCAATCATTTCCTTAGAAAGCCCGGAGTTGTTCGGTGTTAATATCAGCACTCAAAGCTCCCGTCCTGTCCCTCTCCCCAAACCATTCTAGCAACAAAGAGCTCTCCTGCTGGGAAATACAATAGAATAAATCCAATAAATACATAAAATACAACCCACTAGCCTAGCAAGACCAGCCATTTCATGCCTCATCTCTTCTCCCTCCTCTTTCCTTTACGTTTTTTTTCTTTTTATTCCTAGTCCTTCCACTCCTTCCTTCTCTCACTCCATCCCCACAGCCAGGACAGACAACCTCTATTCCTTAAAACACATGCACCAATTTCCTTGACCTCCTCTTCCACAGGATGGGGCCACATGTTTCAGCTCATCCAAAATACACTCGCAGCAGCAGAGCTTTTAAGGTCACAAGCCCAAACCAGTGTGTTTTTTTTTTTTTTTTTTTTTTGCAAAACTACAATTTCTAGCATAAAATTCTATTTTTCTCCCACTGCAGCACCTTGGCCTCGCTCTAACGCCATCACGAATGCAGCTCCTTCAACATTATTTCCCATCAGCTTCCAGCAGCTGAGAGAGGAGGTCGTGTTTATTCTCTGTAGCTCGGAGCCTTGCAGAGCTCCCTTGCTCTTCCCACCTGCCTCGGGCTTTGGAAAACCTTGACCTGGCTGCTCCAGGGCAGGTCCAAAGCGTCACCTCTCCCGTACCCAGCTCTTCTGGGCAGTTCCACCACAGCCACATGGCATGGCCCATTCCCAAGGCTTCCCTGAAACACGGCTGCTGCAGCTCCCCTATCCCTCGTGACGCTTTGCTCTGCAATCTAGGACTTGCCAACCTGCAGACAATGGCATTTCGCAGTCAGCTGTTCCAAAATTACCCTAATTCTGCCATTAATTCCACCACAGAACAGCCATTTCTGCCCTCTCCCATTCTCCATAAACGCCAGTGCAAAGAAATCACTTATTTTTGAAGATATTCCTTGCCCCCTTCCTGCCCACAAACACCATCCTGCCAATGCCCCTCATCGGAGCAGAGCAAGGGGGGAAGAGGGAAAGGTGGAAACTCCCTCCGTGCTGCCGGGAGGCTCCAGCCGCAGGTGCCAAGCACGATCCCACTCCTCGGGGAGCAGATGGGAACGCGCGCTGGGCGTTCCCAAGCCCCCTCGGGCCTTGCCTTTTATATAAGGGCCACATGCATTTAATTACAGTCAGTTACATTAGCTACATCAGTCGATTTAATTAAATTGCAAGGACATTCCTAAGTTGATTTAACTCTGTCTCAAATGGGTTTAGTAAAAGTTGGCAAGAAACTATAGCAACGTAAACCAAGATTAAGTCAAGCGAAGAGCATCCACACGGGTTTGTGCAGGAATTTAGCAAAGCCGATTTGAAGACCCGAATTACATGGGGAAACGTGGGCAGGGGGAAAATGGACTTGCAGAAAACAGCAGTTCCTTGCATTTCAGCAGCCCTATCTAAAGGAAGGGAGGTGTAAGAAGAGCCCTCTCCCCGTTTTCCGTCGTCTCCTGCACATGGCATTTTATTTTTCCATCTTTATCCACACATAATTTGTTTTAGCCATAAGCTTACAAAACGTTTGCCCAGAAGAGACTCGGGTTTTGTATGCAAGAAGGCAATGACTTCCCTTCAGGAAGGGGAAGGATCTTCTCTTCCCTTCAGGAGATCCAAGGATCCGGGCAGCCCCTCGCAGCTGCAGCCTCCCGCAACACAACCCGACCCAAACTCACTCCGATTGCAGAGCCGGGTGCATATCTGGAAACTCATCCTCAACCAACTCCTCAGGCTCGGGATTCACTTTCCAAGGTCCCCCAGCCGGGAACCCTCCACACCAGCCAGCACCAACCACTCCTCTCCCCATCTCTGTTTCACAGACAAATTTCATTTCACGTAATGCAAAAGCAGCCACACTTGCCTTCGCAAATAAGCCCTTCTTCCCCCAGCCAGGAACAGGCTGAACTCCACGGGTGGCTTTCGTAGCCATCCTGGGGAGGCTGTAATGATTCAGGGCCAGTTTAATGCTGCTTTTTATTCCGCTATAAACTGCGTTTACAGTTCTGCGCCTAGCAAGAGGGAAGCTGCCACGGTTTTCTCAGTGCTGTGATGACCATTTATAGCAGCACTCCAAGTAAAGATACCTCTGCCATAAAGTTTCGACATTGCCTCTTATTTCTGCAAGCAGCTGTTTGCAAAGCCCAGCTCTGCAGAGGGGGAGGCAGAGGAGAAAAACCCCGATGCAAGAGCAGCAAAGGGAGAAAGAGGTGGTTTCTGCCCTACCTGGGCTCCTGCAAAAGCTGTTCCCGGATCACAGAGGCAGCAGAAACTCCTTGAATCCAAAACTCCAGGCTGCAGAGCTGCCAAGGGAGGTCTCCAGTGTAGCCGAGGGTAGCAGTATCTCCCCCATGGTCAGCGAGGTGGGTGTCAGGTGGCCCGTCCTGCTGCTGCTGCTTTAAGCTCAGTGCATTGGTGATATTCCACCGAGCTTAACCGTAAGTGCCTCAATTCTTACATATATATACACACACATGCCTATATTAAAAACGACACTTTCAAGTATGTCCAGTTTTACTTTCCCATTAGTATTTTTAAAATTACTTAAAATAAAGCAGATATCCAAAAAATTTGAAACAAATTTACCATGAAAATACTATTTCCGCACCCAGCTGTCCATTAGGCAAGGCTGGACACATAGGCAGCCAACAGCAGCGGTCCCAGTTTTAACCCTGCAGCCCAGCTGGGTAGCTGCAGGTTTGTGGATTCACACACTCAGTAACGGAGAATCCGCCTCGCTGGGGGAGCTGCTTCCAAAAGCACTGCAGTCTGCAGCATCCTCCTCCTCTCCTTCCTGCCACCGCTGGGACGCTCTGGAGCCAGCGCTGCCGAGGACTTCTCCAACCTGCTGCTGCACGTCCAGCAGCTCAAGCCACTTCACCCATCTTCATGGGAGATTTGCCAGGAGCTGAAGGATGAAAGAGTGTAGCTACCTCCTGTAGCTGCAGCAAGAATATGTAGGTTTCTTCCTCATTACAGATGTGTTTAAAAGGGGAAAAAAAATAAGATGCTGGTGAGGGATAACACAACCCCACAGAGGCTGCCTGGGGTCCCCCCTCAGCCCACGGCCACCGGAGATGGAAATGGGCTGCAGATGCCTTCAAGCCTCCAAGTTCAGGAGCAGGAGACCATCAGGTCCCCTGGACAACAACAACACCCCCACACACACAGCCACGTGGATCCAGGCACTCCGGGGCAGGGGAAGGAGGCTCCTGCTCTGGGATAACCTGTCCTCAGCACAACCCATAAGGATGGGTACAGCCAGAAACTTTTTCCAGACTAAGCGTCGCAGGGTGTTGTCTTTGTTGTTTCTTTTGAACTCTTCTCTAAACCTCCCCAAATACATTACAGACTAGAACAACTTGCGACTGAGTCTGTAACAGTCCTTCCTTGCTTAAATCTTTACAAGTAAATAAATAAATAAATATCACCCTTGATAGCGTTTCAGACAGCAGTGAATTCCACAGCCCTGCTGTGTGGGTAATGACATGAAATCTTTCTTAATCTGCAAATGTCACCTTTCTCTTTACATTTCACATCCCTTTTGTTGCTCCCCTACTGCCAAAGGGAAGACTGAACACTCCCATGTGGCTACTCACATCTGGCCACCGTGGTATGAACTGTGGTGACATCCTCTCTCACGCAGCTCCTTTCTCAGAGACGCTCCCATCTTCTGCCTTAAGAGAGTTTTTCCACATCATTAATTATTTTTCTTTCATCTTCTAAATACTCCCCAACTATGCAATACACTTTCCAGCACAGAGTGCTGGAAATTCCCAGCCATTCCCAGCTGCTCACACACCATTCCCAACTTCCACATGGCGCTGCATCCTGCAGCCCTTCAGCTTCCCTGTACAGAAAAGGCACAGGGAGGAAGACTAGGCACGAGAGCGGGCCAGGAAGGGAGGAAGGACAAAGCACAGGGCTCTGCTCGCGCTGGCGCTGCCCCGAGCCATCTGCTCGGGACGCAGCCATCAATACCAAGCATAGCGGTGATCAATTTTTAATGGCAATAACAACGCTCTCCCCCCTCACTAACCAGCTGCACGCACATTATTTGCAGCTACTGCCAAACCCCGCAAAGATCCACCAGGGACCATGCTAATCAATTTTTATTTCTAATTAAACTGATTCCAACTATGCTGGGGAAGGGAGGGACGTGGGCAGGAGGGACTACCCCACGTGAAGGTCCTTTGGAAGGAGGCAGAGGGAGGATTCACACCGCGTGCTTGGGCTTTGGGACAAGCCAGCAAAGACTGAAGCTGCAGTGGAGCCCACAGCCATGCTGGCATTCAGGCCTGGGTTATCAAGTCTTTCCAAGTCTTTCCCTCATTCACTTCCCTTTTCTGGAGGGATTTCTTGGCTTTTTGCTCGAGACAGCTTATGCATACAGCACTCATGGGCTTCCTAGACAGGCCAAGCAGAGGGCCCCTGGACAAGTCCTCTCCCTCCGGCAAGCTCCGAGCTCCGCTCCCCCTGCCCTGCTGCAGCTCTCAGCCACAGACAGCTCAAAAGCGCCCGAGAGCCCATGCCGAGCAGGAAATGAAGAGCCACGGAATGCAGCCCTAAGGGTTGTGCTCACACTGGGAAGAGCTGGTAAAGCGGAGGGGCTGTCGCTGCTGGTTGGAGGGGCAGGCTCCTCACAGCGGCGGCACTCCTGGGCACTGGGGACTCGGAGCTACAGAAGAAGTTTGAGACACATTTGCAGAAACACCCTGGAAGCTTTAAACACCACATAGGGCAGTACTGAATGACTGACTGTTTCACATGCCTTATCATGCATAAACCCCTCTAAAACGCTCACCTGCTCAGGTTTCCTGGGCTGGGGAAGGTGGAAATGAATCAGACTGAGCTTATGCCTGCGAGACAGCAGCACGGCGGGTCCCTGCCGAGAGCGCGCGAGGCCGCTCACCGGGAGCTGCGAAGAGCGACAGATGCTGCTGCCAGAAGGGGGGACAGCCACAGCCCTGGCACCCCAGGCTATCCCGCTGCACATCCCTGCCCGGCCTCTGCACCCTCTGCTCTCCCACTGCACATCCCTGTCTGGTCCTGACCCCCTTGGCTCTCCCGCTGCGCATCCCTGCCCGGCCTCTGCATCCTCTGCTCTCCCACTGCGCATCCCTGTCTGGTCCCGACCCCCTTGGCTCTCCCGCTGCGCATCCCTGCCCGGCCTCCGCACCTCCAGCTCTCCCGCTGCGCATCCCTGCCCGGCCTCCGCACCTCCAGCTCCCCCGCTGCGCATCCCTGCCCGGGCAAGGGGACGAGCACAGCCGAGACCGAGTGGCCCTGCTCTGCCTGCAGCTCCACTGCCCTCAGCCTAACGGCAGCACGGGCCGTAGATTTGCCGCTGCTGGCCCTCAGATCTCTCGCACACCAAGCGCAACGCACGGGGACACGGCCTTGCCCGCAAGCAACCGCTTGGCTAGCGCAGGTACCCGCAGGCACCGATCTCCAAGTCCGCACCCCTGCGCGGCAAAGCCACCATTGATCCCCAATTCCAGCCGTGTGAGGCTTGAACGCGGCTTCGGAAAACGCGTCCCCGCAGAGCTGTTGCTGCTGGGAAGGCGTTTGCTGAATCCTTCTCATTTTGTATCGCACGCAGCAGCCGCTGCATCCTCCAAAGAACAAACAAATCGGCATTTTTTCCAGAGAAAGCACTTATGTGAAAGAATATTCCTCAAAGAAAAACAAAACCAAACATTGTTTTCTACAGTCTGATAACTCAAAAAGCCAAGTTTCCTAAAAAGTTAAAGGCAAAACTTGGCATCAATACACAGAACACTATCCACAAGTAAGCCTAGCAAAACTTTGGTCCTAAATTCTCCTAACAAGATAGCGGTGAGATGGGGAATGGGTCATTTAGACCCTCACAACTAGTCCTACCAAAGTATCATCATTTCCCACAACAATTTATTTTTCAAACCAGCAGTGGGAAAGAAATAGCAAGGGTCTCACAACCTGGTCATCCAGCCCAGCTTTCCATCGCTTGTCCCCCTTCATTTCTTAAGGGGCATTAAAGTGGCAACAGGCAACACACTGAGGGCGACTCCGTCGGGTAATTTATAACCTCAGTTTTTGTGCTGGCGAGTTGAGCAGTAGTTAATATACAGCCTTATCCGAGCACCTCCACAACAAGGCTTCATAAAACCCCTGAAAGATAACAATCGTAAAACTTTGAAAACATAAATTACCGACCCATAATGGGAGTTTTAAGTCTCCAATTCACCTGGAAAAGAAGAGGAGCTATAAATTAGAAGAAATACAAGCTCCAGAAGTGTACCTCTGTGCTAGCTTTCACTTTATGTACCCAGAATAAATTTCCATTTTCGACAGGGGGAAGATGTGTTTACTTATTTCCCTGAAAAATAGATGCCATGGAACAGATCTATCTAGAGCTTGATATATTATTTCCGCACCTGCCTTGCTGGAAGGCAAGGGGAGCGTACTTAAAATTAACACCAAGGCCAATATCTAAAACACCAACACACAAACACACTACAAGTTGTCACAGATTTTTTTTTCTTTTTGGCTACTAAATCACATATAGAGAATCACGTGGCAAACAAATGGCACACTCCAAGTGCCACCCTGAGCTGAGCCCTGTTGGTTATTAGTGCCCTTCTCAGCCCTACCTGGATCTTCAAGCCAAGGGCTACAGAGTTGGAGCTGCACGGCTCCTGTAGAAACACAAACAGTTTATCCTGAAACACAAACACGTTTAAAATAACCCAACAGTTCAAGCTACCTGAGTGTGGAAAGAAGTCATCATTTTACAGTGATCAGAGGTGTCTCAGGTGCCTAAGGGAGCAGACAAAAGGCGCAGTCCCTACAGACCTTACAACCTAATTAAGTTAATTAACCATGTTATTTCTGTGGTTGCCGGTATCTCCTTAGAAATCAAGGAATGAAGACTTGATAGGGAAGTACATAACCAGGAGCCTTATTGATCATAGCTGCACACAACGCCCAGACTCACTGTTCTAATCGACCAGGTGTTTATGGTTAATTCTACTGTTGTTTGTACGGTACAACCTACAGTTAATTCACTGTTGTTTTGGGTAGTACAACCACAATAACACTTCAAAAATGCAGACTTCAAACTGGACAGAGGTGGCTTTAGGGGTGACAGGAACACTGTGTCTAATACCCATAAGTGGGGATGTGAGCTGGGGTGCCAGAGCAGGGAGGAAAGGGCCAAGGTGTGAAAGCAGGTTAGCAAACACGCAAAAGCGACTCCAAGCCAAGCCTGGGGTGATGAGAAAGAAACTGTCAGCACGAACACCACGTTGCTCCTGGCGAGGGACTTGGCTGCTGACAACTCCCTGGAGCCTCAGCACCTCCACCCGAACGAAACGGCTGACCCTGGGAAACGAGAGCAGGCACGGAAGGATGAACATTGCGCTGGGAAAAAAAGCAGGGGCCAAGAGGGCATTTGGAGCACAACAGGCATACACAGTCCAAGGCAGTAACAGGCATGACGGGACCGACTCTCTAGCTGCCTCCCCCTGCTCCTCTCCTGGACAAGCCCTGAGCAGCTCCTAATGGCACAGAGAGGACTGCTCCTTTTCCAATAGGACAGTGGCTCATTTGAAACCCAGCTCCCTCTTAAAAAGAGCTCCTGGAATAGAATTATCCTAGCAGATTGGTGCTTTGACATCTTTCTTACAGGGAAAGCAGACCCAGGAGGTCCCTTGCAATTCAGGGCCACCAGAAAGAGCCATGGAGATGCACTTAATGCCTTGGTGGGAAACAGCCATCTCCTAGGCAAGGAGACACCTGCACGGGTCCTGTCCTACAAAAGGCTTTTCTGGGACTGTGGGCAGATCTGTCTCATCTCCTCCAGTGGCAAAATAGGGGTATTGTATATCAGAAAAGAGCTCACAATGCTGGGGCCACCACTGTGAGCCTGCATGACTTTCTGGTTTTGATGTCATCTACGTTGAGGCTTCAACAGCTCAAGGCTGGGCCACCCAAGGCGGGCACTTCACCTGGCACAGCTCAGAGTGACACTGCATCCACCAGCAGGGGCTCCCAACCTTAAACCCTGCCTTCATCCAAGGGTTTTCCTGACACTGCTGGAAAGATCCCCCGCTTCCACCTTGGGGTTCGATCGCAGCCCATTGCACAAGGAGCAAAGTGGGAGGGATGGATCTCACTGCCATTCCCAGGTGGATGCACAGAAATCCCGCGTGCAGGATGGCCCCAGCTGCCGCTGTCAGCAGGGGCCCCAGCTGCCAGCGCTCTGGGAAGCAGATGGGTGGCAAAGAGCAGCTCTCCCTGGCTCAGAGCCACGTGCTCCCAATTCATTATTTAAAAGCAGAAACCAGGCAGCATTTGTTGCCATATTGCTGATTTACTCCTGGCACAAACCTGGGCTGTGCAGTGCAGGGGACACAGCCCCCTGCAAGCGCGGTCACTGCAAGAAATAGGGCGACATGGTCAAAGCAGGACAGGATATGCTCCAAACAAAGTGCAAGGGCTACTGAAAAAAAGAGCAAAAACAGCAGAAACCAGCCCCAGGAGTGGCCAAATGCCCCCAGCTAGTGACAGCAGGGAAAAGAATAAACACAATTAAAAGGCAGACCGACCGCCCAGCTTCCCGGCGCATTTGCAGCGCGGTCTCCAGAGGCAGCGGCTCGACTGCCTGGGGTGAATTCTGGATCTCCTCCACGGCAGGCACAGCCAGCACTGGGCCCTGGCAGAAGCGTCGCTGACAGCGCCTCGTTTGCTACAGGATTATCCCTGGCTGCAGGGACAGAAACTCGATTAGATACCTGGGGAAGCTCACACCACTCTGTGCTTCACAGGGGATTCTTTTTTACCCACTTAAACAGGACTTTTTGTTCTACTCCTCTACGTGCTATAGTAGATTTGCAGCCCTGCACCACAATTTCAGGGGCAACCTGGCCTTTTTTCCCCAAAGATTTGGTGCAGTTGCCATAATCCTGAATGCAGAGATATTAAGCAGAGAAAGACAGGCAGAAAATCACCCTCAGCAGTTGTACTTTCATACCCGTTCTGATCTGAGCATCAAAGCCTTTTGAAGTGCAGCCACGGCCCGTGTTTCACAGGGGCGCACGGGGGTTGGCGGCTGCTCTGCCGAGAGGCTCAGAACTCCCCAGCCCCAATAATTTCACCCAACAGAGAGAAACTCTCTGCAAAAAGGCAAGTGATGATTTTAAGCCCTACGCTGAGCCGGGAACAAAGCAAAGCTCAGAAGCAAGAGGCTGTGGTGCAACCCCTGCACTGAGCTACTAAGTAATAAATGCCGGTCACCTGCAATCACTGCAGCTTCCCCTGGGCCCAGCCTGGTGCACTGAGGAGCTCAGCAGCTTCCCAGTGCAACAAGGTGGCACCATGCAAGATGCTCAGGTGGGATGGAGGGGACAAACAGCCCAGGAAACATGCAAGAATAGCAAAACATGGCAGGTACGGTGCAATCTGCCCTCAGCACCACCTCATCCAAATGCATGTCCTGGCATTTGCAGTGTGTCTGCACTGATCCATCACGTGCAAGCCCTCGAGGTGCTGCACAAGCGCCAGCCCCACACGGGGACAGCACCTGGCTATGTTATTTGCCTGCGCCTCGCAACCCACAACAAGGAGCTTCCAGCAGTGCAAGGAGCTTCCAGCAGTTCTGGCTTCTCTGTTAAAGATCAAACCATTCATTTAGCCAAAAGCTATTTGCAAAATAGCATTACGTTATTTTATATGTATAACATAATATTATCATATAGTTTTTCTATAATACGCATAATATAGGTATGTAATATCTATAAAAAGGGCTGAAACACTTCTCTTTCAACCTCATTCACTCTTCAGCAAGTTGCATGGATTTCTGCATTATGGAGTGAGGGCACCTCTCACCTCTCCAGCTCTACCACAGCGGCTCCCTCGCTTTTCCTGGCACTGAGCATTTCCTTTAGCACCTGTTCTCTTCTACTCCCCAGTTCCCTCTTATTGATCTAGAAATAATTCCTTGAGAAATATTAAGTTAGGAAAGACAAGTCAGGCATTTGAAGGAGCCTTAGCCACCAGCAGGACCCCCAGACCACAGCATCTCTGGATGCTGAGGTACAAAGAGACACTGAATTCACGTGAGCCCCAAGCACAGAGCGAGGGCGATCCCGGAGCAGCTCCAAGACATTGTGTCCTTCGACGTGTCGGGATGTTGGAGCTGCTCCTCTTGCTGGGAGCAGGAGGGCAGCATCCTGCTGGAACAGGCGACCTCGCAGCCTGTTTGCCACAAGGCAGCACCACAGGGCTGCTCCCTGCCTCACTCTGCAACAGGGATGTAAAACCCTGCACAGATTTACCTGCCCTCCTGACACCAGGAAGGAGGATTCTGAGGATTTAGGAAGAAAACTGCATGCGCAATAAGGAGATTGACTGCTTCCAATTCAGAGATGAAAGTAAGCAAAGGAATACTTAATTTAGGCATGAAATACCCGTTCCACATAGCAGCCGCGGCTCAGGATTAACACACAGCCCCAAAACAGGCTGCTCTGAGTATTTCCTAATTCATCTTCCCAACCCCCTACAAAGTTTATGCCACTGGGTCAAACCCAGGAATTTCCCCGAGCTGCTGGTAGGCAAAGGCAGCCTCTCACCACAGGGGAGCCCTCACACCTGGCAAATACCAGCATTTTCTGGAAAACACAAAGAATCTTTAAAGCACACTGGTGCCAACTGAGATAAGGGCAGCTTTGCATCACCAGCTTCTGCAGAACTGCCATGCTTCCTGACAGCTAGCTTTGTGCTATGATTTTTTTTTAGGGTAGGGTTGTTTGTTTCTTTATATTTGATCTTTGGGTAGAGCTTAGGGCCTTTGCATGCGAGGGGATGGGGAGAAGAGGAGCCTTCGCTTGGTGCCCTGACCAGCCCGGCCACCCAACCGGGGCCCTCAGGGAGGTACCGGGTGGCCACCCAACCCATGCCCTAACAAACAGGGGGGCTGAATCTTGATTAAGACAGGGCAGAAGGTGCAGGGGACAACCACAGACCAGCCCGCTGCTCCAGGGGACCCTCAGGGCTGGAAGGGATTCTTACATCTAGCAGCAACTCCTGCTTTAAGCTGCATCAGACAACACGTGGCAGTCGGGACCTTTATTTCCCCACACAAACAGAAGCACCACCAAGAGACCAAGCAGCACCACGTGTGCAGAAAAGGTGACAGCACCTGCAATGAAGACAGCGACTCAGAATCTCCTCTAACTCGGACTACAAAGAAACAGCCAAGGTTAAGGCGAGGGTTCAAATGAGCCCTCATTTGAGCCTGCAATGCTTTGCTTGCAGTGGAAATCAAGCTGTTAAAAAACACACGCTGCTTCATGGACCACAACTCAAGTGGAGGAGGGTAGAATTATTAACATTTATTTTGCAGGCTCAGCAAGAGACTGCTGCTTGTCGCAAGGCAGTGATTTAGCTGGCAGGGTCGCTGACACCTCTGCTTAAACACACGGGGAAGACACAAATCCAACCACATCCTGATGCAGAGCATTTCCTGATCTCCAGCAATACTCAGTAGTCCTTTCTCCTTAAATCCTGAACAGTCTCACTGCAGAACACCTGGAGCTGTCAGAGGAAGACGTGACTGACTGAGCCAATTCCCAGCGGAAAGCGGCACTCGCGACTGTCAGGAGAATCAGCAAATTCTGCTGGAGCCAAAACTCAGCCCTGGCTCAAAGTGAAAGCTAGAGCCAAGTTCAGTTAATATTAACAAGGGGGCAAGTCAGATAAATTGCAAAATTCCGATGACTTCCCTGTTCAGGCTCAATTCTCTTATTTGAATTCCTTCATCTTCTAAGTGGACAAGAGGGAGAGGGAAATGCAGGGAAAAGCAGAAAAGACAGCTCATCCCCCTGACAAAGGCGAGGGCTGCGGAGCATCATCCTACTTGAATTTTAAGCAAAAAACCTCACTGCTTTTCCTTTGAATGGAACAAGCCCATTGAAACATCCAGTCTAACTGGGCAGGACACAGCACTCCCGAGAGCCGGTGAGATCCGTCCTGCGACCGCAGCTCCCGCAGCAGCAAGTGATGCAGGAGGCTCCGCTCCCATGGGAAAGGAGGCAGCAGCAGGATGAGCTCACAGCCCTGGACACTAGAGAGCCTGCTGGGGCTCAGCTCCCCGCTCCAAACCGCAAGGAACAGGAGTGACTTTTCTGAAGAGGCGGCTCCGGTTACGTGCCGCGGAGCTCCCGGCTGCCTGGCGCAGGGTGCAGCTACGCCGGGAGCCCTTCCCAGGCGCAGCTCCCGGGAGGCTGCGCTGCTGCGGGAAGCTGCGCGCTCGCCTGCGCTGCACAGCGAGAGCCGCTTCATCCCCGCGCCCTCCGCGACGAGCCAGGGCAGCCTGGGCAGGACTGAACAGCCGCTCTGCGCTCACCTCTGCTCAGAGACCAAGAGCAAAGAGCCAATACATTCACAAAGAGCCAGGGGGAAAAACCACCTCTTGAGAGGCCACATATCAGGGCTTAGCCTGAGCAAGCTTCTCCTTGGTGTCAGCAACCCAACATCTCCCTGTCAGCAGCTGCCAACACAGTCTGAGATGCAGCAGCTTCAAGGACCAAGTCCACTTCTCAAGAACTGCTCGAGTGCTGCATAAGCTTCTACAGTAAACTTAGCCTAAGGCTACAGCAAAACCAACACATTTGGAGAACAAGGGGCCTCCACAAGCATGGACTGAGTCCAGACAGATCTGGCAGTTCTCCCTCTGCCAAGAAGTTCTCCTGGTCTCCACCAAGGTCTTTGTCTCCACAAAAGTTCCTCCATGGGCACCTCTGAAGCGAGGCCGTGCCCAGTCACTGCAGCTGCTGGATGTGCCAGGCACTCAGCTTCATCACTGAACACCGCTAACAAAAGGTGCTGCTGGAATAAGTCGTATAAGGGGTAGTAGCTTAAGAATCGGAGAGCAGAGCTGCAGTTTCATATGACTGTAAATACTATGAACTGCACTCAGGTTGTAAAATTCGGCAGATCAACTCAAAAAAAACAAAAGAAAAAAAAATACCACAAGAGCACAGCAATCCATCTCTGCCATTAATCAAATTCCTGTAAGGCTCCAAAGTCATTCTAAAAACCTCGAGCGGCTTCATCCCTATCTGCATCGTGCAGGGCTTTTCCATGAGAGCTGAATTTTGTGGGTGCTGAAGCACAGGCTCTGGAGCAGCAGCCGAATCCAGCGCAGGAGCCCAGGATGAAGGGAACAGCACCGGGTGCCGCTGTCACTCCCCCACTTGCCTGCTGCCAAATCCACATCAACATATTAATGAAAGAAAAACCCTCATCAAAGTCCAGCCGGATTTGCTCTAGCTGTCCCATCAGTTTGATGAATGAACATTATCCCTTAAGCACTCCCACCACAACCTTCAAGCGATTCTAATTCCCCATCACACTTCACTGGGGGTCAGCACCTCTATTTTAACACCGGGTTTAAAGGCAGCAGTCTGTATAATTAGTACTGCCAACAAACAGCAGCCCAGCAAGCCCCGAGAACTGTGCGTGCAGCTCCTCGCCTCCAGCAAAGCTTGGACACATGGTGAAATTGGGAGTACCATGTGCAGCAATGTACCTCTGGCTACACATTTTGGATTGCCTGTATTTTTGTGCCATATTGCACAATTTTTGCATTGTTTGGCAGATGGATCCACTCCTGAGGTCCCCTGCATTTGCACTGCTCCCTATTTAGAGGAGAACGATCCAGCTAAATGCCCATGTTGGAAATTAAGTGCCAATTCAAGAGATCATGTCACTGTAGCTTGGACAAAAGGACTCCGCAAAGCAAGATTAACAGACTCAACCTAGGACTAAAACACAGGTCTAGAGACAACTTGATAAATTCAGAAAGTCCTTTCTGAAAAACCAAACTAGAGACCACTGGACAAGAACAGTAAACGCTTGATTTTTAAGCATGAAATAGTCCAGCTGATTTTGGATCATGCACCCACATCTTAGTCTGCAAGATCAAAACGTTTAGGGGTAAGTGAACAAACAGGATTTGCTTTTTACAGTTACTCTTATTGTTCTACATGTTCTATGTGTGCATCACAGAAACAACTGGCAGATCTTACAGAACTTGCTGAAAAAGACCTATTTTTCTGTTAATTGGGGCAAAAATTTCAGTTTTCCATCTTCACCTTCTTGGTACATTTCTCCCTGATGTGCGAGATCACCTAAAAGGAATCCGACTCCCTCTTATAACCCCCGCAGGTCAGACTGCAGTTATATTTCTCCCTTTCCATTGCAAAGATGTCAACAGCTCTGCCAAAGATCCCCAAATCCACCGGGCTGCTGCAGCCCGGCCGGTGTCCGTGGCAGGATAACGCCGTGCACAGAGCCCTGTGAACCCACGTGTGTCACTGACGCTCCCCGCGCCAGGCACCGCGGCCAGGCAGCACCGCGATGCTCCCATAGGCTCCCACGGCTATAGGTTCCCGCCGCTGTTTCCTAGGCAACCAGCACGGAGCCATACGCGCCGGCCCTGCGCGGGGAGGCTGCAAAGAGCCGCAGCGCAGCCCTGCGACGCTCCGACTTCTGGAGCGGGTTTGGGTCGCTGTGGTCCCTCTCCGGCATGGGGAGCACAACTGGCTGCACATCTCAATCTACATCAACCTTGACGGTTTTCTCCTTTTTATTTATTTTTTTAGAATAAAGCATCATATTGGGGCTCTTAAGGCACGATCCAAATGTTTCTGGTTGTTACTGAAGGAAAACTATCCGAGATAGGAAGGGGGATCCCGTTACCAGCCCAGGTTTGCAAGCAGGCACTATCCTTGCTCCTAGCAGGACTGGAAAACATCTCTGCTTTAGCAAAGAGCAGCTGCATCCTGCTGGGACCGATGTCACCCAAGTCGCATTCATCTAGATAACGCTCATCTTCCCGAGCTGGATAAAAGCATCTCCGGTGCTCCGCCTGCAGATGTGATTCACTCCTGCCACGCTCCCACTTCCCGAGCGCCCTTTCCAGGCCACTGCTGTCAATGCTTTTTTCTGCATAAGAGCACCAGTTGTATCAATCCCACGTAAAACCCTCTTCCAATGGGAAGCAAGGATCTGTTAGACACCGCAGTGTTTCTTCACAGTGCTCAGGGTCACCTCTTGCCCCCAAGGAATAGAGTTTTTATAGAAAAATACATCAAGGGAAAATCCCCATGGACTTGGGCATCGCTATCACACTTCCATAGAGCTCACACGCAACTCACATTTTCCTACCTCTGCACCTCGCTGCCAATGACCTTTTGAACACCAACTGCGATTAATGGAGCTGCCAATCCAGCACTGAATGGCTGCAAATTGCAAGAGATGCTCATCACATTAACATGCAGCAGCCAAAATAATGACACTCCATCAAATCACCGGCGTGATCCCGCCAACGCCGGGACACCTGCTCTGCAAGCTGAAACACCACGGTCCTCCTGGGAAGTTAATGCACCAAGGGCATGAGCGCGGGCTAGCGAGGGGCTACCCGCTCTGGGGGTCTGAAGCGAGGCTACTGCATCCAGTGGTCACAAAGACACCACCGAGGCAGATGCATCTTGTTTGAATATGAAACACTGGGCATCAGCACTTCTCTGCAGGCTGGGGAGCATTTGCTTTGCAGAAAGTAAATGTGAAGAGGCCCCTGCAGCCATCTCCTGGCGGCTGTTACACCAGGAGGCGTGAAACTTCCTCCAGAGCCTGGCCAAACCTCGTGCTGTTTCACACCTGTCAGCATTAGGGTGGTAGAGAAATATTAACCACTAGCATCTCTCTCCTGCCTGCAGAAGCATCAGGTTTCGTGCTGCAGTGTCGCTGTCCGGCTGCTCTGCCTTGTGGAAAGGGGATGGAAGTTGCCTCTGAACTTTGCACGCTCCTCTAGGTGAGCACCTTCTTTAGGTGAGAACCACTTGTGTATTAACCAAAGGGCAACTTCCAGAGACAGATTGCTCTGGAGGCAGCCACAGAAACAAGCACAACATTGCGAGGGAGAGACCCGACAGCTGGGAGAGGAAGCAGGGACCAGTCCAGCACCCACTGCAGCAACGGGGGAGCAGGTAGATGAGGAGGAAGCTCGTTACTGCACAGACGCAAGGGCCAGGACCCGCACAGAACACACAAAGCAACAAGACAAATCACATTAACTCGGTACAGCTGATCCATCAAGAGATCACTACTATAAACATTCCCTAAGAGCTCCCAAACCTTCTCCATTCCAATGGTGCCAATGCAGCCCTGGCAGCTGCGCAGGGCAGCGTTGCAGAGCGCTGCATGGCACAGCGCCGAGCACCCAGGCAGGTCGCAGGGCAGTTTATCCTCCCTCAGAACCAGCCCTGCGATTTCTGGCAGCTCTCAGGCTGATATCTAAGTGCAGTCAACAGTCCTAAAGGGTCAGCAATAAACTCCGCTCTCCCAAAGCGGCGAGAGGAGGAGAAGCGCATCAGGAAGCAAACTCCTCAGCTCAGCCTTAGTCCTGATGCAGAAGCCACGTAACAGAGCCGCTTCCCTCCGCACCCCAACCAGCGGCTCAGGAAGAGCCCTTGGCTTTAGCATCACACACACCCCGAAGCACCTGCTTCGCACTGCGGGCTTCAGAGAGGGCTCCACGGGATGGGAGCTGCGGGAAAAGCCCTCGCCGCTCGGAGGCCGCGGGTAACGGGGCAGCGCTCGGAGCAGGGGCCGCGCCGCGACCCCGCAGCTCCGACCGCCCCCGCGGGCCGCGCAGCTCCCGGGCTCCGCTCCCGGCTCCCAGCTCCCGTTCCCGGGCAGCCCGCTGGGGAACACGCGCCCGGAGGGAGCCGCAGGCAGCGCCCGCGAGCGACGGCGCGAGCCGAGCCCGGCGCGGGGAGCAGCGGCGGCCGCGAAGCTGCCTCCGCGGGGCTGCGGAGCCCCTACACGGGCAGAGGGACCAAAGCAGGAGCAGCCGCCCGGCAGGGCACACCCGCCGCGGCTCCCGCCGAGCCCGTAACGCGGCGGCGCCGCCCGGGGCCCGCGGCGGGCGGCTCCGTCCCGGCGCTCACCGTCCTCCTGGATGCGCTGCAGGCACAGGGCGAGGCTCTTCCTCCAGCCCGGCATGGCGGCGGGGCGCTACGGGCCGCCGGGCTCCATGGGGCGGCGGCGGCGGCCGCGGCTCC
>NW_020456198.1:6285857-6310176 GCF_003342845.1 Nothoprocta perdicaria | reverse complement strand
GGAGCCGCCGCCGCCGCCGCCGCCCCGCAGCGGGAGCCCGGCGCGTCCCCGGGCGCGCGCAGCCCCTGCACCGGCGTCTGCAGGGCAGGCAGGAGCACCTGCGCGCCGTAATCCCTCCGGGACTGCCAACCGACACCTTGCCCGGCTATTTAGAGGAAAGCGGGTGCAGTGGCTGCACCTGGAGGCTTGGTGGGGCCAGGCAGAGCCACCGCTCGGAGACCTTTCCTGGGAAAGAGCAGCACCTGCAAGGGGGTGATGGGCCCAAGCGCTGCTCTCCCCTACACCAAAGTGGGCGACACTGAAAAATCGTGGAAACAAAGAGGTTTTCTCCCCGTATTTACTATTAGGGTAGAAATAAGCAAGTATTGACTCCCCAGCGAGCTGGAGCTTCTTAAAGAGCTCCTGTGTTCAAATTAAATATGACAGCTTTGTGCAGCTTGCTCCTCAAGGAGCAGCGCGCAGCGCTGCGCAGCTGGGTTATAAATGTGCACGATACCCTTGGGACAAGCAGCCGCGCAGGACTCCGTGGCTAGATGTGATCAGGCCCCATCACACTAACTTACGGGAAGTCTGTAACATGCAGCAAATATTCCAGCTGACAACAAAACTCCAAGGTTTATAGAGAAAGAGTAATCTGAAGGCAACACAGGCTGGTGTTCAATAGCTAAAGCAGAGCTCGCACAATTACTGTTCACCCCCACAGGCAACTCAATTTGCCTTTTTTATGCCATTGTTTCCTCAACTGTCATTGATAGTTGCTTGATGCCATCCTCATTCTCTGCTATTAGGAAACAATTGCCAGAAAAGTGACAATTATTGACCCAGGGTTCTCAGGTAAAGCATGGAGAGTCTGAGGGAAACGTGAATTATGAAAGAGCGTTATAAAAAAGGTCAAATCTGCACTTTGGCGCTCGTCTGCTGCTGTCACCTACACTGGCTGATCCCACAGAAGTCTCCTTTACATTATCTCTTTAGACTATCATGGCTACAACAATGCAACTTCTAAAGCCCATTAGTGCCACGGCAATGATTAAATGCAGATAATAGCAAGCACATTACTGGTGGAAAATGTAGCCCAGGGCTTTTAACAAGCGCTGCATGCGTTAGCACTGGGAGCACCCACGCTCCCACGGTGGGATTCTCAAGAGCTCTTCGCTTCAGCTTAACTTAACGTCAGCCCTCAAATGGGAAATTGTGCTGGGGAAAACAAAGCCCAACTAAAAATACCGGTACTGAATTCATAAGCAGTGTCTGTATCAAACGATGCTTTGGGATATGTTTGGAGGGGAGATCCCTTCTCTGCAAGAGTCAGCAGTAGGCACAGAGGTATTTCAAGCAGCAGAAATGCAGAGGAAACCTCAGGAGTGAATATCCCTGTCCTTGAACCATGCCTGCAGCCCACCGGCATGACCGAGGTTCCCGACAGGCTCTTGGGCACCACCAGGGCTGCCCTGCAGGCTCTTTTTTGCCCTCCAGTATTTATGTTTGGTCCCCATCCTCTCTGAGAAATGCCTCAGAATTAGACAGAGGCCAGGTTAGTCTCTGTCTGGGTTGTAGTGAGGATGCTGTGCGATCTGGACAGTTATTTAGAAACAAACCTCAACCCAGTCCCAGCAGTATAAGAGCTGCTTTTCAAACCTGCAGTTGAAGATGCAGTTGCTGGAAACATCTTGTCCCCATCAGCCTTCAGGACTCCCTTCCCTCCTCCCTTTTTTGCCCACACGAGCACCACACATATATGGCACCCACTTGCCCCATGCCCAAGAGGTCACCCTCACAGAGCCACATCACCCTCTTATGAGTAGGGCTGGTGCTCATCACCCATCGTAGAGATCTCCATCCCTTCCCATTGCTGCATAAGAGGTTTCACTCCAGAAATCCACTTAACAGCAAGATCATAACTTGCTTCTGGCTACATCTCTGCTCTTCACTGCAGAGCTGTAAAACTTCAGGTAAGTTTTACCAGTCACTTAAGTGAGAAAGAGTCATCAAGCATGGGACGGGCAGTTGTGCCACCAAGAACCCCAGGGACCCGGGATCTCAGCCTGACAGTGTTCAGCTCTGCACTGCACTTTGCCTTGCTGGCTGAAAAGTGCTTCTGCATGGGGAAGCATCTGCGAGATGTCCCTGCAAAGACAAATTGCATCTTTCTTGGCTACCAGCTCTCCGATATGCAAGTCTGAGAAAGAAGAAAAAGGGAAAGGGAAAAAGTTGCTTACTTGGGATTTGCCATTTCTCCTAGGAATTGGTTAATGTCTTAACATCCATGGAAGAAATATGTACTGCTGTTTATTAACATGACAGTAGGCCCTGCCATGCTTTGAACCCGAGAGGAAGGGAAGGGAACACAGGAGAGTGTCCGTGCCAGGTGCTCAGGAGCAGCCAAACTCAGGGGAGCAGCTGCAGATGGGACTATCCATCCTACAGTGAGGAACATGAGCATGTGCTTTTCTTGAAGACAATCAGCAGCACTGCCACCAGGTAACATTCAATGTTGTCTTCTGGTAACTCACCAGAAGCAGTTAGAAAAGCGACAGGTCTCAGAAAGCAGCTCCAAGTTTTGCCAGTGCACCTGAAAAATGCTACTACAGTGAATATTTTGCTTCCTCACCCTCTTCAGTTCTGACCAGACTTCAACTGTCCATAACCCAGTAAGGAGCACCGTCCATTTCAAAGCAGGGAAGGAAGCAAGAGAGTTGTAAACCATGCCAAGAGAGGGACTGTTAATGAAAATGCAACATATGTTTGCAAAGAGAACGGGTAAAGAAACCAAACAGACAATAGTGACTATTTCCGTGTTCTGATCTCTCCCAAACGAGGTGGCAAGGAAATAAGTACTGTGGACAAAAGTCAGAAAATAAAGAGCCTCCTTCACCTCTGTGTGTTTTAGGCTCTGTCTTATAGTGTTTTATGAAATATTGAAATTGATATTCCATGTGGCTCCATGGTATTGCGGAGGAGGTGTTTGGCACTCATCAAGGCTTTAATAAAGCAATCATTGGACTTTTGCCTGATGTAGTTATTCATTCTGAAATATTATTCTAGCTCTCTCATTGCACTTGTCTATATTTGACTAATGGCAGCAATGCCACACACACTTCTGAGCTCTCTGTGGGTACAGATTCAATCCATTTCTTTCCTCAGTCATTTCCAGAACAATATCTATAATCACACTCTAAGCTTTCTTTTGTGATATATATAGCAACACTTTGGGGCTTTCTGGGCTTCTATTTTAAGTAAATTTTGTATCAGGAGGTATTTCATGGATGCTGGAGCTTTGTTCAACATTAGGCTAGGGATCACTCGCGCAAAAGTGCAGCTTTCCTTCAGAAATGCCTCGCAGCAGTAACAACCCCTTTGGAGGTAATAACCCCAATTCATCCTTCAGTCCTATCCCGAGCAAGGCAAGCATCAGCCTTGGGTGTGAGGGGTGGCCGCTGTTAGGCCTGGCCTAGTTAAGGACAAGCACTTGACTAACTTCCATTACACAGGGCTTGCTAATGTCAAAGTTGTAATCTGCGCTCCCTGCTAACCTGGGCAGAATTTTCCTGGGAAGGCTACAAACGGAGGTCGGATCATCCTGCTGTTCTGGGGTTTCTGCTTGTGCCACTTCAAGCAATGTCACATGCATGACACCACGGAGGAGGCAGGGGAACAGGTTTTACTCTCGGATGTTGGAGCTGCAGGAGAGCTGCTCACTGACGGGCGGAAACTTGCACCGGGTGCTCCCAGCCGCACAGACAGTCGGACGGGCGGCTGTAGCAACAGTCTCTGCTGCCATCTACCGCGTTGAGAGAGACCCAGGCACCGCACGAACCACCAGCCTCCGGGACTGCTGCAGAGGGATGCAAGGAAGGAAGGAAAGCCCATGGAAAACTGCTGCTTCTGCCCTTTCTCTCTCTGCTTGCAGAAGGTTTCGCTATACGGCCCCTTGAGCGATTGCCTGCTCCAACACAGGGCTGCTGAGCTGCGTTGTGCAGCAGGACAAGCATCTCTGCAACCTCCTCTTCGTAAATTGGGCCTGGGCAACTCAGGCAGTGCCTGGCGATGCAAAAGCCCTTTATTTTCAGTAATTAGAGATTTACCTGCAGCCAAGATGGAAGCCCAAACTAGATCATGGCTTTGAGTGACAGCGGAAAAAAGTCCTACAGTTCTGAAATGCACCTGACGGCAGCTCTGAGTACTCTGATATGGGAATATCAGATCAGGAATACATACAAGATAATAGCACAAGGGCTTATTTTTAATTAATTAATCAGAGCTGCCATGTAGCTTCTATGCAGATATATGGTGGATGACTGCGAGGTAACCAACATCCATGTGCTAGTGAACCTCCAACCTGAATCATGCTCCAGTGCATCAGTGATCATAGACCAGAGATCCAGTACACAGCTTTCGTCCCTCCTCTGCATGAGGGATCACATCACACATGCAGCCCTGGTCTGTGTCACGGTGCCAGCCCAACTTCTGCTTGGTGACAAGGATGAGACCCTCTACAACCAGGAAGGGTCACATCTCCACTCATGTGTCTCCAAGGGCAATTCAAGTCCTGCTAATGGCTAACAGGATAAGGATTTCTTTACACACACACACACACACACATATGTATATATACAAATAGTGTTCTAGTCTGAGAAGACAAGTTAGAAACCTCAGCTAGTCTTCCACGGTTCCCAGAAAAACAGGCTGCTTGGAACTGACCTGAAATTCCACTCAGATCAATTTTAATGACACCAGCATGAATTCAAGATTAAAAAACACCAACAGCAATTTAACAATATTGCACTATGACTAGTAAATGAAAATTACCCCTCCTCCCCCAAAGTAGTTAATTAATATGCCAGAGGACCCAGATTCCTGCCCCCATGTCAGGAAACCTGAATATGCTGCCACGAGCCTGCTGGTTTAAAATAATTCAACTCAAACAGTGGGACATAAACAGAATCATTTCACAGGCAGTGAAGGTGAAATAAATACAGCTCACAACATCACTCTGACATTAAATGAACATAAATAACAGGTTTAAACTCAGTGTTAGAAAGCAGTTTCTTGGGAAAGTTACATTTGCAACGAGCATGTGTCTGTCTTCTTGACACAATCGATAGCCCAGTGATTTCTTCAAGAGGAAAAACCCACAGCATGAAGCAGGTACATGAGCTTTAAAGCTCCCAACCATTATAGCTGCTTTTACCAGGTGCACCCAGCTTTACCGCTGCAAAAGCTGAACCTGCTAGGCTAGGTTCAGATTAAAGACAGTGCTTTAAGCAGAACAGCCAGGAATGCACTAACAGCATCTGCACCAAGGAGGACCAGCACTCTGGAACAGTAACTGATTTCGGGGAGAAAATATGTTTCCTAAGGGGAAGCTGTACTGTGGTTGTTCCTCTTTATTTATTTTAATAACCGATAGCCACATGTTTTGGACATATATCGGGGAGGAGCATGGAGGCCACGCTCTTCCCACAAGCACCTCTGGGCTGTAACCCCCAGCTCTGCTCTGCGCTTCCCCCCTGGCCTTACCTCTGTCCTGGGTCCACTGCAGACACAGCACAAGGCTCTTCCTCCAGCCTGGCATCCCAGCCCAAGAGCAGGACACGCAAGTTCGCAGGGTCTCGAGAGGGTCTGGAAGGGAAAACGCAGCTTCTTTGCAGGGCTAAACCTCAGCGTGGAGGCAACTCCATCCGCGCCTGCAGATCCAGCAACCCTGCACTTCATATGAGAGCCTCTCTGTGAAGCACCCGGGCTGCTTTTTGCTGCAGGGACGGAGCAACTTCACGTGTCCACAGAAAAAGAAACAGATGGCGAGAGAAGAAGGGTGGACAGATGAATGGGTAAATCTCAAGGAGCTGAGCAGGCCCTTAAAGGGCAGACTTGCCTTTTACGCCAGCTCCACAAAGGCAACACACAACAAAATACTCCCGATTCCAGCAGCTTGTGGTTCCTGTGCAGGGAATGTTAATGTTCCCTGCCCTCATCGCTGCCATTTAACTGATAAACCAAAGAGTTTTCTTTGCAATTTCCCTGCTTCTTACATCTCCAGTTCAGAAAACATGTGTGTTTATACCTGCCTGTACAGGGAAACATTGACAAATTTGCTTATCTTACCATTAGTGCTCATTTTTTTCTTATGCCAGTCAGAGTCAGGAAAACGCACGCGCACTCCTCAAAGGAAGAAGAGTCACTATGCCCATTTTCACCATAGCTTGCTAAAATCCATATAAAAATGGCATCAGCCCTTTTTTTTCTGACCAGCAAAGGGAGACTTTTTGTTTTTGCTGCAGCAATTCCCGACACTCCTGCAATTTTAAAGCTGGAATACAAAATCCTGGGTTAAGTTCCAGGTATCTTTGCAGAAATACACAGATCAGAGCGAAAAGAGAAGATATGCTGGGGACTTTGTCTTGGAAAGAGACATAAACTTTGTTGTGAAGGAAAGGGAACCACTTTTGGATTATTCACTTCAAAAGAACTAGCCTGCAAGTAATTTTGCTTCTGCCACAATTTATTTGTAGCCTCTTGCATCAAACTTCCTCTTTAAAAAGCTCAAACTCTGTGTGCTATTGATTGCATGGAGAGTTAAGCAGTAGAAACTGAGAAAATTATTGCCCTGTTTTAAAGGGCTACCTAACATAGCACAAACTAGCCAGGGTACGATAACTTCTGAGCTATTCATTGCCTAAAAGACACCAGAAAATGTCTCTTCCTTCACAGGAAGAGAATTTCTCCATCCTCAGAGCGACGTGGATTCAAACCTCACATCAAGAGGCTATCAAGCTGCTGCATGGTGGCACAGCACCCTAACCCCAAGTTTTATTTTAAAACGTTCAGCTGTTAATTGCCTACCATTATATTTCACCAAACCACGATGCAGCAACCAAAACGGGTTTCACTTCTTCCTGGGGCCTTGATGTTCTTGCTGGCTATAAAAGAATCAGTCTCAGAACAGCAAATCCTCCAAACATCAACATAATTTGTTTTTGAATGTCTTTTCTAAATGCAGTTTTTGGAAGGGAGGTAGGGGAAGGGCACATCCAGGCTTTCCATCTGATCCATTTGGAGCTCGTACAGCATCCTCACCAAACCCCTCAAGGGGACCAACCTCCCCTGCCTCTTAAGAAAAAACTTAGAAATACCAACAGTGATCCCTATCTTCCTCAAAAATGATGAAAAAGCCTTTTGTGTTGCTGCAGCTCTGTGGAAGTAAACACAATTAGGCCTCTTATGCCAAAATGAGCAGCATAATGAGAAATGCTGCACGAGTTCCTCCCTGGGAATCCAGGGCTCTCGGCAGCCTTAGCTCACGCACACTCATTTACATAGACTGCACAAATTCCTGGTAAGAGTTAAGCCTGGCGCAGATGCGCTGAATCGGTGTCATACACACAAAAAGACAACTCCCCCTTCCTTATCCTGTTCCCTTTAAATTGAGCATATTTGGCTTAGCCACCTAGTAGCGATGTTCTTATTCCTGCTACCCCTGTCATTAATCCCAGGGGCAGGATTAAAAGGTATCCTAGAACAGACTTCCATAGGTCAAGGTTGATACCAGGCCTTTTTGAGGGAACCAAGTGTATGCAAACTTGCCAGGTCCCGGGCTGCAGGTGTGAGAGCGCTGGACTGACGATCCGCGGGTGCTGGAATCCTCTGTGCTGCCTGCAGGTGCCTTCGTTACCGCCCACTGCTCTGGCCACTGTTAATTGAGAAAGGGAGGAGAGCTAAAGGTTATCTCGTTGCTGGAGACCATCAGCTACAGGGCACCAAGCAGGGCTGCTGATTGACTCGCTGACAGGGTGGGGAGGCCTGCCCAGAGCTCCACAACCCCCAAAATACCCAGTCTGCTGTTCCCAGTGAGCACAGGAGCATCAGCCCTGCAGCCCTCGCTCACAGGAACAGCACCAACTAACCTGCAGTTTCTAAAGATTGATCCCTTTTTCCACATCCCATCAGGTAACCTTCCCCGTAGCCTATTTTTCCTCACAGCCCTGGTTACGTATGGTGACCTTGAGCAGAAAGAAAGGTTTTAAGAGAAGATATGGACACATGGAGGGTGTGGTTTGAGCAGAGAAATGCGAAGCCTGGGAATGACAGAGTAAATCACTGACAAAGAAACAGGTTGGTAAATACAGAAAAGGAGAATAGGTGCTTCTGACATTACAGGAGAGGGTCGATTTTCTTGTAAAGAGGAAAAAAACTGCTACTATGAATTGAAATTAAAATGGTGTGACAAGAACATTATTATGAAATGTGGACGGGGAAAAGGCAGCAGCAAGGACAGAGCAGGCAGTAAAAACACAGAGTCTTAATGGAGCTGAGAGTTGGTGCCAAGGAATAAGAAATCCCACAGATGAAGGTCTGGTTTCAGATATTTGCCTACACTGAAAAGAGAAGATAACAGAGAGGTGGAATCCAGAGAGAGCAGATTCAGCTTTTGAATCATTTTTCCTCTCAGCCCAACCAAATGAAGAAGCACATACAGAGCTACCAACTATTACCTTTCCAAAACTGGTAATGTATAGACTCTATCCAGGAGCCTCACTCATCGTGCTTGGAAACGGGGCATCCTTTTCTACAGACCAAGTCCTGAAGACTCACCAGGGTTCCTTGAGACACTCCCACACCTGCAGTTACAAGGAGATGCCCAGGGCTGGGCCTGCACCTTCAGGAACACCTCATGGTGTGAGAAACCCACCTGACGGCAACGCTCCCCAGATGCTCTCAGCCTCCAACCCTGGAAACACAGGACCACGAGCAAGCAATTCCTGTCACCCTAACATAGAACATGAGCAACAGGGAGAACAGACACATGCCAAGGGGGCTGTGCCCTCCCACACACTGCCCTGCTATAGAAGATGGGACTTACTAAGTCAGATCCAGCCCCAGGTTGGGCTGGTTTCTCTCCTCGCTGTTGTCACCAGGTGAGGCTTGAACAGACGACTTAGCACATGATTTGTTATAGGGAGATTTAATTAGAGCAGCACAGCTGTTTTCATTCCTTTGTCCTACTTTCAGGCAATGCTATTTCTCTCTTTCCACACAAATTAAAACAAGAAACCTCATGGCCCGAATATGACCCACAGTTTTCTTTTCTGTTGTCTCCTGTTATTTTCCTTTCTCCCTTCAGTGGGCCAAAAGGAGGTCGGCTCTACTAAGGTTAGACTTTGCTCTTCCTGACCTGCACCCCTCACGCTCCCTGGAACAGCGCACGCCACGTTTAGCTGTGGAATATCCATGTTGGAAAAATGTGCAATTCTGCCTCCATAAAACAGCTAATTATGGGCCTGACCCAGCTTCCCAAGCACCAAAGCAAAACATCTCAAAAATCAGCAGAAGTGCATCTGAGCCCTTGTATCAGCTGTCACACTGCCCAGCAACAGCACCCAAGCACCTTATATTGCCCCCCTTTTATAAGGATGAGTGGCAGGGGGCTTCCTGTGGGAACTCCAGATAATCGGGGTCCCCTGAAGGGTGCTGGGTTAAAACCAGCCATGCAGCCCTGCTCCCATGGGGCATGAGGATGGATGCAAGGCGCTCCCCGGGAGCAGTGAGCCGCTCCTGTTCCCCGGGGGCTGCGGGCTGAACCCCGGCGCACACGGGGTGCCGGGTTGGGGTGTTTTGCCCTTCCACCATTGCCCCCCCCGTCCATCATGACCTCCCCAACATGGCGCCGGGGGGGAGCCGTCGCAGCCGCCCTCACCGCCGCTGTCGCAAAGAGCGCCGCGCCGCTCGGGCGCGCTTTACGGGCGCGCCGCGAAGCGCGGAGGCGCGCCGCTGGGCCCGGCTGCCATGGACCGCAGGAAGAAGCCGCTGGACGTGGCCGCCTCCTCGGTGCGTGAGGGAGCCGGCACGGAGGGAGGGAGGGAGGAAGGGAGAGCGTGCGCGGGGCCGCCCGAGCCCGCTCCCTCCGTCCGCAGGCGGCGGCGCGCGGCGGTCACACGAGACCCCGGTTTCGGGGTCCGGACAGGGCCGCAGCCCTTGGCACTCGGTACCGATACCGGGGCCGCGGCGTCCCGCCCGGGCAGCCGGGCTCCTCGCCTGCCACGGCGCTCGCAGGCCGAGCGGCCCGGCCTGTAGGGCAGTGCCCCCTCCGTACGGAGGTTGCTGCGGCCATAGGAGAAACGATAACATTAAAAATACAAGAGAACTTAAATGCTGCGGGAAAGGTTCGATATTCTGTGGACACAAACTTTTAGCGATTGGTTCTTGTTTTTTGAGACTAAATTTCATTTGTTACCTAGATGTTAGGGGTTTTCCATACAAATTAAACTATGTAGTAGTTCATATTTCATAAGAAATGATGTTCCTAACCGAACAATGATGTTCCTGTTCAGATCGGTGCTTCTAAATTCCTTGTGAGAAATGCAAGGGAAGTCTGTTATAACTGTAAATGCCAGATTATTTCACCAGAAATACACTTATTGTATTGCTGTGTGTGTGTGTGCGCACATGCACATAATGTGTCTTGGCTAATTACTCATTTATTTTGCTGTTCATGTAGTTGGTAGACCTCAAAGCAGAACTCTTCCGAAAGCAAGAAGAATTCAAGAAAGAAAAGCTATTGAAAGATGCTGGCTTTCCCGCAAAGCCCAAAACCTCTAATAAGGTAGAAATATCTTTCCTTTTTAATATATATATATATATATATATATATATATATATATATATATTTTTTTATGATGTGAATCTTTCTTAGCTTAAGGAGAAAGGACAAAAAAAAAAAGGTTTCAGTACTGTGTTTTTTTTCAAAAGTAAAATCTGTATGATGAGAAGGTTTTTTAAATTCCAATTCATTTCATTTCCAGATGGTCATCTAGTGCATAGCTGAAAACTCATCTCATGCCCATGTAAAATATCTCTCAACCTGTAGTCCCCAGAGAGTCTCAGCTTTTGTAACCAAATGGAAAGCTCTTTCTTTGTCATTATATTCCAAGATTTTATAAATATTCTGCTCTCTTTTCTTTTGTATTGCCATGAATGATGATGACTACATAATTATCTCTCACATTTTAATCATTATTGCATTTTTTCGTCTATATATTCTGTAGCTTTCAGTAGAAGAATGTAGTATCACTGCTATATTTGAAGCTCTGCATGTAGCTATTTATGTTTTTATAATGTAAATAACCAGATTGATTATATGTTAGACTCGAATCTAAGAATAATAGAGAATATAAACTCTTCATAGCTTTGCAACTACTTAGTAATGGAAAAGATTTTATTTTTTTTAACTTTAGCCATTATTTCGAGCATGGATTTTCCTCATTTCCGAATACTTTCTTGCTTCTCAGTCTGTCCTTAACTATAATATCATAATGTGATTTATTGATATATGTATATGTAATTTTAGCACATACCTATTGCATTCTACAGCACAGTAGAAGCAGTTTTAAATCAAACATGCTTGAGATGTTATCTACCAGTTTTTCAGGATATATTTGCAAAGTTTGCAATATGCACTTATTCACCCAGGCAGTTATAATAATAACAAACAAAAATAAAATAATAATAAAATTGCATCTCACAGAAACCAAGCATATGGAGCAAACAGAACGCAGGAGTTAAAAATCGATCTGAGAAAGATATTGAGCAGAAGACAGAAGAGGACCAAACATTAGATAAATCAAGGTAATTCTTAGGCTGCATAAAGCATGAAGACTTTGCAGAATATGTTTTGTAGCATTTAGAAAAGCATAAAAATGAGTTACAAATCAGTTTATGTATAAGCGATGAATCAGGGCTGACAGTTCTCAATAGATCAACAGGTAAGATCATCAAAAATTCTGTGATCTTTAGCAGAGAAGTGCAGATTACCAGTAGTCTCATGCTTTTCACTCTGGAGGAAAATAATCAACCATAGCGTTATCGTAATTATCTAAATATGGCAGGTAACTGATCTTTCAAAGTCATCTTTGGAAGCAGAAGCTGGGGCAGAGGTTGCCATCTCAGAATGTGAAGAGTTTTCTGGATTTGACAGAAAATAGCTGACTCTTTTCAAAGTAAATAGGACTTGAATTGACCTCTACCTGGGTTAGTTATATAACAAACTATGCATTGAAAATGTAAATTATAACCTGTTTGCTGATTGTCTATAAACAATTCCTATTTTTGCTATTCTAGAAGCTAGTTAAAGTTTTCTTCTTCAGTGTCTAAGAGCAAGCATAATTCTATGTTCTAGCTTTCATATTTTTTTCAGTTATATAGGGTTGGAATAGTTGTGACTTCATGTTCCCGCCTACCTGGCAATTGTGCTGAAGATAAAGTCTGTAACTTCATTAAAACTATTTTCAGTATCAGTTCTGGAAGGGGATATCTATGCGTCTTCAGAAATAACAGTTAATGTTCAAAATCATAGCTCAACTTCTATTAAACATGTCAAACACTATTGCTATTTTTCTATTCCACATATACAAGAATAAATTTGTTATTTTGAACTGTGTTTGGAATTACAGAGATTACTGTGCTTTTTCCCCCCCCCTCTCTCTCAGAAAGAAGCTAGAAGAGAAAGCAAAGCTATATGAGAAGATGACAAAAGGCGATTTTCCAGGTGAACAAAACTAGTCTAAAGACAGCATATTTTTAAAGTAAAAATATTTACTTATTTTAAAATACTTGTTTCTAAAGTTCACTCTAAATTAGTCTTCCTGACTATCTAGTAGCAGAGAGCTGCTTAACTGTGAGGTTACTGCTTGTCATCTTACAGCAAGGAAGTTGGGAATTTTTTTTCTTTTTTCGGAGGGGAGAAAGAGAAGTATTATACAAAGTGATTGACATGGATTATTTTGCTATAGAAGAGAGGAAAAACTATAAGTACCAAAAAAACCAAAAAGTATTTCTGAAAATGAGCCTGCTTTAGGAAAGTATCATGGGTTTCATTCATTCATTCAGTCATTAAGTGGATGAAAAATATTATTGTGCAAGTCAAATGTCTTTCTGCAATTAATTTTTAGTTTTCTTTACTCACTTCCATCTTTGCTATATGCGAGTCCACGATGTATCCTTCATTTTCTGAAAAGAACTCTAGTGACTGCTCAGTTGCTGTCAAGATAGCAAATATTAAGCCTCAAATGAGTATTTTAACTGCTAAGTAACAAGCCATGTACTTCTGAAATAGTTAACAAACAGGGAATATTGTAGCACGAAGACTGCAACTTTTTCTATGTTGTACTTTCCTTAAAAAGAAAAACAGAACTCAAACTTGTATTGAAAAATAGAGGTTATCACTATGGAATCTGCTTATAGTTCCAAGTTTGTTTGGCACAAAATGAGATTAAAGTAGTCTCCAATAGCGTGGGCGAGGTTGAAGCGCTGATTGTGGCTATCCAGCATTGATTTTATGTTCAGCTCTGTTCTTTTCATACTTGTTCTCTAAGAATTGATTTTCTGCTATAGATGAAGAAACTGAAGATTTGTACCTTGTGGATTTCACCCAGAAGATCATAGACAGACAGCGAGAAGTTCATGAACTGGGTCAGGGTGAAGATGCTACAAAGACTTCAGAAAAGGAGATGGATGATGAAGAAACTCAACCTGAAATGGAAATACCACCGCCTGAGGATCCAGACGAAGAATGGTTGGTACTGCTGAGTGTGCTGAACTGTCCTAATATATTTCTTGAAAATTACAGGAGAGATTTTTTTTTTTTTGAATCATTGTCTTTCTCACTTCAATGACATGTAAGACAGTAAAACTAACTACTGTATGAAAAGCTCTGAGGGATTAAATATTTTTTAAGTATGAATGTATTGCCAAGCTCAGCAAGGCTTTTACCCTAATAAAGATATATATGCTAATATAATTGCTGCTAATTATTCTGCAGCCATATTTATATCTTTTGCATAAGACAAGTGGTTGGGTTTTTTTTTTCTCCTGGTGTTAAATTCTAATAAAAAATGGGTACCGATACCAAGTTCTGAGTATCCTGAAAAGCTGTTTAGAAGACCTATCTTACTAAGAGCACAGGTCATTAAAAGTTAATATTTTGAGAACTAAATCACCAGTCATGCTGCATGTTGTGAATTCTTTCAAATGGGATAATTGAGGCAACTCAATGCTAAAGAACTCTCTAGAATTATCAGACAATAATACAGCTCTTTATCTGCTTTTTTGACAGCTTATAGATTAAATACTCAGTACTATAAAGAGTTGCATAAGAAGCACAGTATGTGCTTCAAATGAACATTTTGCTGGAATTTTCATCAGCTTTTGTTATACCAGTTCAATGAACACTATCAGCCTATTCTAAATGAGCTTTAGACTGGTAATTGAAACATATTGCAGCAATTTAATATTTGCAAGAAGTCAATGCTGCATCATTATTTTCACCCCAGGAAGCAAGTATTAGGCACAGTTTTATTTTGGTGTGGAAACTATGTGACTCTTAACTTTTAAACATCTTTTTAATGCTGTCTTAATACCAAGACAAACAGTTGGCTGAAAATTAGACTGAATAAAATAAATGTCTGTAATAAATCTGTCATATGTCCTGTTCAAAATGCATCACTTTAACCTGAGTCTGTAATTGAAAGGTAGACGAATGAAAAGGCAGAGATGCAATGAATTCTTTTCAGAAAGTGTCACTGTTCCTGTTTTGTGTTCTATAAATCTGCAAGTGTGAGTTCTCTGTTTAACTTCCTTTGCTTTTGTTACAGGGTTGATTATGTGGATTCATTAGGCAGATCTAGACGTTGTATGAAGAAGGATTTGCCAAGTCTACTTAAAATGGACCAGGAAATTCATGGGAAAATGTGAGGTTGCTTTAACAGAAGTGTATGATCCCTGCTTTATTTTGCATACATATCCCGAATGGAAGGGAAGAGAGGCTATGCTGTGTTATCCCACTCTCCACCTAGAATGGATGAAGCTTTTGCTTTCCTTATTTTTTTACCTTAGACCACTTTTACACTGTTTTCTTTATTAAGTATTAATATTTGACCTAGGCTTTTAAGGTAAACTAGTGACTAGGTTTTTGTTATTTCCAATACCTTTCATTTTCATATGCTAAGTTTAAAATGCTTCTCTCTGAAGTTGCTAGCTCCCCAATACTGCCAATAACAGTGAATACTTATTTCCCATTCTGTGTTTTGATATGAACCAGTAAATTCTACTCTGTACTCCTTAATTTTATTTATTTATTTATTTGTTAGAATAATTCCTGATGGAAATACCCTGTTATCTGAAGACATGAGAAGAGAACTTCAGAGGCAGCAGTGGGAAAGGGAAGAAGAAGAAGCCCTCAGGAAACCCATGGGACCAATACATTATGAAGACATAAGAGATAATGGTATTTTTTCTTATTTGATATTGCTTATCTTCACAAAGAGGTTTTAGAGGAAGGAAGGGAAAGTTGCTTCTTGTGCCTGCAGGACAAACTTTAGGTACATGTCGAACCACATTTGTAATAATCTTTTCAATTAGCTGTCTAGGATTCTTTTCCTCAAATTTTATTTTTCTTTTATTTTAAAATCTTCATTTCGTCATCTTTCATTATCCTTCAGGATACTTCACTTCATGCATTATCTAAAACTAGCATTGTCTAAACCAGGCAAACTGGTGCGTGCGTGTGTTTGAGAGTTTGTGTGCAGTTCTGGTCTCCCCAGTATAAGAGGGATGTGGAGCTTCTTGAGAGGGTCCAGCGGAGGGCAACAAAGATGATTAAGGGAATGGAGCATCTATTGTACAAGGAATGACTGAGTGAGCTGGGCCTGTTTTCTCTGGAGAAGAGAAGGCTGAGAGGGGACCTGATTAATAAGTACATGAAGGGGGAATGTAGGGAGGAAGGGGCCAAGCTCTTCTCATTGGTGGCCAGTGATAGGACAAGGGGTAATGGGTGTTAGTAGTTGAAACACAGGCAGTTTCATCTCCATATGAGGAAGAATTTCTTCACTGTGAGGGTGCCAGAGCCCTGGCACAGGCTGCCCAGGGAGGCTGTGGAGTCTCCTTCTCTGGAGGTCTTCAAAACCCGCCTGGATGCCACCCTGTGTCCTGTACTCTGGGTGTCCCTGCTCGAGCAGGGGTGTTAGACTGGATGATCTCTATAGGTCCCTTCCAGCCTCAACCACTCTGTGATTCTGTGTAATGCAGTGCTTGAAAGCAAGGTCTGTGGTGCTTCTAGTGTCTGTGGTTTGAAAACTTACAGTAACATGTTTATTGACTTTCATTTCAGAGGCCAGGCAGCTTGGTGTTGGTTACTTCGCCTTTTCTCGTGACAAAGAACTGAGACATAAACAAAGGGTGACCCTAGATATGCTAAGAGAGCAGGTATGGCTTTAAAAAGCAAATTGATATACAAAGGCATCAAGTTGTGGTTGTCGCAGTCTTTAGCTGTTGTATAAGAATTATACACAGTGATTCCTTCAGCTCACCCCAACAAGTGGGACCTCTTTTCCCTTTTTGAAACATGATGCCTGATACCGATTGCTTTTAGCTCTTTATTGAAGATATGCAATTGATTCTGATAACACAAGAAGGCTAATTCATGTTTTTCTTTACTGTTAAGACACTTGATCAGAGAAATAAACGTGAACAGTTAAAAGAAAAAAGAAAGGCAGCTCTCGAAGCCAGACTATCTAAACTTCGAGCACGGAAGGCTAAGAAGTTAAAGGAAGATGGACTGGAGGAAGAGGGAGACCAGCTAGAGAGTGGAGGTATGGCTTGTGGTCATCTTCAAGTGAAATATTTGCCCTCATAGCTTGTGCCTGAGCAGTTGGTCACCCTTTACCTGCTGTAGATTTGAATGCTTGATATATTGAATGCATATAATCTATATGTGCAATTTGAGTGACCATTAAAATTGTAAGAGTCTTTATAACTGCGTGTAGGTATAAAATCATGCCAGAAATAACAATAATACAGGAAGAAGTGTGTTGCATGTTACATGGATTATAGTTCTTCTCTTTAATACCATTAGGAAACTAATGAACTGTCTCTTGCTAAGTTTGTTGCTTGATCGTCTGGCTTATCATGATCTCTTCTGAAATAATATACATTAATTAAAAAATAAACTGCGTTTTATTATTAGAATTAAATTAGGTAACTACTGTAAAGTGTATAAATACAAATAACTATTACCTGCAATAACTATTACTTGCCTATCCCTCCTATGAAGTTCAATTAGGAGACTGTGTTAGTAACACAGAAACTCTTTTCTCCTTTAAAATAGAGGTTAAAGATGCTACTGGCCCAGGACAAAGTGAACCAGAAGCTCCAAGAGTCACATCAGCAAGTAGGAAGGTAGAGGTCATCATCCAGGAGAGGAGAGATACAAAGCCTGGCGTGCCTTATGTCCGAGAGTGGGATAAAGGCAAAGGTGAGGAAATGTGGACGCGGCGATTTTGCTTGGCAGTGGTGTGTACAGAGCTGTCCTCATCCTCTGTGATGACAAAGTATGATAAGAGTGAAAAGTAATGAAACATTTTCTGGTTTTAAATTGATTCTTGTCTTAGTGCCAGTGCAGTGATTGACAATGCATGGCATCGTGTCAGTAGCTGCCATAATATCCCCTAATTTTATCTCCCGTAAGTTATTACATATCTAGATGATCCAGGGAGCTTGACAGGATGACAAATTCCATAGTTTTTGAACTTCACTATGTTTCAGTTTGATTTATTGTTGATAAAGTACTGTAGGCCACTTGATGTCAGGACGAAGCACAGTGAAAAAGGTACAAGATGATAATAAAAAGTGAGGCAGGCAGCAACCACTTCAGTGCCAATGTAACGTACGATCACTGTATCTAGGAAATCTTGTGGAATAAATGAATTACAGGGAAAGACTTGGAGAAGAAAAAAGAGATAGCTGGTTTATAGGGAAGGGAGATTGTTGCATGATTATGAAGAGTTAAACATACCATGAAAATAGATATACCCAAAAGAGCAGAAGAGAAAATATTGCTGGGACGTGTTGCAGATAACTTTTTTTTTTAAATCCAAAAACTGGGTAGGGTGAGGAGCTGTATTATTGTTTACCTCACAGCTGAAATGTAGCCCATCTAAATGGGCTAGCACTGAAAAACATGGGTAAACCTATTCTAACCATATTGTCATATATATGGAAAAGTTGATAGTGGAATTAATTTACATCAAAGAAAATTACTCTCTAAATCAAAAGGTTTAGTACTGCTTTCACTCAGCACTAATATAGTGAATAAGAATTACATAATTTGACTATTAATTTTGAAGAAAGTGTTTGTCCAGAAATGCTTTTGGAGAAAAATGTTTTTGGTCATTAGTGGAGTTGAGACTCCATTTTTCTCAGGCTCCACCTGCTTGCATAAGTGTCCATGTTGCTTTCCCACTTGGAAGCATCTTCCTTGTCACAGCATTGACTGACTAGTCTCTTCCAGATCCTTTCCAAACTCATTAGCTCAGTTTCACCATTAATCTAAGCTCATGCATATTGTTCCTGTCATCTGCTGCCTGGCTTCTGGGTAAAAGCAAGCAAGAACAGGAAAGGACACATAAACACCCACCCTCTGTGGAGTGCTGTAAAAGCAGAATTCCTCTCCTACAGAATATGGATGTATTTCTAGATGCTTTTTACTTTTTACAGTCTTGACTTTGTTTTCAGTCAATGAGTATCATTTGAGTGGGAGGAAGGAAGTTAAAAACAGCATTTTATATCTGCTACTTTTTTTCAAGTCTGCTTAAATTAGTAGTTTTTCTTAACAATCAGGTTGTTAAAGGATCTTAAAGTGACTTAAGATGGGTTATTTAGAGTGTGATATTTAATACTCAGTGGTTTGGTTTCTGCTGTATACAGAGAATGGGTGATTGGCTTAGCTAACAATTAGTACTAGATGGGAAAGTAATTTCAAATGACTCTAAGTAGCTGCATCTTCCCTGCTTGCTAATTCCTTTCTGACTGATCTTCAGCTGTTGAAATCTATGTATCATTTGCTTTTTTTCTAACAGAACTGATTTTTGGACAATGGTCCAAGATAAAAGAAGATCTCAGAGATGACAGAGATCCAGAATTTGCACCACCTTCTGATTACTTTATGGGACAAAAGAAAAATGATAATTATAGCCAGAATTTGAACAGTCCTGAAGCCTCCTCAGAAAAACAGGAGCAGGAGACAGCACAGAACCACCAGTTGCCATCACAGCAGGTTGGTGATAGCAGCACTGAAGATGTGCCACCATCGGCACAGGCCGGCAGCAGTGATGCTCCAGGTATGTCAGCATCAGAGGCCCACGGCAGCGAGGCTGAAGATGAAACTTCATCAGAGGAGGATGATGGCTACGACGGTCAGGATGCGCTGTTGTCAGCACAGGGTTACTGCTGCCACACTCATCAGCTGCCACCAGCAATGCATGCTTATGGCTACGGCGCTCACAACGTGCTGCCACCCATGCAGGCTTACAGCTACGGCTCTCATGAGGTGCCAATGCAGGCCTACGGCTACGGTCCTCACGACATGCTGCCACCAATGCCAGCCTACTGCTACGGCGCGCAGGGCGCAATGCCACCCATGCAGGCCTATGGCTACAGCGCTCCCGAGGTGCTGCCGCCAGCGCAGCCATGCGGCTGTGACGGTCCCGAGGTGCTGCCACCAACAGAGCCGTGTGGCTGTGACGGTCCTGAGGTCCTGCCACCAACGCAGCCGTGTGGCTGTGACGGTCCTGAGGTCCTGCCACCAACGCAGCCGTGTGGCTGCGACGCTCCCGAGGTGGTGCCACCAACGCAGCCCCCCGGCTGTGACGCTCCCGAGGGAGCACCCGCGGCGCAGGCCTGCAGCAGTGGTGCTGATGACCAGGAACCGCTTTACCAAAGTTTAGATGATATGCTGTCATACTACCGACAAGTGACTTGAACTGAGCAAAAGTACAAGTGATTGAATGAGTCATCATTTAAAGAACATAATTTAAAGAATAAAATTATGTTCTAGCACGCCTGTTTTTTTCCCCACATATGGGGGGGGGGGGGGGAAAAAAAAGTTTCTGTAAGTAGCTCTGAAATAAATTTTCTGCAGACCTAAGATATTTTTACATCACAGCTATATACTTGCCCCCTCAGTCATTTTCCTCTTTACTAAACTTCTTTGGTTTGGGGACAGCATATATTTAATTTAGCACATATTTCATTTTTATTCTCTGTCACTTATGTCTGAACTTTGGGGGTTTGTAGCAGCTTTTTCTCAAAAATGTGAACTTCTACTTTGTCACTTTTCCCCCATCCAGCTATCCTCGTTAACTGCCTCAGCTGGCTTCTGGTTGGTACTACTACAAATTCAGTGGTACCTGTAGAAGTAGCATTGAAATGTTAGTCCTGCTGCTGCTAAATCCAAAGATGTTTTTAAGGAATGTATTACTTAATCTACTGACTTTCAAGACAGCAAATGCAGAACATTTTAGACTAAGCATAAACATATCACTGATGTAGAAGTCTTGATACGTGGAATTACCATCTCAGTGGTTCAGAAAATGCTCTTTTTATTCTCAAAATGTGATCTTGTTGCATCACTCATTTTTGCCTTTATTTTTTTCCCAAAATTACAATGTTATATATAAATTTAAAATATGTAGGAGATGGAAGTTCTGATCTCTGAAAGCAATTTAGATAACCTATTAGTATTTTAAAAGCTTGTAAAATGTTAAACACTAAAGGGGTTTGGAATGGACAGTTTCATAATTACATGTAAGGTTAATGACCATGATAATGTCAAAGTAGTAAACATCTGAACCAACACTTGGAACATTGCCCAAGGTGACAGAAAATGTATTGAGTTTTTGTTCAATTCTCTTCAACATAGCTGATTTGGTAGTAATTTTGTAAGCTCATGCCATGTCATTTAAAAAGATTTGAAAAGGTTTTTGGAAGTGTTTACAACCATGATCTGGCATTTGCTGCTTTGCAAAACCCCTCTATAATAGCATTACCCAAGAGACAAGCAGGAATACTACATACGATTGTTAATACTAGATGAATACAATTGATTTTTTTTTCCTGCATAAAATTAATTGCACAATTACTTGGAGACTGATTTAAATATCCTAGCCTTAGAGTACGATGGAGAAAAACAATGTTGCAAAATTGATTTGATTATTTCTTTCTTCTCTTTCTGCTCTCATTAGGGAAGTAATTTACAAACTATGAAGGCTGTAATAGTAAAACATTCAAAAGATAAAACTTCGGAACTGGGCTTTCCAGCTGTGCTTTATTGCTAAAACTGGAATTATGGCTTTAATAGTTGGAAAAGTAGGGGGGAAGACCATTACACTTCCAAAGAGCTGAGATTTTCAAAGGCTCCCAAGAGACAAGGTGTAACTTTCTAAAGACATTTATCATTTGAATCTCAGACCTGCGTCTAGAGTCTCCTTCCAAATTAAGTTTTGACTTACTAAACTTGTCTTGCCTGCCAGGATTAACACACCCAAAATTGTCACAAACCAAAAGCCTCATTGGCTTAGGCTCTCACTCTGATGATGGTAGAGATGTCACCAAACTTTCTTTGAATAGTGAATTGTTCTGAGCCTTTATTTACATTCAGTCCCTTTCACTCCATTCAAGCACAGTGTGAGACTATGTGGAATGTCAACAGAAACAGGAATAAATGAGGTTTCCATGTGCAAGAGAAATCAGGTCTTAACGCCTGCTCCAGCAGACTTTTATCTCCTCAGGCAGAGTTGCAAATTCAACATGATTCAGACTCTTTCATTGAAACCACGTGAAAAGAGGATTTTCTGCACATTCTTGGCATAGAACTGACAGTGTTTGACAAACTGACTCTTGTTTGTTCCAGCTAGCCTCAAACTCTTAACAAAATTTGTTAGCAGTATTTCAAAGACCTTCTTAGCTGTCAGGTGAAGAAATAGGTACAAATCTTTGGCTATCACATAGCAAGACAACAGAAAAATAAAATGGATATAATTAACCTTTTTTCTCTCCTCAGATAAACCAGCTAAAACCAGAAATATTTGGCAAAAAATACACGACTGACTTCTAGTACTTTACTAGATTAATAAGTGAATGTACTTATCTGCCCAAGGTGACAGAAGGGTAAGGCCATGAATAAAAGTTGAAGCAGCAGCCACATATTGCAGACTAGAGCTCCATGCTGTTTTACGTGGTCCAGCTGGGCTGTATTTACTTAGGAGAGCTGAAAAGGCTGAACTGAACATGAAACCTGTTAGTTCAGTGAGATTTTTAAAATTTGGCGTTCATTTAAAAACTTGATGTTTATTTAAAAAATTGATGTTCATTTATTCAGTGCTCTGAGGCTTTTCAAAAGCTCTTCTCACCACAGGACACAGGCACATTGTGTGTTATCCTTCCTCAGTGCTGCACGGGCCTGGAGAAGTATAAAAATTTGTAAACTTAGCCCTAGCTGTGCACTTTTAGAGTACTTCCAAAGTACATTTGGAAATGTAGTACTAGGGGGTATTTAGGTGGTATTTATTCTCATGCTCTGCTAGGCTGTACACTTGTTATGGAACTTAAAAACCCTGAGTTTGCTTCAGCTGAGGGGCTGTCCAATTTAAAACCTGATAAACCCACTCAACTAAATATGATACCTCCCCTGTAGGAAGTCATCTGCAGTGGTGATTTTGTAATCATATATTTTCATATGTTATAGGAAATCTTGAAGGTCAGAAACTTCCTCTTTCAAGCAACATTTTAAATGATTTTCTTGTCCTTGGTAAGGCTACTTCATTATTGTTTGCTTGCTCAGTTTCCCCCAGCACTGAATTTGTGGTGTTGCTCATCCGCGCTCGCCAGCCTCAGGCTGCGTAGGCTGTACCTGATGGTGTTGGCTGTACTTGATGGCGTAGGCTGTACTCCATGGTGTAGGCTGTACTTCAAGGCCCAGGCAGCAGTATTGTTCGTGTGTAAGCAGAATAACTTTGGGATTCCTGAGGTCAACGTGTCTGTATGAACATCTGAGGGAATTCTGCCCTAGTTACCCTCCTAGTGCAAGAGACCACTTGTATCCCTCCCAGATGGTCTGCATATATATATATATATGTATATGGTTTATATTTATAGTGAGGGAAAATTTTCCCTGAAGAAGGTGTCTGAAAGTACACAGATCTTCCCCTCTGGTTCCTGATGATCCCCATGCCCGACGGGGATGCCCTGCTTCTTCATCCCTCCATCACTTCATAAGGCAGTGGATGTCCTAGCAGTCCTTGTCACCATTCTCCCCGGATTCATGGTGACACAATGAGTTTCTAACACGTTAGAAGGTTGGAAGTGACTTTTGATGTCACATTCACATACAAAAGGAAGGAAAAGCGTTAGCAGGTGGCAATGCAGGACTTTGGTTCTCCCACTGCTGTGGGCTAAGGAGGGTGAATTGTCACACAGGGCAATATGGGAAGCTCCATCCACTCGGAGTCTCTGGCGAAACTAGAGGTAGACCCAGCTTTTCTCTGCTCCCAGCTGGAAACTCCCATTTCTCCTCAGACTCTTTGCAGGTGCTTCCAACCCAGGGCCACCCTCAACAAAGAGCAACAGCTACGGCGAGCCGTGGCAGAGTAGGAAGGAGCAGAGGAGGGCAGGGAAGCTCTTTATCAAGGCTCGTGGGAGTGTTTCGGGTCCCCTTGCGGGCTCAGCACCACAAAGACACCCCGGGGCTCATCGTCCTCCGCCCTGTGGAAACCTCCCCCAGGCGGCGGGCAGGACTCGCGCATGCGCGCGCGGGGGCGCCGCCAGGGGGCGCTGCTGGCCGCTGCCGCGGCGCTGCGGCCAGCACCAATGCGCATGCGCAGCCGGCAGCGGCACTGGGGATTGAGCGGTAAGGCAGCCGTGCGTGCGCCAGTGCGCATGCGCGAGTGCCAAAGCGCCGCAGTACGGCGCTGCGGGCGGCGGCCGTGCGCAAGGCGTGGTGCGCATGCGCAGCTCCGGCTCCTAGGCCGCAATGCGCATGCTCCTCCCACCCCGCCTCTCCCAAGGTGTGAGGGGGTAAGTGATATAGAGATTTTTATATCTCCAATTTGCCCCTCCCCAAGCTGCAGCTGCACGCAGGCGGCACAAAGTGTCCTTCATTACGTGTTTCAGTTCCAGTAAAATCTAGGCTTGCCCCTTTTTAGCACAAAATTTTCACTTGGAGAAAATATGACATCTTAACAAAAAAGGTTTATTCTGACTAAACAAAATGTACAAGGTTTTCAAATGAAGGTGAGTTTTCTTGGCTTTCTGAAGCCAGCAGGTCCACTGAATAACTCGATCGCTTTTTCCAGCAGCTTGGTCATCCTACTTCTTACCAGACTTCTTGATGCCACCACTAGCTGCCGAAGGAAACACCACAGATGTTAGGCAGTTTTTACCCCACAAATGTTAGGCAGTTTTTACCCCACAAATGTTAGGCAGTTTTTACCCCACA
>NW_020456198.1:6271623-6285787 GCF_003342845.1 Nothoprocta perdicaria | reverse complement strand
ATGTTAGGCAGTTTTTACCCCACAGATGTTAGGCAGTTTTTACACCTTAGCTGCAGATTTAGTTCCTCAGAGTCAATTCCCACTAGCCCACCTACAAAACACACCACCCCACTACTAACTTTAACACCACTGTATATTCCCAACTTATTATCCAAGTAATTTGTGTTTTGATGTTACTGTTATGTTTGCAATCAAACATGCTTTATTCTAAATAAATAAATTCAGAGACCAAATTTCTCAAGGAACCAAATACACTCCTCAAATTGGCAAAAGAGCTAATTATTTCACTAATTCCTTTGCACCTTTGAGAATAATCCCATTGTTTACTTCTTAACAGTAGGATAATTACAATGAAAAAAGAGCTTTAATTAGCGTACATACTCAAACGTGTTTTTCTGTTCTCTTGATTGCAGCTGGGCTGCACAACAATAACAGATTTCAGCCAGCAAGTGCATGGGAAAAGCAAGATACTAGAAAACTTGGTTAACGCTCTGTTAAGTCTTACATTTCTTCCTTCTCTTTCATCATACATGAGTAAAAAAGCAATACAGTCACACGCTCAGGGCAACAGCTGATCAATCCACCAATCCAAGTCAGCATTTATTTCTATACTTTTCTGTTTTGAGTTAAACAGCTGCCATTCTGTCAGAGAGGCCACCAAGTGAACAGCATCTAGTGATTTCCTGATCATTCCTGCTTCTCCAATCATATTTACAACTACGGGAACGAAGACATCAGTATTCCTACAGGAGCCGGAGTCCCAGTTGGGATCAAAGCTCAACTGAAGCTGGTACTAGAATTACAAGAGCATCTGTGCAGTCCTATCATTGAAGGGAGTAAAGCGAGGTAAAAAGAACATAATGTATTAGCACACTAGAAGTACAATATAGTTTGTAACTGCTTTTCAGAGCACATGTAGAATATGATCAACTGAAAAAGAGATAAAAATATCAAGGCTACAACAAGATAAGCTGCAGGGGCTGACATGCCCTTGTAGAGTCACTCTAACAGCGTCGCCTTGCTCAGCCTCCTGGGAACAACAGTCTAGCCAACACAATAACTTAACAACCATTGTCTGCTGGGGCAAGCACTGGCTGAGGACCAGGTGACTGGATGATGAAATTCAATCTAGAAAAAGGTAGAGTAATAATGGCAGTAAAGTACTATCAAGAACTATTTAAGTACAGCTGAAATGCCCTGTATAGAACAGGTTTACAGAGGTAAGGCCACAGAAAAGAAGGCTCTATGCAGAGGACATAATCAACATTTGGTGAGATTCTACAGCAATAGAGGCTCAGTTGCTGTGGCACTGCTGGAAAGAATAAGCAGCAAAAAGTAACACCTAACAGTCTCTATAGAATGAAAAATATTCAACAGCTGGGTCCTGCAAAAAGCAGTGCTGGGACAAGTTTTACTGGACATTTTTGTCAGCGACCTGGACAACAAAGCAGAGTGAAACTTCCAGTTTTGCAGATCATGCTAAGCTCCTGTGGCTGCTCAAATGCCTCACCAAACGAAGAGGATTTCAGAAGGACCTTACAACGCAGGGCATAAAAATGCTTAAAACCATGCTGATGTGACACTGAACTCAGAAGCAGCAGTTACAACCCAGGAATGAAACATCGGAATTGTACACTGTACAAGCACTGGCGTACAAATCTTGAGTGCCAAGTGCAGTTTGGTCTCCACATCTCAAAAAGGTTGTAGGATGATCAGTAAAGATGCAGGGAAAGGCAGCTAAGATGACTGTGGGAGTGCAGCAATTTGCTCTCCACAGAAGTCAAAAAGGTTCAAATTCTTCAGCATGGAAATGAGAAGACTAGGAGGGAATTTCATCAAGATTAACAAAATTCTGAGGGCTGAAGGGAGGAAGAACACAGAACCACAATTCACTAGATCCTACAACAGTACAATGAGGGTCACTCACTAAAATAAGCATTTACTTTCAGAAAACCAAACTGATAATGAGTAACAAACTTCTGTAACTTCTTGCCCTGGAAGTCTGTGGAAGCAGAATATATAATTGGGTTCAGAAAAGATTAGTCAAATTGATGGACCACAGGCCAAAAACAGACCTCAAACAAATAGGTAGATGTATCCTTTAATATTCCTAATGCTGTAACTAAGAAAGATGGAGTTAAGGCAAGCAGACACACTCATATACTTGTCATAAACAGCATTTCCTACTTGTGCTGCTCAAGACAAAAATGAGGCTGGGTGGAAGGTCAGCCTGAAGCACTGCAGCATTTCTGACTGGTATGGACTCCATCCCCTCTCGTCCTGAGGCAGTTTCCCTGTGTGAGCCCTGTGCAATGGACACATACAGCTCTGTGTCCAAGCTGCACAGAAAGAGTTTGGCAATACACTCCGTGCCAGAATGGACTTTACAGTCACTAGGGCAAAACAGCTGAAGCCAGACTAAGTTACAAGTCACAGCATTTTTTCTGCCAGGAATCTTCTGCTCATGAAAATAAAAAAAAAACATCCTCTAAGAGAACAAAGCCTGGATTTGTTAAACGTTTAGGACTGTGGCAAAGCCTACGTGGTTCTTAATATATGTGGAAAGAAAAGACTGAGTGTACTAAAGGAAGGGCAAAAATGCCTCTGTACTACCCCCAAAAGAAGTCAGTTCACCAAGCATACTATTGTAGCTGTTAAACTAGAAGTTTTACAGGTACAATTTTTCCTATCATTTTGGCACCTCACTTACCGAGGGGCCCTTTTCCAGCAGCTTTTGCTTTCATCTCCTCAAGTTTCTTTTGTTCCTCCTTCTGCTTTTGCTTAAATGCCAGATCTGTCTAAAGAAAAGAACAGAGTCTGTTAACATCTCCTCTTAAGAAAATACTAAAAACCTAACACACCTAACAGAAGCAAAATGGCTGCATACTATTCAACATGGAAAACCTTTCAGAACTGAACTAGAACATGGAGCTTTAACTCTGTTAAATCACTTAACTCCAATGTTTAAAAAACATCATTTCCCACACCATAATCCCACTCTGCCTTTCGACTGACAGATACACACACTAAAACCATTCAGTAATATGCTACCACTCATAACAAGAACCTTTATGCCTTAGAAGTATTTTTGAAAATTGTTCCACAATGTTAGTAATTTTTGCAGTTTTCCTTTAAAGACTCTTCAATAAATTTGTAGAATTTATCCCACGCTAATTCCAAGAAGAGTAACGTAATTGCTGACAAATCCTACATGCGAGTCAGCTGTTGAATCTCGCTGCTAGAACAGACTCCAGAGCTGTTCTGCAGTTATCCTTTTGACAAATACTCTTCAGGGACAACGTGTCTGAAAGGGACTCGAGCCATCTCGCTCAGCACTCAGGATACACTAGCCTGAGTATCTTAGACAACTGAGATACTATAGATTTCTCACTAACCTAGTCCATAGCCCAAATATCTTTACAACTGGAAAGATTTCCTCTTCCTTAATCTAAAGCTTCCTTAGCTACATATAAGCCTATTACTTCTTCTATTTATATCACACAAAATAGAATATTGTGTTTTTCTCTGCAGGTTTTACCTGTGGGTTTCTCTTCTGCAGACTAATATATCCTAGGAAATATTCCTTCCCATTCATCCATTTTTTTTTAAAATATACAAAGTGAGCCCACATGTGCTTGCAATATTGAGAGCAAAAAAAAATATTACATTCTATGTTTGAGACACGAAGATGTTCAGACATCTTGATTTTTTTCTTTTCTTTTGCAACATCTGATTTTGCTGGTTCACGTTCTAATGCTACAGCTAAGGTACAGTCTAAGTCTCAAAGTCTAACACGCATTAGATGATGCAGCCCCACAGTTCAGCCAATCATTCTCTCTGTATTTTACAAGATGATTATCCTTATCAAGGAACGGGAATTAGCACATACATTTGATTAAACACATCAAGGTTCTTCCCCCCAATTTTCTCCAAATTGTGAAGATTATTTTGAACACTAATCTTGTCCTCCTATAGTACGTGGCTCCTCCAAATTTTCTGCTGCCTACCAAGAGAATAAGCAGCGTTGCCAGTAAGTTAGTCAACCAACCAAACCAGTAATGAAAACAATACCAGAACACAAACCAAAACAAAATATTACAAACCCAGTTTGGTGTATGTAACTGGTTTCCAGTGTGGCGTTCCCCTCACACACACGTCAAGCCTTTCTAGAACAGGCTGCTAAGTGACTTAGGGGGACGCTGTGTGAGTCGGCACCCAACACCCCCTCGCTACCATTCCCCTCACGTCCATGGCACTGCCAGGCTATAAAAACACAACCTGCCTGGGTTTGCTGCTGTTTCACTCCTGCTCCCTCCTGCTTATTCCTCATCATGGTACTGCAATTCGGATGCCTGTAATCTAGGTTCAGTTAATCACAGTATTTCTCTGGGAATAAGTGTAAACTCACTGTCCAGGCCACAGGTTTCTCTTCCCTTTCCAAGGAGGGCAGGAGGTGTCACACCCGCCCTTTCCCGGCCTCACTTCCCCATGAACTTTCCATATTTTCCCTGCAGGGAGTCTCCTCCATCCTTCGTGATCCTCAGCAATAACCGCTTCAGCCTCCAAGCCATTCCCAATCCCGAAGTGGGAGATTCATTAGATTTAAGTAATTTTAAGCTAAACTGCTCCATAAACCTCGTTGTTTTCCCACCCTACCACCCGTCCCGGGACCTCATTACCTCGTGAGACCCCAGCCCGACGAGGCCGAGCGGGACGAGGGGGGTAACGGGGGGGCGCCGCCCGGCGAGGCCCGACCTACCTCATCCAGGTCTTTCGACTGCTTCTTCGGCTGCTTCAGCGGCTTCTTCTTGCCGCCTGCAAAGAGAGGGGAGCCCGTGAGGCCGCGAGGAGCCGCCGCGCCCGCTCCCGGGCCGCCCGCCCGCCCTTACCCTCTCGGCCCGACATGGCGCCCGCTCCGCCGCGCTGCCGGCGCCTCGCGCGCGCGCCCACGTCCCGCTGCTTCCGCCCGGCCGCCGCCGCTTCCGCCACAGCTTCCGCCCGGCTGCAGTCTCTTCCGCCCGGCCGCCGCCGCCGCTTCCGCCACAGCTTCCGCCCGGCCGCCGCCGCTTCCGCCGCGGGCGGCGCGCGGGCAGGTAGGCGGCGGTGGCGGCTCCGCGTTCCCCTTCCCGTCCCCTCAGCGGCCGGCGCGGAGCGGAGCGGAGCGGCCCCTGCGCGGGGAAGGGCGCCCGCGGGCCCCGCGGAGCAGCAGCGCGGCCGCCCTGCCCGCAGCGGCGCCGGCGAGAGACGCCCCGGGCGCGGTTTGCGCCGGCTCCGCCGCTCGGGCGGCCGCATGGGCCTTTCTCGGGCCGTTCCCGTCCTTGCGCTACGCGGAGCCGCCCGCGGTCACACGGACCTCAGCTGAGGCCTCATTGAGACGTTTTCCCCGTTAAAAGTGCTCAGAGGAACGCACTAAGTAGGAAATTAAAATCTTATTTACATACTAACAATTTAAGCTGGGATTAGTTGTCTTTTTTTTTTTTGGGGGGGGGGGGAAGCAAGAATTTAAGCTCATCTTAAAATGCAGCTCTGAGTGCATTTGTTGCCTGATACTTAACGACCTTGTGGCTGTTCCCCGTGTTTGATATTTCTAGGTGACTTCATGACAAAACCAGTGGGGTTCAGTTAATGCCCTTGTATTTTCACTCAGTTCCTCATGTGTTTGACTCTCCGTCCTTCAACACTTTCACATTTATAAGATGCAGGGAATGGACAACCCTGTTTCTTTTCTCCTCAAGCTTCTTTTTATCCTTTTTTTTTTTTTTTCCCCCTTCTGTACTCCTTTTCAGAAGAGATAGCAACAGAAACACTGTGTTTTAAACTGCAGTATGAAAGCCTATGGCAGAAATTCCCTTGGGAAGCACTTTGTGGATCTGAACATTGTGTTACTCTGAAGCTGACGCAGGTTCTGCCCACGAGCCCTATTCAGGATGAAGTGAGCTAGTAATCCAGAGCCATGGTGGAGGTGCTTATTAAGGAGGAAAAAGTGGGAATCTGTGGCAGAACTACCTTTTGGTGAAAATCCTGGAAATTCTCATAGGTAAGTAGTGTGTCAAACTAATGATGACTTAGCAATTCTTGAATTTTACTTGAGTTTTAGCATGTTTGTTTACTTTTAAGTAATACTTACAGGTTTTTTTTTTTAATTTTTTTCATTCTTATAGCACTTTTATTTAGCAACTAAATTCAAGACATGGGGCCAATGAAATATAAATCCAGCGTGTCCTCAGTGTCGAGCGGCCTGCAGTATCACCGTTCCTTGGTGAAACGGAGCCAAAAAATGAATTTGTGCGTTATAAGGACTTACTGCTCATCAGCACCCAAGAGGCCCGAGGTGAAGTCTTCAGCAGAAACAGCCTTGCGCCTCCTTAATCGCCTGACAGAAACGGGGACCGCGATGGGCCGAAACTCCCTTCACAAAATATCCACAATGTGCAAGAGTTGGTGGGACAGATATGAGGAGTTTGTTGGGCTTAATGAAGTGCGAGAGGCTCAGGGAAAAGTGACGCAGGTAAATACAGAGAAAATGTGGAAATTTGAGAGGTTTAATTGAACTATGTGAAATTTAATCACTGGCTCTGAGGCAAAAAAAAAAAAAAAAAAGGTTTCCAAAGAGTCACATGTCTTTTCTAACGGGCTGCCCAGACACCATAAACTTGTCCCAGCCTATGCACATTAGTAAATGTATTTTATCCTGTAGATTTTAATGTGTTTTTTTGTGTTTATTCTTGTTTGTTTGTTTTTTTTCCTTCTTTTTTCCAAATTCACATAATCAACATTTTAGATCTGTTTTGTAGCAAGACTCTAAAATAAAAAATCTCTCTTCTCAGGCTGAAAATGTCTTTATGGTAGCTCGAGGGATAGTACGAGAGGCTCGTGAAAATGTAGAAGCCCAACAAATTAAACTGAAGGAAGTTCGGGACCGCTTAGACAGGGTCTCTCGGGATGACACCCAGTATTTAGAGCTGGCTACTCTGGAACACAGGTTGCTGCAGGTAATTGTTGGTACTCGAGTGCTGGCAAATATGATGAAATGTCGTGTGTTGTGCTTCCTTGCTAGCGACTGTTTTTGCAGTTAAAATTGAATTTTGAAATACAATGGTCTGAGTTAATTTCTAATGATCTTGTTTTGGGTCTTGTATGAGTATTTGGGTCTAGTATTCAGTCTAGTATGCAAACCATTTGCTAATATTGAAATATGTAGTGAATTTGGAGAAGAAAGCTGAAGATAGTGAGCCTAGAAAATTAATTCTTTGAGGGAAGAGAAGTACATGGATAGTCGATTAAAAAACTGGGATTTGATGAATTTTGCTTCCAGGTGATGAGAAAAGTTCATTCCTGGTTGTTAATCCATGAAAAACTCTCCCAGCTGCCTTCTCTCTGGCTGCAATGCCCAAGAAATTTATGGAAGTCTTTGTCAGGGAGCCACAGGGTGGAGGCTGCGCCATGAGGGAGGCCAAGCAGGGAGCTGAGGTGGCCGCTGTGCAGGCCGGAGCTGTGCCATGGGGCACAGTCCCACACCTCGAGCACTGCATCAGCAGAGCTGGCAACAGGAGCAGGTTCCAGCCCAGCAATCAGCAGAGGAAAGCGAGCAAGGCAAGGCCAAGCTCAGGGCAGGAGATCCGAATGACGCTTCACGAACAGTAGGGAATGGACCTGGAAGCAGGTGCAGCTTTGAGAAAGCTCCAGCAAGGAGTCGGTGCCCAGGCCTGAGCTAAAGTTGCTCCTGGATCCATGTGCAGAGCATCAGGAAAGCACCAAAGGCAGCTGTTAAGGCAGTGGATCGGGTGAATGAGACTCCAGGAAGATTAGAGCTAAGCAAGATTATGAGCAAAGGTAAAACTGAACCAAACCAAAGTGTGACAAGGAGTTTTGGGGAGAGAAAGCATCAGGACAGAGAGAGACTGAGAAAGACCTTGCCCCTTCACACTGCTTTTATGTCTTCAGTATGTGGCAGGTTCCTGTGTAGAGTCTTCAGCTGTAATTCTTGATGACTTTCTCCATTTCTTAGTTTTGTCTAAATAGTGTCTCACTGATTTTAGCAGTATAATAAAGAAAATCCCACAAAGGATTTTCTCCTGCAACAAGACTAATGAAAGAGTGAAAGTGGAGCACATTCATCTGCACTGTTTCTTTTTTAAATACAGACTTTTTAGCTTCACAGCACACCTTTTCCTTCAACTCACTGTGTTTCTTGCAGGAAGAGAAGAGATACCGAGCTGCCTATTTAAATGCAGAAGAATCTGAGCGAGAAAAATTCTCTCTTTTCTCTGCAGCTGTAAGGGAAAGTCATGAGAAAGAGCGAACAAGAGCTGAAAAAACAAAGAACTGGTCCATTATTGGTTCTGTACTGGGAGCGATTATAGGTGTTCTTGGTTCCACCTACGTTAATCGAGTAAGGCTGCAAGAATTAAAAGTCCTGGTGCTTGAAGCACAGAAAGGGCCAATAAGTCTGCAAGAAGCCATCAAAGAGCAGGCCTCCAGCCATTCCTTACAGCAAAAGGATCTCAGTGATATCATAGCAGACCTGAAAAACATGCTGCAAACAAGGACATCACAGGAAATAAAAGAAGGTGTCTTGTTAGTTAAAGAAGACAGGAATGACTCCTTTAAAATAGATTCTCTTTTAATTCCCTTAAAAGAACAGCTAAGCTACACTAAACAAGTCAGTTCATGCCTGGGGAATTTACAGCAGCAGTTTAGCAGTTTGCAGGAAAGTATAGCACAAATGGTGTCTGAAATGCAGAACGTTAAACGTGCAGTTCATGCTAGACCCACGGAAAGAGTGGTGCCCAGGTCTCCCGTGGAGGGCAAGGAGCAGGTTTCTGCGGTGAAAGACGTGATTTTGGAGTTGTATGATACAGAACGGAGGCTAGAAACACAAATGAAGAGAAATACTGTTTACAGCACGGCGCTGACATGCGCGATGTTTGCTTTCACTCTGCCAGTACTGTATGTTATATTTAAAGGAAACTGAGCTCTAATTAATTAACAGAATTTACTAGATTAATAAAAGTAAGCTTGCACTCTAAGCAGTTAGAGTACAACGTCAAGGAACTGTTCGTTAGCATTTTCTCATTATGCTTTTTTTCTGTATAGTTGGGAAACTTGTAATGTCTGTCTCCAGGTGCAGACAGTGTGTTAATAATCAACGTGGGGCAGTTTCAGCTCCTCGAGCAAAGGAGGTCCTCCCGTTTCAACTGCTGTATGTTTTTTACTATCTAGTTTTGTGTATCTTGCAAGCCAGTAACTTGCACTCCAGAGCTGTATTCATGATTTTCTGTTTAAATGAATCGTTTAATCTGCCATTCAGTACTTTATGTATAATCCTTTACAATTTTGCTCCCTATTTCTTCCTAATTGTTCAGTTTGTCCATGCACAGGCTTCTGGGAGTTGCCTTACAAAGGGACTGAAATATTTGCCCTGAAGATATCCTTTTTTTTTTTTTTCTTTTTTCTTGAAGATGTGTGGCAATGATAGGATATGGCAAACGTCAGGGATCATATGATCATGGGAGGATTGAAATCACCATGAGACCTGCGTCTATACAGCCAGATGATGCATTTAAAATACATATAGTAGCTTTCTCTTAAGACTATTTATCATCATGTATCCAAAAGCTTTTCTAGAGCTTTAGCTATTTGTTACTGATATCTCTATATCCTTAAGGTTTACAGGCACGAAGGAGAGGGAAGAGATGGGTAAGATGATGTTCGCTTTGCTGATGCAGACTGATTTTGTCCTGTATCATTCCCTCGCTAGTTTGTGCTTTCAGTGATTCTCTGGGAAGCAGTCACTTCCTAATTCCTTCCAGTATCTTTTCTTGGAATATTTTCCACTTCTTCATTTTTCAGCTTCTTCACAGCAAGTGAAAATTGGTACTTTTAAGCCGCTGTGTTAGGGACAATAGTATTAGGAAAACTACGCCAAAATAATGCTTGGAAAAAAAAATAAATTTCCAGCTGCCTGCTTTTTCTGAAGGGGGCAAAGAATGGCTGATTGAAGGATAACTCTCTAATCAGCTAAGCATCAATACTCACACATAGCCCAGAGCAAGGTTGTCTGTATTGCACTGATAAGATACAGTTTCCTCTCCCAATTGTAGCAGACAGTCCCAGTTTGGAACCCCTGCTCTATCGAGTACCTATGCGAAACCTTTGCTGGGGACGGACAGACAATCTCACTTCGTGCTGTAGTGCCTTGGTGTCAGCATTTCACAGTGACTAAGCTGTTTAGTATACAGTCTGCTATTTATTTTTCTGTCAGTCTTCTCTGCTTTCTTCTCCCCATTAAAGAGATTAAAAGAGATTGAGGTTTTGACTGTAAACTCTTAACGTTGTAAGATCTTTGGGACAGGGATGATTGCTCTGTGAGGCATCAACCTTTTCTGGAATCATTAGGTACTATCATAACATGATTGAATAAACAGTATTAGGAATGATCGTGATGATTCACTGCTTATAAGTGAGATCAAGTTTGGTCGGTGTTTTGGGGGAGGACTGTTGCTGATTTATGTGTTGATTATTTGGATTTTAAAGTGCATAATAAGCACTTGTTAGGGAAACTGTATGAACCAATGGCAGGCACTGATATCTGGGATAAAAATACTTCTTCAAGAAGCACATGCATAGTTTACAAATTCTCAGGCCTCTAATGTTTCATTTTCTCACTACACAAATGTTTCTACAGATTATCCTTCCAGTAGGAGCTTGGTGAAAATCAGAGACAAGTACATAATGAAAGGGGAGAGGAGAGCATAATGGATCCTATTTATAATTTACCAACAGTACTCACTGAGAATTCTGCAAAAACAAATCCAGTTTGACTGAGTGAATTTAGCTCCTCCTTATTAGGCTGTGGCTGAATTTTGGAGATGGAGCATCACTGAAGAGCTTGTTTATATGACTTGTTTAAAGCCATACGACGACGGATTTAAAATGCTCTAAATGTTAGGCAGATAAGCTTGAATATCTAGGCAACACTTTGCTCACTGAATTGTGCTTGTTTGGATTGTGGCATGAGCAGTGAACAGAAGTATAAGGTTGAACTTGGATACAGTAGAGTACAAAAGCTAGGGTTGTTTATTGATCTGTTTTCTTCCTATTTAAACAACAGTAGCTTTAACATTATCTAGTGTTGCAGGAGAAGTCAGTCGTTGGGTTCAGCAGCAAATAAATTTAATAGTCTAGTAGACACTGGACTAAATCTGATGTGAATGAGAGCCTGAAGTGCATAGCCTTGAATCTGAGAAAGCTCAACAGTGTGATACATAGTGTGAGAATATCTGGATTTTATCCTTTGCAGGGTGTTTGGAGGGTTCAGGAACAGGTTCTGCATGTGCAGTGTTGTACAACTGGCAGAAATCACTGATACGATTGATTGCAACAGTTCTTAACGAGCTATTTTAGTAAAAGAATAGTCCTCTGGTGCATATCTATGGGTTATTAGCGGACTTTTGCTTCTGGAATGGGGCCTCTCGGCTCTGTGTGAGCAAAGTCCTCCCTGGGCAGGAAGGCCCAGCCGGCTGTGCTGGGCAGCGAGCAGGGCTGGTGCCTCCCAGGGAGGCCAGGGACTTGCCTGTTTGGTCCCTGCCAAAGCGTTTTGAGATCCTAATGTTCCCTAAGAAACCCCTCTTAACTCAGAAGCAGAAGCCTAGTGATATGGAAAAAAACATATAATAACGGCAGTACAGACTTTTAACAATAGATGCATTTTCAAGAGAAAACTTGCCATTCCTTCCACTCAGGAAGGCAGTATCGAGTAGTGTTTATGAACACACAATAAAAGTGTTATACTCAGTGTCACAATGTGTGTGTATACATATATGTATTTATTTATATTTATTCTTGAGGTTTGAATGTTCCAGCAGTCTGAGATTCTGGTGGCAAATTACAGGTGCTCCCACTGATGTAATTGTAACCATGTGTTTGGCAGAGACAAGGAGAACTTTCTTTTAGAGAATTCCCACAAATGGAACAAATTTACTTTCCTCGTGGTGGATTTGAAGACTGATAGAAATACCCTACCTAGGAGCAGCATTGAGATGAGCCGTCAGATTTAGACTTGTGAGCTGGAAAGAGAGACACCAAGCTGGTTTGTCCACAGCTTCTTTAGAACAGAATTTCATTGCCAGTCTCTAGCTAGATTAGTTAAAGACTTAGTCTTTAGTTAGATTTCTGTCCTGCCACCCAGAAGGATATAGAAGTGCAATTTCTGGTGTTTAGCGATTGCTAATTAGTATAAAGTATTCAGCAAAAGTACAGCAAAAAATATAAAGGCTAAGTTAGATAGGACAGAGTTTCTATTTTGAAGGAGAATCAAATGTGTAATTATTGTTGTGGCAAGCCTTTGAAGTTTCCATCATGGAAAGTCTGTAAGAAGAGTTTAGATAAACATCACTAGGACCAATGCAGGTGTAAGTGGCTTCTGCCCTGAAACAAGCTGGATTCAGTCAAGAGCTTTCAAACTTTTTGTTCCAAGGGCCCCTTTTCTTTTTTCATAAAGCCTCCCAGATTTGCACTCCTGCCATAAGCCTTTGATTTTAAATGGCTGTGGCCTTCGCTGGCCTTGGTGCAAATTTGCCTGAAGCGAAGATCATCCTGCTTGAATAGTGGCACATCATGAGTTCTCAGGAAGGTCCCTGGGCTTCAAGACTCGTTAAGAGATGAAATCCATGTTGATTCAGGGTGTCCATCGCCCAGCTGTCCCTAAGAGGTTGGTGCCTGCAGTCTGCTTTGGGAAATAGATCTTAGTACTTGCTTTTGAGGGAGGTGGCTGTGACAACCCGCATGGCCAAAGCCCTCGTCTGAGATGCTGGAGAACTTGTTCATGGTGACATTGGGCACGCTGGGCGTCAGAGCGTTAGCCACACAGCTCCTGGGTGAAGGATGCTCGTGGCAACCCCTAATCTTGTGTAACCCCTAATCCTTGGCTGGGACACACCTGAGCGAGGAGGAGTGCGGTAAGAGCAGCTCTGTGCCCCTGCAGAGTGAAACCACTAACATCCCAGTGAATGCAGACCTAGAAAGAAGCCAGATTCCCAGGAGGATGGCTACAGTCAACCTCCTGCTCCCTGAATTACTGCTCCACAAGCAGCCTATTCCCAGAAGCTATAGCCAGTGTTCACAGCCTCCTTGTGACTCCCTTAGCCTGTCTTATCCCCTGCTCCGAGGGGAGGAAGAGCAGGGATGGAATCACAAGCAGCATAAGCAGCTGCTGGCCTTGTGATTACCATAAGAGTTACGTAAGGAACTTAGCTAACCTGCTTAGGAGCAGACACGAAGGAGGATCCTTTTGGGATTTAAATATAGAGGAAAGCTCCGGAACAAATGGAAGCCAAAGCCTGTTGGAGTTAGCTTTGTCTGTCATATAATGTTTATTCTTTGTTTCATGCTGTTTTCAGATATGTTATCACAGGAGGAAAGTGCTCTCCAGCTTTTTGCTTTTTTGGGGGAGACTTTGTAATGGAGGGAAGGGGCTGCAGGTTGGGAGTGGGTTGCAGATCCGAATCAGCAATGGGATGGAGCCAAGGGAAGGGTTCCTCGTGCTGCGTTAATGAATTTGAACGGTGCTGGAAGCCATTGGGGAGCAGTTAAAATGTGTCTGGGGGGTGAAGGGATGATGAAAAGCTGCGCCGTGAGTCCCGGCTGGAGAGCACCCCTTGGGAACAGGGTGTTCTGCCTGCGCGGGAGGCAAGGAGGGAGCAGGCTGCAGCTTGGATGATAATCCCGCTCCGGGCCGCCGGGGACGAAACTTTCGGAGCTGCTTTTTCCTTTAAAAGCCGGTGGCTGCTCGGGGTGGCGGCGGGAGCGCAACAAAGGGCGCGTGGGAGCGGAGGCTCCCGCCGCCGCGAGCCGCGGAAAGGTCAGAGCGGCCCGTGGGCGGGGAGCCCGCGCCGCCCCCCGGCAGCCCCGCGCCCTGCCGCTGCCTCCGTGCGAGGAGGCAACAGGACGGGGCGGCCCCTCGCAGGGCCCGAGCCCCCCTGCCCGGAGCGCGGGCGCCGCCGCCGCAGCCGGTCCCTGTGCAACCCCGTCTCCCCGCGGAACCGGCGCTGCGAGCCCCGCTGTGCAGGGGCCTCCCCACGCGGGGCGGCCGCTTCAAGAGGCGGCGCCGGGGCTGCTCCGCGCCCGGGCTCCCCCTCCCGGGCTCCCCTCCCCGGGCGCCGCC